>NW_012152729.1:7121468-7156467 GCF_000956105.1 Propithecus coquereli
CCAGCCTTCCCTCTACTCTTAACCTTCAAATACACAAGGATGTTCCCTGAGCTTTAAAGCCGCTACTTGCTAGTATGATTTGGACATAGCAGGAAAGAAAATTCCTTTCCGTTTAGGGTTACAATTAGGCCAAATCCTCACTTTCAGGGAGCTTGTGCTAGAGTTTGAAGAAAAAACCTTTCTGGTAATAATAAAACAGTGCCAGGTTTTCCTCTGTGCTTACATATTCCTTTTCATGGTAAGAAGGTGTTAATAGGCCAAGACAGAAATCAAGCCTTCTTGGTCCCCTGGGTTCACTCTCTTTACAAAAGCAAGAAGTCATTATAATATCTGAGTGCTGAAGAACCATCCTGTGCGTGCGTATTGTGCCTCACAATGAATTAATCACCATTTAGGATACTCCTTAAAATTCTTTGAATTTTGCAAAATGTATTCACCTAGAGACACTGTAGCTTGGAGAGGTGAGATGGCCTGACTGTGTTGCTATGACCATCATCATCAGCATCATCATCATTATTAAATACTGAGTATTTAATGTGTGTCACGTATTGCGCTGAATGTTTCATATTCATCATCTAATTTGCAATGTGCAAGAGGTCTACCACATTGATATCACGATGTCCAGTTTTCAGATGTGAAAACTAAGGCTAGAGACTTCAAGTAACTTTAAGTAACAAGTCCAAGGGCACATTGTTAAAAATGACAGTTGGGCTGTGCTCATCGGGCCTGAGAAACAGATTCATTCTGCCCAGATCCAAGGCTGTTGCTCTTTTCCTTTCATCTAAGAGTGCTATTAATAGAAGCACAAGAGAGATTTTATAACACTTGGGATGGATTATAGCTTTTTTTCCTGACATGTCTTCCTGGCATGTATGATATACACAGATTTCACTGCACATAATGTATTTTCACTTCTCTGATCAATCAGAAATGTTCATTTCCTTTCTTTGTTTTGCTTTTTCTCATTAAGAACACAAAAATTATCCTGGTTTTCTTCATCAGACCTATATTGTTTCCTTGTGTCACTATCCTCCCCAAGCAGTGACTATTTTCTCCTTTGTGGGGTTGTATTTTAATTAAACTATTATAATGTTGCTGAGTGGCAAGTGCATGAACTATAAATGTGATAAATAAGGCTTGGAATACTGGAGTTGACACCGATACTCTGCGGATCTTACAATTTATTTATCATCCATAAGATTCAGAGGATAACACATATTTTTATAGGTTTTCTATGAAGGATAAAATGAGAGCATTCATTCAACCCTTCCTTCATTCATTCAGCTATCATTCATTGGTGACTGGAAAGGCAGACATAAACAACTATTTGCAACAAAACAGACACATGAGTTATCATGGCAGAAAAAAGATGTATAGATAAGACATGGGCAGGGGATTGGACGGGCAAGATTTTCTGGAAGACTTGGCCCCTCAGTTCATGTTTTAGGTATGGGGAGATGCAGCTGAAAGAAGGAGAAAGTCCACGGGGACAGAAAATATCAATCAAAGCAAAGGAGGCAGAAAAAGCAAATGAAAAACATCCATAGGGAAAAAAATATATATCATAGATATTTCAGGAAGTAGTTGAGGAATAATTGCTCATTGTGGGATATAAATTTTGAGGCAGTGGGTAAACAGAGTTGTGCTATTTAGATGTTCATTTGTGTGTGCTAAATATCCAAAGTCGAGAATGATGTCTCATGTATAGTTAGTACTTAAGAAATGGTACTTCTCCATTTTTCTTTCTGAGGCCCTTGTTTTTACACATTTATTCTTTCTTTTATCTTCTTAGTCCTTCTCTGTGGCTCCCCCTAATTTCCTACCAATTACCAGAGTCCATTCATTTGAACTGTTGTCCATTAATTTGAATTCCAATAAATGAAGCAAAGATATTTTCCCAGTTTTATTATTTTTTTTCCAAGAGATTTTACACTAATCCCTGTGTCTTCCAAGTCATGTTGGCTGCTTCTTTATTTTCAATGTGGATGAAGTCTTAGGCAGTGATATTATTAATATAAATGTCATAGATATATTAAAAGGATTATCTGCTGGGAAAGTTCTGGTAAGGGTAGAAATAGAATAGGAAACTTGCGTATTTTAAAATAATGAAGAAGTCTTGAAAAACAAGTATCCAACTAAACAATAAACAAGTATATTCATAAATAAAGCATAAAAGTAACTTAGAAAATACTTTGCTTCTTTTTTTACATTATTTATTTATTTTGTCATTCAATTTATGGGGGTTGAATGGAAACAAACACACAGAGAATTTTGTTGTACTATTTGGAAGAAATGTACCTGTCTAGCTTTGCAAACCAATGTCAAAGAATATTCATTTTTTAATTCATTCATTATTTATTCAATCACTCATTCTACAATATAGAATAATTGAGCAACTACTATTAGTCAGGCTCTGTGCTGGTTGTTCAGCATATGAAAAAACAGACTATCAGGTTATCATCTCTACTAACTATTATCATTTTAGGCGGGAAGGAAGATTCTAAACAAATGATTATAATTCAGTGTGATGTGTACTACTGAAATAGAAGGTGGTGATTGTCTTGGAAACACAGACATACAAGCCATAACCTGCCTGAAGAATGCTGGTATTAAAGGATGCATATAAATTCTCTGAATAAACTGCAAAAGAAGAGGGTAAGTATTGGTACAGAGCTTCTAAATATATCATAATAGAGCATAAAGGCTTAGATTTTTGATGATGGAATGAGAGGGATAATTTCAAATTCTTGCTTTTTTCCTCTTTATTTCTCTCTAATATCTCCACCCCACTAGCACTTTATACTAGACATTGGTTAAGGAATCTATTGGATCAAGTTCTCCAGTCCTCAAGGCATCCCTATTACATCAACATTTTACAGATGATGCAACTGGCATAAATAGTTGGGGTCGGCTCCAGTTAACACAACTTAAGCACAGATTGTGACTCATGTCGTTTGACTCAAGGTCATGGCTTCCAGAAAAGCTAACATTATCCAATCTCTTTGCTTCATCTGAACTTTTGCATAAATGGGGACCACCATTAAGCCTGATTGCAATAAGCTCTGGGTTAGGTATTTTAATAACCTCGATAACATCAATGAGCAATAACAGCACAATAGCTACCTATAATCAACCATGTTTTATGGAAGGCCAATGAATACTAAAACTTAGAAATGGTTATCTTTATTCAACAGATGAAGAAGCCAAGGTTTGACTAGGTCATATAATTGTCCAGCTATATAGTTTGATGGTAATAAAACAAACAAGTAAACAATTACAGAATCCAATTCTATTTGACACTCGAGTCCATATATAATTCAAGCTCATCACAGTGTTCCCTCCTGCTTAAAAATGGGCCAAATTCATCTCCTCACCAGCCTGCCGCCTGTGCTTTCAACACTGCTACGTGAAGAACCAGAATATGCCTATACTGTCGGTGAAAAACCTCTGCAATTATTCAGAGACACAAAATAGCAAAAGGGTCTGGAACGATATGTTGGAAGTGCTTACCTAGGCCTTCGGGGGGGGGCACCCTTCAGGTGGCTACATCAAACATCCCTATCACCTCTCATTGATTTGATTGCTACCATTATTCAGGTGAAAAACTGCTCCACTAAAGCCCTCTCTAAGATGTACCGTGACTGTAGACATCTTCAGAAAACTCCCACATAGCTCCTTGGCAGCCCACCTGTCACTTCTTTGCAGGGGCTAGAATGCTAGTTTTTTTTCTCTCAAAAATATATTTCGAAGCACTGAAGTTAGCTGTGTTTGGTCTCTGCTTTTCAGCTGTAAAATCGAGTAATCATGATTTCTTCTTTTTCAGCCCCAGTTACTTTATTAATGGTACAATGAGTAGATATTAGGAAGAATTAAGTAAAAACAATTGACATGATAATGAGATAAATGATTTTTATGGTAGCTAAAATTTATTAATTTATTTATATACCAGCACTGTGCTGACTTTGTGTCACTGAACCCCTATGATAGACCTAAGGCTAAGTATAATACTATTACTTTCTCGCTTTACAAATTGGGAAGTTAGGGTAGCATTCATACACAAAGATGCCCCCAATGGGTTTCATACCCTGTATAACTCTCTCTCCTTGAGTGCAAGCAGATTCTGTGACTTACTAAAGGTGAAGGAAGTTTTCAGATATGATTAAGGTCCCAAATCATTTGACTTTGACTTTGATTTAATCAAAAGAGAAATCATCCTGGGTGTGTCTGATCTAATCAAGTTAGTTCTATAAAAGAGTGCCAACTATTCAGCATATAAAGAAGACATGATATCTTCTTTACCAGAACTTAGTATATGAGATAGGAAGGCAAATTCTAATTTCTTTGTGTGTGTGTTGTTGTTCCTGAGAGCATTTGTTTTGTATCACTGCCTAACAAATTGCCACAAACTTAGAGGCTTAAAACACATTTATTACAGTTTGGAAGTTCCTCAAAAAGGTAAACATAGAATTTACATATAACTCAAAAATTCTACTCCTAGTAAAATAGTCAGAAGAATGGATAACAGGGACTCAAACAAATATGTGTACAAATAGTCATAGCAGCACCATTCACAATTGCCGAAAGGTGGAAACAGCTCTAATGGTCATTGGCAGACGAATGGATAAACAAACTGCTTTATATCCATATGATACAATATTATTCAGCTACACAAAATGGAGTACTGATACGTGCTACAGTGTAGGTAAGCCTCAAAAACAGTAAGCCCAGCAAAAGTAGTCAGACACAAAGGTCCCATGTTATATGATTCCACTTATATAAAATATCCAGAATAGATAAATCTATAGAAACAGAAACATGTTAGTGGCTATTAGGAGCTTGGGGGAAAGTGCATGAAGAATGACTGTTTAATGGGTACAGGGTTTCCTTTTGGGGTGTTAAAAATGTTTTAGAAATAGATATGATGGTTGTGCAACATGAGGAATGTACCAAATGCCACAGAATTGTATGTTTTAAAATGGTTAACTTTACGTTATGTGAATTTTACTTCAGTGTAAACAATGATTTAAAAAACACATTTATTTTCTCATGGTTTCCATGGGTTAGGAGCTTGGACACATTTTAGCTAATTCCTCTGTTAGGGTCTTAGAAAGCTGCAATTAAGCATGGGTTGTGCTGCATTCAGACCAGAGGCTTGACTGGGGAAGGATCCTTTTCTAAGCTCCCTGAAGTTGTTGGCTGAATTCATTTCCTGGCAGCTGTAGAACTCATGGCATGTTGCTTTTTTGAGGCCAGCAAGAGAATCTCTCTGACTTCTCTTGCTCAATCTGAGCTGCATGACTCTATTGTGATACATTTTAGAGGCTCTGTACCATTTCTTAACCTCCTCCTCCGTAATCTGCCCAGAGAATTTATATTCATCCTTCAATCCTGGCATTCTCCTTGCAGATTGTGTCTCATATACTGGTGCTCCCAAGACAACCAGTCACCACCTCTGCTTAAGTACTACACATCATATTGAATTAGAAACCTGAGAGATCAAGGATTTTATCTAAGAACTATCTGACAGCAGACACAGGGCTTGTAAGCACCTCCATATCAATTTATATTTTCTACAAAAGTTCACTTAGTTCCTAATATAAGTCAGTGGTTCTCAAAGTGTCTGCACTAACAGCATCGGCATTACCTGGGAGCTTGTTAGAAATGCAAGTTATCAGGCCCTACCCGGTATCTACTAAATCAGAAACTCCATGGTTGTGGTTCAGCAACCTGTGTGTTAATAAGCATCTGGGAGTTTCTGATTAACACTGAAGTTTGAGAACCACCACTATCATCAAACAGTAATCTAGGAATTTAAGCTAAGGAAGTGATGAAGAAGAACTTTTCCAATAGTGCACCATTGACTGGGGGAAACTGATAGGTAAGCAAACAATTTCAACACAGGGTAATCAGCACTAGAGGGAGGGTATAAATTATGCTTTATTAGAGTCACAGAAGAACTAAGGCTTCCTAGGAAACTTGGATTTCTTTACAGAGAAGGTGATATGCAAGAAGGGTCTTAAAGAAGTGGGATGTCTCCAGTGGATGGAAAAGAAAGGCAATTAAAAAATGCAAGTTTCCTGTGTAAAGAGATGGAAGCATGGATTACAGTGAGGTGTTGGGGGGTGTAATAGGCAAATGGGAGAATGTAGGGGAGAAGGATATCAAAAAATGAGACTAAACAGATGTTTTAGTCTAGTCTGCTATAACCAAATACCACAAAATGAATAGCTTAGAAACAACAAAAATTTATTTCTGACAGCTTTGGTGGCTGGAAAGTCCAAGATCAAGGAGCTGGCAGATTCAGTGTCTGGAGAGGGCCCACTTCCTCACAGATGACCTTCTTTTCACTGTAACCCCATATGGAAAAAGAGGCAGGGGTGTCTCTCAGGTCTCTTTTATTAGACACAAATCCTATTCATGAGGTCTCCAGCCTCATGACCTAGTCACCTCTCCAAGGTCTCACTTCCTAGTACCATCACCTTGGGGGTTAGGACTTCAACATATGAATTTTTGGGGTGGTGGCATAAATATTCAGACAATGGCAACAGGCGCACTCTAAAACTTTTGGTTTTTATCTGTTGCACTTAATGAACCATAAAAGAACATTTAGCAGGAAAAGCATCTACTTAGAATATCATTTTAGATGGCTAAATTTGGTGGAAGAAAGATGTAGCACATGAATAGGAAGATTTTTTGGATGATTTTCTACTTTCTTGAATATGTAACATCACTAGGCCTCAGTGTCCCTTTCCTCTAAAATATCAATGCATATTAATCCTTTCAACTCCATTTGCAGAATCTTTACTTAAAGATCAGTTGTTGATGACACTTGTGATGTTTGTGTTTTTACTTTTGACAGCAGTAATTATAATGCTGTAAGACGTTACTTTTATTTTTCAAATTATTAAATATCTTCTATCTTGGTTTTCTCAGAATTATGTCTAGTTATTATTTACTAATTTCAGCATAACTGTATTTAATGAATACTTAGTATTTGTTAAGAATCATAAGCTCTTTCTTGCATTATTAGAACCAGTGCTTCTCCAACTTTAATGTGCATGCAAATCATTTGTGGATCTTGTTAAAGTTGAGATTATAATTCAGAAGTTCTAGACGTGAGCCTGAGATTCTGTGTTTCTAACTAGCTCTTATGTGATATTGATGATTCTGAACTGAAGACCATGGTAAGAGTAGCAAGCATTTAACTAACATTGTTTTGTAAATAGGAAAACAGGATTAAGAGGTTAAAGATCAGAGAACTAGGAAGTGGTTGAGTCATGATCTGAACTCAGGTGCAGTAAAGTGGCTATCAAGATGCTTGATGATTCAGAGATTAGAACAGCAAAGTATATTTTGGGGAGGAGGCTGGCCTATCTTAGGTGTTGCAAATTTATGGGGAAGCAGTAGGAGATAGTGTTGGGTATGTTGATTGCAACCTCTTTACAAATTTTTTTGGAAAAATATGGAATAATTTTGAGCTGATATAGTTTCTAAAGGTTGGCTTTGAACTAAAGTTAATTAATGGAATGTCATGATGAACATTTAGAGCTAAGAATTAGTGCGTTAGTCCATTCAGGCTGCTATAATGAAATACCTTAGATGGAGTATTTATAAATGATAGAAATTTATTTCTCATAGTTCTGGAGGCAGACACATCCAAGATGGCGCCAGAGAGTTGTTGTCTGATGAGAGCCTGTTCCATGGATGGCATCTTCTGACAGTTTTCTTACATGGGTCATTAAGTTCTTTTCAACCCCGTCACTGCTTCAACAAATTGTGTGTGTGTGTGTGTGCATGAGCTTTGTGTGTATAAAATGTGTACGTTTTATGAACAAGCCCTTTCTAACTGTAGCTTAGAAGATACACAAATACCAGAGACTTCTTTAAGGGCACTGCTCCCAGTCACAAGAGTAGAGTCTTTATGACCTATTTGCCTCCTCAACGCCCCATGCCTTAATACTATTGCATTGGGAGTTAAATTTCAACATGAAACTTCGAGAGGCACATTTACAACACAGCAATGAGAGACCTTATCTAAGTCTTAAAGTCTGTTTTACAGACAGGAAAACCGAGGCCTATAGAGGAACCCTAAGGTGAAAATGTAAACCTGAGATGGAACAGGAGACACTAGGTCCTTACTCATGATGTCTGGCCCATTGTGGTGGCTCAGAAAGAGATTAAATGTGAAGACTTAAAATTGTTAGTACAGTATACTGACCTAGGGTCCCTTCTAAAGATACAGGCAAAAGCCACAGAGTATTTTCATATTCCTTACAATGTTCTGCCTTTCTATATGTGTGTGTGTGGTTGTGCATGTTTGCATGTTGCCACTGGTTTAAAATTATGATTTCTTAGTCTTAAAGTTAGGGAAACTTCTTAAAAATGGTGTTGATAAAGCAGTCCTATATATTGACACATTTTCTGGATTAATCTTGGTGTGTGCTAAGGGAGATATTCTGCCAGGATATGAATGTATGTTGGGTTTGGGGAGGGGTAGTGACATTCTCCCTTTAACATGAAAATAGCCAATGTAGGTGGTGCAGACATTGGCAGATTTTACCACGGGGCCATTATTTCCAATTTAAGCTGTTCTCTGTCATACTTTTTTGGTTTGTTAATACACTCAAAGGGGAAATTGGCAAACTCACTGAGTGGTGGAGAACTCCAGGGTGAATGTTAAGTGTTCATATTGCTTTTGAGTCAGAGGGGTCCCTGCGATCTCATCTGAAATCCCAATGCCAAACCAAAATGGAGATTACCCTAGATTCTCTACATAATTCAAGGCACCCAAGCTGAAAGTGATTTGAAACTTTTTCTAATTTATAGGATTTGCTACTCACTAAACCTGTAATCATTAGAGATCACTCTGGAGTCCATAGCTGTGCTGTGGAACACTAGAATGAGTAGTGTTACTTCCCGCTTTTATTTTCAGAAGCACTGTCAGAGCTAATCTTTAAGTGGAAAAACATATGATTTCAATTAATTTCTAGGGGCTAGCAACCTGGAAACTCATTTATTGGGTACTTCAAAGTCTCTAATCGCTCTTATTCACCACAACCACGGAAGCTGAAGAAATCAGCAACTTTATCACAATTGATTGTATTAATATATCTTCTGAGCTACAGTTAGGAAGAATTGGCTCATAACACATAGGCTCACACACACAATTTGTGGAAGGAGTGATAGGGTTCCAGGGCATTTTAATGACTCTGACAATTTATATTCAGATATTTTGAGATACTTTTCCTTGGAGAATTATTTTTGATGTAGATTATTGGATGCAGAAAACAAGTATTCCATGCAACTGTTATTGTGAGAGGTGAGCAAAGACAAAGGGGAATAAGAAGACAACAATACGCACCTGAGCCACATGCTTTTTCCATTCCTCATACCCTACCCTCTTCTGTAGAAGTAAGGGAGTATTTGGAGGGGACATGCTCAGGAAACTAGTACTGAGCAGCAATATTTAGAACTACAGTTGGGGTGTCACCCCAACTGTCTGCAACTATGGGACCACAAAAGGTAGGAACTCAATATCCTGGTGGAATCGCTCCAAAACTACAGATGTGGGTTGGGTATTGAGCATTCCACCAGCCTGCATTTTCTTCTGAATCTTTTCTCCTATGTATGGATTCTTCCTTTGGTCCATTAAGACTTCTCCACATCACTTTCTCAGGCTAGCTCACTCACAATATTTGTATGTTTGATGAACTGGTCACCTAGAATCAATTTGTCAGCATGTCTTGGATATACCTTACTCCCTTATGAAGAAAAATCATTCTGATAATAAATTCCTTGCTTGTCCCTTAAAACTCATCTTTTTTGAACTTTCCCAATGGATAACTCACCCCATGGCTAAAGCTTAACACTCCAGACGCAAACACTTCTCCAACCCATTATTCATTATTCCTCCCCACTTTTTTGTCACAGACCTTAGAAGGCAAAGCCCCAGACCTGACACTTACTTGTCCAATTGTTCTCTCTCATTTTTTAAAAACATTCTCCTTTTTGTGACCTTGGGCAAATCTCTTTCTCTCTCTGAGTCTTAGTGTGCCTTATCTATAAAGTGCAGGGAATTGAAATTGTTGCTCTCACAATCCTCTACATTTCTATTAAATCATAGTGCTAAGAAAGTAAGGATGGAAGGGGACATGCATTACTGGTGGGTGGGTGGATATCAAACCGAGAAACAAATATACCTTCAAATAGTCAATCTGGGGTTAATGAAATGAGACACATCCACATTTCCATAATCAATAATCAAAAAATCATCAGTCAAAATATACTACTGCCAAGCCTACTCCCTGCCCTGCCAATCTGTAGCGTTTCCTTAATGTAAAAGCCGAGTGTGCCCCACTTGTCTCTTCCACCTTTGATGTATGGCCGTGCAAAAGATGAGAAGATGTCTGTCTAGCAAGTACACAGTTACAGTGACTAAATATAAAGTTCTTTGGATCATTGAGAGGACACAGATAATGAATTCAGAAAGAGCCTCCTGAGAAACCTGTGCATGAGGTAGAGGAACTTCTGAGACGTGCTTCGGAGAACTCTCATTGTCAAAGGGAAAAGTGGTGGAATTGCAGGGATTTTTCAAAACTGCAGTTTGGTAAGGGAGCCTAGTCTGCATTGCAGTCATTAGCCTGTGACTCTGTGTCATTAATAATTATCAAACGTCTTCAACATGAGCAGCCCAGAGAAACCAAAAGGCCAAATATGGTCTATCGGCTTTACTTTCTCTTAGATCAATTACGTTTGAAGCCTTGGCTCTCTCTCCACCCCTTTCCCCCAGTCAGTCACAAAGCCCCAAACATTTTATCTCACAGATTCACACCCTTATGACAGGCCTATTGCCAGGACTTTTGCTCAGATATCACCAAGAACTTTCCTCTGTCTTAGCCTCTTTCACCTGTCATATGATGCTAGAATGATGTCTCTAAAATTACATATCTGAAGTCGCCCCTTGCCTAAAAACTTCTAATGGATATTTATGGTCTTTGCCTGGGTCTATTAAATGTGCCTTTAGTTTCATCTTTTCCTATATAACTATCTCCACTTCACTTATTAGTATCTTCCTCTAGCCAAATATTTGAGAAACCCTCTCATTATAAATACCATACATTTCCAAATCTCTTTGCCTCAATGCATATTGTTTTATAAGTATATAATGCCCTTTGCTTTCATGCTTGGTAAATCCTTACATTTAAAAAGAAGTCTCTGTTCTCTCTGTGAAAATGTATTATCATGTTTGCGGGAACAATTGGATGCCCTTCTTCTGTAATACAATAGTAACCTGTTGATTACCTGCTGTTACTACCCATAATACTGGCTACTACAAGGGACTGTGGGGGAGAACTCAGCCTAATTCAACTTACAATTCCAGGGCTGTGCTGTGCCAAGAACATTTCAAGCACTAAATAAATAGTATAGAAAAAAAAAAAAAAAGAAGAAGAAGTAGAGGGGAAAGGAATAGGATGGAGCATTTGCAAGAGCAAGAAGGATCCACATGGTGGAATTTAAAGTAACAAAAGAGTAATACTCTAGCTTCTGCATTGCCTTTGCTGAAGGGTGTTCAAGAGTATTGCCAGAAGTTGCTCGTGTCTTAGATTTAGGATCACTGGAGGATCAGTGCTTTGGAATGTTCGCTAAGCAGCTGGCAATCTTCTTGTCCAAAGTCATTTTAAACTTCTCTTCCTTTTCAACCATGCACAAGCATAGCTGACTTATCAAGGCACAGAAGATGCAGCAGTTACTGGTAGTTGCCTCAGAGGAAGCATCTACATGAGCAAACATGGATCAGATGCAGAGAGCTTGGGTCAGGGAGATGGAGTGGGATATCACAGCCACAAGTAGCATTTTGCAGAGTGTCTTGGAAAGAAAAAAGGGTTTTGTAGAAAGCAGTTAATTAAAACTCAATAAGCAAAGAGTAGTCTTGTAACAAGGGAAGAGACAAAGGTGATTTAGAAACAAACTTTCTTTAGCAAAGAGTGGACATCCTAGAACAAGCTAGACATGATGGAACATGCAGAAGAGGTCAGCAACTTAACAGAACTGTTTCTGTAGCTCCATTTGCCAATAGTCATCTCCAGGTCCTTAGACTGAAAAAGTGGAGGCTAAGATACAAAATTATGTTTTGTCCAGCACAGATCATTGCATATTCTATGTAGAGTGAGGTGAACTTAGTTCTCTCTATATATCAGTGATTCTCAGTTGGAGGTGATTTGGCAATGAGCCAATGCAACATTTAACAATGTCTGAAGACATTTTTGCCTATCACAACTGGAGTTGATGCTGCTGGCATCTAGTGGTTAGAAGCCAAGGATTCCTCTAACCATCCTACAATGCACAGGTCCACCCCACAACAAAAGATCATCTGGCCCAAAATGTCAATAGCACCAAGTCTGAGAAACCCTTTTATAGATTATTGACTTGGATATTCTCAGAAATTCCTTTACGGTTTTGATAAAAGTCAGTTAAAAGAAACAATAGAAAGAATAGACAGAAAAAATGCTAAATATATTTATAGGAAGATACCCAGACCTGGTGGCTTTTGCTGACTAGTGGCTTCTCAATCATGGTGCTCAAAGAAGGACAAACCAGGTAAGTTCTCATCTCTTTCCTTCCTGCTTCCCACTGTCCTTGCTCCTGGATCACGATTTCCACTCACATATGGATGGGCTGCATTTTATGTGAGCAAACAAGCAGAACACAGCGATAGCGAAGATGTGATTCGTGACATGAGGCGGAATCCCATATGTGGTGCATCTTGGCAGGAATGAGCTGCCTACTTGAGACAAAAGAATTCTCTAAAGTAGAATACCTATCTCTGTACTCTTCAGTTTTCTGGAATTCAAGCTTGAAGAAACATTGCACTGGGAGTCAGAGAATCTGAATTCATACCCCAGTCCTCGGTTGACCTCTCTGTGCCTCAGTTTTTACACATTCAAAATGGATGATCAAGAATGTTCAGCTATTTTCCCCCTAGCAACAGAATAATTTCTGAAGATGCCATCCAGTGTGGAAACTCAAAATATAAACCACCCGAAAGCGGTGTTTCTCTGGTGAAAAGGAGTGGCTATTTCCTCTGTTCTTCTTGCTCAATCACCTGCCCTGAGGGTCTGAGAAACCCCTAGGGATCTGGAACAGACAAACCCCACTAGAAGTTCCTATCAGCAGAGCCAGGTGACTCCTCCTTCCTTTTCAGTGCCATAGAGCATTAATCACTTCTGCAGGTCAACAAATATTAATGAGCTTCCTTACTCTTCTAAGCAATATTCAAGGTGCTTGTAGAAGTGCAGAGGTTGTACACAAAGAGTGGTTCTTGAACCGTAATGCCAATAAAAATTACCTGAGAGATTTGTTAAAAATGTGAATCCCCTGATGGGACCTTCAGAGATTCAGATATGCTAGCTGTAGTGGGCAAATGTTGGCTGCTTCATCATCTAGTTCCTCTTCTTTTACCAACACCAACTATATTTTCTTTTAAGGGACCAACCATACCCTCAGTCCTGCAGCTAGCTAGTCTGGGATTGACTTTGTACTTAATTTTATACTTGTTCATGTGTGAATACACACCTAATTTGGAAAAATGCTGGCTGGTGCGGATGGAAAATAGCTTGCTTTTTCACTCAAGACCTCCTGTCCCTTGAAATGGTATGAGTTACCTCTACGAGGTCTGTAACTCTTTCATCCATTGTTGCCACATATGAGGAGTTGACCTAGGATAAAACCACACACAGAGCTCTCCATGTGCATTTGGGATAGAAAATAATATATTGAAATATTCATGTTGAACATTTTAAGAATACATATATTTTCCAATGAGAGGTGTACCCACTTTCTCTTAATTTATTCTAAAGTAGATCTTATATTGCTAGCATTTTATATTGGAGTAGATGGCAGAAAAAGCCACATATGTGCTGCGACTAAAACCCTCAAAATAGTTTATATAATGTTAGTGCTTGACACTATGCTTATGCTTATGTTGAAAAAATATGTTTGTGCCTATCAAGCGTATTTTATTTTTCAACACATTATTATATGTATCAAAGTAGGATTCTGACTTAATGTTTGATACCAAGATTGCATCCTAGAGTCCAATCCCACCTTATATCTCATTCTTAAGAATTTTTAAGCTTAATAAGACTCTGAATTCAGAGATCAACCATTTTATTAAAATGTAAAAGTACAAAATAATCTCATTTGCACATGATCCAATAATATTAAACTGACATCAGTATAATTGACCCTTGTGTACAATTTTAAAATAATTGTGTTAGTGATAAAATATCAAAATAAACTGAGACAATCTTGTGCAAGCATATTATAAAAATTGTGAAGAAAAGTATCTTTTCACCCCATTTTAACTAACTCTGCTAAATCGACCAGATGTATTTCACATTTAATAATTTTAATTATAACATCTGAGAATCACTGGATATTCCCAATGAATTTATCCAAAAATAAATTCACTAATATTTTTCTACTCTGTGCTGAGGACTGTGAAGATAAATTTGAAAAGTAGGTGTTATTGTACCACAGGCTTACTATAAAAAGCAGATATCTCCTGTATCACTCAGGATGTACTGAGCTTTGGAGAAAAAAAATAATAATAAACAATAGATTTGTATACATGAAATGGGCAATGCAATTAATAAGAGTTACCATTTGTTGACTGTTTTATGCATGCAAAGCACTACCAGGATATATCCAGCCACTATCTATAATGATTATCCCTTACAATAATGTTTACAAGGCACAATTCATTGCAAGTTTTAAAGGACTAGGTTATAAACAAACTTTTCTCACATGATATGTAATTCAAGAAAAGCTTTACTGGGAAAGATTTGGCATACAGAAGTCTCAAAGAAGGTTGAATAATCCATCTCTCTCTTTCTCTCTCTATCCTTTTTTTTTAATTTACTTTCTTGCCAAGTCTCTACAAAATCATTGTAAGGGCTCAGTGATTTGGGGGTCATTTTTATGGGCCCCTAAAACTAGGTCTCATACCTCACCCCCCTTGCAAAGATTTCCCAGAGATGTCCCTGAATATTCATTCCATCAAACAATGACTCCTAATTTCTTTTACCCATGCAAGCCTGGCAATGCAGCAAAAAGCTATTCTTCACTGTCACGCACATCACATAGACGAGACTCTGCTGGCAGTTCAAGATAAGTAATATCTGCTGGAAGAAAGTCAAAGATGTAAATCCTTTCTGTGCCTTATGTACTGCAGACTTGTTTAGCAAAAGACTGGATGCTGGAGAAGTCGATCTCCTCCAAATGACTTACAAACTTCAAAACCACAGTGGTGGTGAGGAAGTGGGGAGGAGAGGAGAGGGCAAGGGGCAGAAGGGGAAACATAGTGGGGCAGAGGAGAGGACATGTTGACCATCTCCCTTGGTAGGAACAGTGTGAAGTAGCGGGTCTGGCAGCAAACTTAGAAAGTTTCCATTCTCTTTGATCCCTCTATCTGTATATAGAACCTTAGATATACATCACTGAATTCTCTAGTCCTTGGTGTCCTCATTTGTAAGGTAGGAATTGTTACCTATGATACTTATTTACTTCAGAGGGGAGGGCATTATGAGGGTACAATGATTTTACAGATGAAACTGCAGCTCTGCCTTTGGCCACAGTTCTTCTCCAAATGATTCATTTCTTTTCCTTTCATATGAGAGTAGCAGGCTCTCCCAGGGAGATCCGTCTTACAGTATGAAAGGCAAAATATAAGAAGAATAGTACTGTTGGCATTGTGAAGATCAGTTTTATTATCTCTACCCAGGAGTTGGGAATAGGTAGCAACCAGAATGGGTAGTGGTAAAATACTCAGACTCTGTAATCAGATAGATCTCGGTTTGACATGGAACAAGCTACTTACCTTGTTAAATCTCCTTATGACTCATCTGCAGAATAAGAGTGATGATAACAACTGCCTCCTAGGCTTGTTGGGAGTATTGAATGAGATTATGCTTGGCCCCATGTCTGGCATGGAAATGCTCTCAAAGGTTGGTTGTTGTTAATCTTCTGTTATTTTTGCTGTTGTTATCCTTTTTTGTTATTACCGGGAGTATCATTCATTAGCTTTTACAGAATAAATACATCTGTGTGACACTTATTCAGAAGATCTCATAGACTTGTTCACATGAGAAGCAGCATAATAGCATGTCAGTATCTGTGATTTGGTATTCCTGCCTCAGTAACTTTTTATATATATAATTTCAAAATATTACAGGGGTACAAATGTTTAGGCTACATATATTGCCTTTGCACCACCCGAGTGAGAGCTACACTCATGCCCATCCTCCAGACAATGTGCACCACACCCATTAGGTGTGAATATACCCATCCCTTCCTCCCCGCTCCCACCTGCCCAACACCCGATGAATGTTACTTCTCATATGTGCACATTAGTGTTCATCAGTTAGTACCAATTTGATGGTGAGTATATGTCATGCTTGTTTCTCCATTCTTGTGATACTTTACTTTGAAGAATGGGCTACACTCCATTCAGAATAATACAAGAGATGCTAGATCATCGTTTTTTGTGGCTAAATAGTACTCCGTGGTACACACATGCCACATTTTATTAATCCACTCATGTATTGATGGGCACTTGGGTTGTTTCCAAATCTTTGCAATTGTGATTTGTGTTGCTATAAACATTTGAGTGCAGATGTCTTTGTTATAGAATGTCTTTTTTTCCTTAGGAGAGATGCTCAGTAGTGGGATTGCTGGATCAAATGGTAGTTCCACTATTAGTTCTTTGAGGTATCTCCCTATTACTCTTCACAGAGGTTGTACTAGTTTGCAGTTCCACCAGCAGTGTATGAGTTTTCCTATCTCTCTGCATCCATGCCAACGTTTGTTGTTTTGGGACTTTTTGGTAAAAGCCATTCTCACCAGATAGTGAGTTAAGTGATAGCTCGTTGTTGTTCTGATTAGCATTTCCCTGATGATTAGAGATGTTGAGCATTTTTTCATATGTTTGTTGGCCGTTAGTCTATCTTCTTTTGAAAAGTTTCTGTTCATGTCTTTTGCCCATTTTTTAGTGGAGTGGTTTGATTTTTTCTTGTTGATTTTCCTGAATTCTATATAGATTCTAATCATTTGCCCTTCATCAGATGTATAGCATGCAAATATTTTCTCCCATTCTGTAGGTTGTCTATTTGCTCTAGTGATAGTTTCTTTGGCTGTGCAGAAGCTTTTTAATTTGATCAGATCCCATTTATTTATTTTTGTTGATGCTGTGATTGCTTTTGGTATCTTCTTCATAAATTCTTTGCCTAGGCCAATGTCTATAAGAGTTTTTCCAATGTTTTCTTCTAGAATTCTTATGGTTTCATGCCTTAGGTTTAAGTCTGTTATCCATCGTGAGTTGATTTTTGTGAGAGGTTAAAGATGCGGATCCTGTTTCAGTCTGCTATATGCGGCTATCCAATTTTCCCAGCACCATTGGGGATCATATCTGGAAGCCCTTTTTTGTTTCCTGTTCATGGTATATGAATTCATATAGGCTCTCTCAAAAGAGAATTACATGAATATTTCATGCCTTAGTTTCAGCTATTCTGGAGAATAATTGTAGGTTATTTTGAGGTATCTTGTTCATATTCATCCAGATCTTATAAAATGAAATCGTATATATGCTACCCAGTCTGTATTTTAAATCAGGCAATTGACCCCAAATATACCTGTAAAATATGGTGATGTATTATGGACAGAGAGATAGAAACATGTCTTCACTTACTTAGATCAGGGCTCTGCATATTAAGAAAATGCTTTTATGTTCCTGGAGTGTGGACTTTCCCTGTCTGAGTTCCCTGGAGCAGAGGGCTCAGAGCACTGCTTTGGAAGAAGCCAAGGAGCTCTGGTGTGAGTTGTATTGCTTCCTTGCTGACTGCCCTTTCTCCTGCTTTCCATTCAATATCTATTGCATTCGAGACCACCCCTAAAAGGACATAAATTGGTTCTTAGGCCCCAAACATCTCGGATATTAGAATGGCTTTTGGCCCTCCATACGGCCATAATACATAAACCGATATCTATGCAATATTACAATTTCCTGGGAGGGGGTTTTGGTTATGGAAAAAAAGAATGTCTAAAAATGTTCCTTACGGAGTTAATAAAAATTAGGTTGAAAGACACTGCACTAAGGCTAATGAGGTCCCCCAAATGACTTATTTGTGTTCTCTTATCCAACCATGAGCTTTGGAAACAACTGAAAAGCCAATATGTACCTTTTATGAACTGAATTGTGCTCCCCCCAAATTCCTATGGTAAAGCCCTCATCCTCCGTACCTTAGAATGTGACTGTATTTGGACAAAAGGACCCATGTAGAGGTAATTAAGGTTAAATGAGGTCATAAGTGTAGAGGCCTAATTCAGTATGGCTAATATTTTTATAAGAGGAAGAGACATCAAGGATGTGTGCGCACAGAGAAAAGGCCAAGTGAGGACGCAGTGAGAAAGCAGCCATCTGTGAGACAGGAAGGGAGGCCTCAGGAGAAAGCCAACCTACTGATACTTTGATCTTAGACTTCTGGACTCCAGAATGTGAGAGAATAAGTTTCTGTTGTTTAAACCACCCAGTCTGTCATATTTTGTTATGGTAGCACTAGCAAAGTAATACAGGACAAAAATCAGTTTTATGTCATAAAACTTATAGTATTACCCATCATCAGAAACTGGAAACCCAGAAGTCGTTAGACTTACCCACCCAGTTACAAGAAGTGATGTAAAACTGCAAACCTCCCCAGGTGAAGGCCTGAGCCTGCAGAAATTTTTCAGGGCACAAAAGAACAAAGTCCATTCTACGTGAGTGGGACTGAGATGGCTTTCAGGAAATATTTAGCAAAAGTGACTAGGCTATGTATGCCCCATTTCTCTGTCTAAACTTATCAATCAAACTAAGTAGCTCCTTCACTCCTGGGAAGCATTGGATGAGGAGTTGAAAGAGGCCAGATATGCAAAATTGCTGGAGCTCCCTCTTCATGGAAGAAACATCTGGACAGTGATCTTGCACCGATCACAGGGGCAGAGCTCATTAGTATTCTCTAAAGCAATCTGTGATGATGGAGCCCAAGCGCTGCTGTACCAGGAGGAATTAGCCCTTTTGTTATTTTGCCTTTTTGGCTCATAGTAAGTATCCAAGTAAAAGACTAGGTCATAAACTAAAAATCAGCTAATTCCAAAATTCAAACCAAGAGTGAGTGAGTTAATAATAATAGTAGATAAGACGTATTGAACATTTGCTATAAGTCAGACGCCATTCTAATGCCATTTACATGCATTCTCTAACACAATTCACACTATGACAGATACTACTGTTATTCATATTCTTGACATGAGGAAACTGAGACTGAAAGAGATTAATTTTCTCATGCTCATTTAACTAGTGCATAAGGAAGCTTGAATGAATAAACCTAGAAGCAGAGAAATATAGTAGGATATTCTGTCTTTTATATTTTTCAGTGGCTGTAGATGGCTTTGCCTGGATAAACTTCTTCGGTGTCTGTGGCTAGAGTATAACAGTTGTCATCAAGGCCAATCAGGATACCAGAAGCCAGAGAAGAGAAAAAGAGTAAAATAATAATTTTTAAAAATTGGGAAAAATTGGCCAGGTGCGGTGGCTCACGCCTGTAATCCTAGCACTCTGCGAGGCTGAGGTGGGAGGATCGCTTGAGCTCAGGAGTTTGAGACCAGCTCTGAGCAAGAGCGAGACCCTATCTCTACTAAAAATAGAAAAAATTAGCAAGTCAACTAAAAATAGAAATAAAAAATTAGCTGGGCGCGGTGGCTTGCACCTGTAGTCCCAGCTACTTGGGAGGCTGAGGCAGGAGGATGGCTTGAACCCAGGAGTTTGAGGTTGCTGTGAGCTAGACTGATGCCATGGCACTCACTCTAGCCCGGGCAACAAAAGCAAGACTCTGTCTCAACTAAAAATAGAAAAAATTAGCAAGTCAACTAAAAATAGAAATAAAAAATTAGCCGGGCGCGGTGGCTTTCGCCTGTAGTCCCAGATACTCGGGAGGCTGAGGCAGGAGGATGGCTTGAACCCAGGAGTTTGAGGTTGCTGTGAGCTAGACTGATGCCATGGCACTCACTCTAGCCCGGGCAACAAAAGCAAGACTCTGTCTCAAAAAAAAAAAAAAAAAAAAAAAGAGAAAAATCTATAAAATTGCTCAATTGAAGGGATCAGAGGTAAATATTAACATGGGTCCAAGCAGGCAAAGATTTTGAGCCTGGAAGATGAGAGAAACCATTGTATAAAGGCATGAGTGGATAGCTCATCAAGGTGATTATTTAGAATTGGGGTTGATGATCATAACTTATTTTATTGACCTTTAACAATGGAAGATGAAGGAGCCTGACCAGAGAGTCAGAGACTGAATGAAGTGGAAGGGTCTAATGGAAACCTAAAAATCACAACAAAAGCAAAAGGGTGCAATGGGATTGCTCTAACATGGGAGAAGCCTCAGTGTACCCAGGGTAGCTTCATAACACCTGGCAATTTGACATGCAAAAATGAATATGCAGATTTTCATAGTAATTTACATTTGCAACTCATAACCATGCTATGAATTGCAAAGAATAATTGTTATTAATCTCTTTTTACGAGAGAGGAAACTGTGAAGTGACTGTCTAACATTACAAAGCAAGTCAGTGAAGCCGGGTCTCTGATCTCAAATATTAAAAAGAAAAAAAAAATCATTGGGCTGGTCATATGTGTTAGGCACTTGCCAGCTATTGCTACAATCCATTTCCTTATAGCATACTGGAGTTTAAGGTCTGATATATGAATATACTGAATGATTAGGATAATATGACTCCTTGTAAAGGAGAAAATTTGGCTAGGTCACTGCCTGTTACCTGACTCCATTTTCCTCTCCAGGAAAAAGATGTTACCAACTTTTGGAATGTTAGTCGAAGGAGATTGAGAAAATGGACTTAGACTTCTTTTCCTAGAAGAGAAACTGTATTTTTTAAGAAGTGAACAATAGTATGAAAGGTTACATCAATGGTTTTGAAGATGGGTTGGGCTATTTTGAATTGTGAATCCCTAAAAAACCAATTACACTATCAGCCACAAGCATTTCAAGTAAGAGGGTCACATATTCTGTGACCCAAGATTCCATTCTCTCATGAGATATACAATATACATCAGGCCAAACCCCTGACGCTCGAGCAGCTCATGACCCAGTGATATTTGTGCAAAGACATCTGGGCCATGCGGCAACAGATGTTGAAGAACATCATTTTCAGATGTTTGAAGAACATCATTGGCAGCATCTTTTGAGAGGCTGTTAGAGAACAAGGCTGGAGCTTTCTGGATTCCACTCTTCCTGCACTTCCCTTTGCGGGAAAGGAAGAATGGCACCCATGCCATGGAAGATTGTGCCAACGTAAATGTAAACGACATAAACCAGAGGAGAGGGCCTTTCAGTGAATGCAAAAATGTAGTAAATTCAGTGTTCTGACCCCAATTATGGGTGTTCAACCTCACAAGACCCCTTTCATTTGTCCTACTCAGCTTTTGAACTTTAAACCTATAATAATGTTCTCAATTGTGTCTTTTTAATGGGTCCTTATGTCTCAGAGTTGCATAGGGAACAAGAACAAAAAGGCAGGGACTTTACTTCCTGGAAAATATGTCCATGGCATTAACTTTGCTGCCTCTTCCTATCACCCCCATAGCAGGAATAGGGGAAAGTAGGGGGCAGGGAGGAAATAAAGGAAGGGGAGAAGAGAGAGAGAGGGAGACACACACACACACCACACCACACACACACACACACACACGCACACACACACACACACACACACACACACAGAGACATGGCAGTGTGGGGAGAGAGAGAAAGAAAGGGGGCGCTCAAGAATGCTAGCAGGTCATTAAGGTTCATGGGCAGAGTATGGATAAATTAATTATGAGTGCTTCAGAAGGAATTCTAAGGGAGAGAATATCTAAGAAGTATCTTCTTTGTAAGTTGCTTTTTATCCCCTCAATTAACTATAGACTGGCCTGCAGTGTTAATAGACCATTTGGCCTGAACTTCCTTCTATAGGAAAGCCCCCCAGACCACAGAGTCCTGCCCCTCTATGTCACCTGACCTGTTCATTGTGGAGCATCTTTCCACAATGGTTACTAGACAAATCACTGGACTTTTCTGGACTTCCCACTTTCACAGGAGATTTAACTTATTATTGCAGCTAGTTTCTTCCCTGCCCCAATGGAATTCTGCTATTACTTATCCACTATTTGGGGTTATACTATCTCTTTCATCACTCTAGGAAGTTCACAGATATTTTGTACAAATATGAATGCATGTATATATTTTCTACTTATAATCATCACCGATAAGAATTAAACTCCACCCCACCCCTCCAAAGTGCAATATTTTCAAGGCCTTCTTGAATTAGGAGCAGAGAATTAAAGTATTATTCATGAAAATGGATTGAGATTTCTCCCCCACAAAGCTTTTCTGTCTCATCAATCAACCCCGGAAAAGAGACAATCTATATTTTCCCAGCTAAGATAAAATTCTTAGACTTTCCCACATACGATTTTTTTTCAAACAATTTGAGGAGGGAACAGATTCATATTCAATACACCTCTGCTGTCACTCTGTTTTCCCATTTATATGAGTAACTTAGTCTGTGTTTTTTTTCTTCCTCTTTTTCAGTTAAATTTCCTTTGGATGTAATAACCTTTTCTCTCCTCACTACCCTACCAATCTATACCAAATACTTTCTGCACAGAGCTGTTCATTTTCAACGTCCCTCTGAAAGTTTAAATGTCGCATTTGCATTTCACTCAATGTTTAACATACAAGGAGCTGGAAATGAAACAGAACCAGAGGAGAGGGCCTTTCAGTGAGCAGAAAAATGTAGTAAATTCAGTGTTCTGACCCCAATTATGGGTGTTCAACCTCACAAGGCCCCTTTCATTTGTCCTGCTCAGTGGGCAGCACTGACACGATCCCCTCAACAAATCCCACACTCCGCTTTCTCTGTTCCCATTGGAGTTTCTGCCTGCTGAGTGATCCCAGTGTTGAGACAGTTGCTTTCAGTCTGTCTCTGTATTCTTTAAGATGAGGCCTTGTAGCAAAACGAAACCTAAATCTTTGGAGTGTTTGGATTGACTGAGAACCATTTCCATCGGTTTCTAAAAGCAGGTACACTGCCGATGAATAGGGTGGCAGTTTTTCATCCTTCTCATGGAATTAGCAAGATTATTTGTCATTGAAAATAACCAGACATTGAGAATAAAGCAGATTGCTTCATGGAAGAACCTTTACAAATAAGATGTCTTTGGAGCCAGATAAACCTAAGTTCAAATATTGTATCTGTCACTTGGGGATTGGATGACTTGGATGACTTTGGGACATAGCTTTTCTGAGCCTCAGGTTTTTTGGTTGTATAGAATGGGAACAGCAACATCTGCCAATGACTTTGTTGAAAGGATTAAATGATAGGTCATATGCAAATTTTCCTTAAGCTGCATTGAGTAATTATTAAGTATTCAATCTATTGTTATTATTACTATTATTTTTTAAAATGATATTATTTAATAATATTATTATGATAATGCATTTTTCTCTCGGTTGACCTCTGTCTCTACTATGAGAGACTCTCAAATGAATACCCTGTTCCTTGGAAATGCCAACTTTGCAGAACATGTGTACCCTTAAGTGGACCGTTAGGCTCAACAAAACTCAGAGTATAGTGAATTCATTATGTCAACAAGTATTGATTGGAAGCCTATTCTAGGCCTCATATTGTTCTACATAATGAGTATTCAGTAACGAACAAGGCAGATGAATTTCCTAGTGCTTACATTTTAGTGGACGAAGGCAAAGAATAATAAGTAATTAACTTCATGATCAAAAAAGGTAATTTTGTACAATAGAATGCATTATAAAAAAAAGTAAAACAGAAGCATGCAACTGTTGAGAGAGAATAATTTGAATTGTGGAGTCAGGGACAGGAGCAGCTCATGCTACGATGATTTTAAGTTTATTCCTAAATTTCAAGCAAGATTTAGTCATAGGAAGAGTTGACATGGGAGGAAAGGGTATTCCAAACAGAAGAGATAAGCAAGGAAAGCTACTAAACTAGCTCTAGAAAGAAGGCCCAGGAGTCTGAGTCTTAATGACTTGGGCAAAAAAGAAAGAGTTTTGAGTGGTAAAGAGTAGTAGCAGGCAGAGCAATACCGTGTCAGCCTTTCTAGGCCACAGTTTTTGTTTTTTGTATTATACTTAGAAAACTGGGGAAAGGTTGCTGAGTCAACTCTTACCGATGTCGTATTGTGACATGATGATGGCTTGGACCGTGTGATGTCCAGTAGCATAGATGGGGAGTAGTGGATAGATCCTAATGACACATTTTGGAACTAGAGCTGGTAGCCTTTATTGCAGGGATGTGAGAGATGAGTGAGAAAGAGGAAGACTGAATTGTTCCTAAATCATTTGTAGTCACAAACTGAGACAGATGAGAAATTTTCAGAAAAATAATAAATCTCAGGAATTATAAAGTTATATGTGAGTATGGAATCAGAACTTTAGGGCTTAAATACCAACTATTCAACTTACTATGTGACCACAGGCAAACAATGAAATGTCTCAACTTCTATATTCTATAAAATGGGGATAATAAAACTACATTTACCTAGTTTAAGAGTGAAATAAAATAAAGTTTCTTTAATTTTATAGTAATAGTTTGTTGAGTGTGTAATACATATAATACACTGTGCTAACTACTTTCAGTTTATTTAACCTTTCTTTAAAAGAGCAACATCAGCTAAAGGATATTACTAGTCCCTCCTTACAGATGATGAAATTTAGGCATAGAGAGAGTAAAAATGTACCCATGGTTAAGTACTTAGATCCAGGCTTAGTTCCCATGTATTTTTGAATCCAGCATCTGTGACATTAACCATGACCTACAATGCCTGTTGGTAAGTTCTATAAGGGCAATAAAAGTTTATAGATGCAAATCATCTTTAATATTGTTAATAGGAATGATAAAAAGAAAGAAAGTAGTTTAATAGGAACAATTTCAAAAAATCACAAGAGAAAGGATGAATGAATACGTCTGGCTACTAAGTGATGGGAAAACAACCTGGAATGAAATTATGTGATAAGTTATCTTAAGCCTTTCAATAAGACAGAAAAGACTTAGTTTGAAATCAGTGACAGTATCTAATACTTATTTGCTATTTCTTACAGCACCTATCACCTAGTAATAGGTCCCTAAATAGGTATTTAATAAACTCCTACAGAATACATAAATAGATCTTTTGGACAATAGTCTTTTTTATAGTACAAATTTCCGAAGGGCAAAGCATTGGTTTTTTTTCTTGTCTTATTTTGCCTTCTCTCATAGTGTTTAGAATAGTAGAGGTTCATTGAATTTATTATTTATTAAATAAAATAAGCTCTTACTATTAGGCACTAATGAGAAGGAACATGAGCACAGATGGTTCCAAAGTGCCAATAAGTCAATGACTATTTTCATCACTATCTTGAGGCAAAGGAATAACCAAATTCTTGGAGCCTGGGGTCCAGATCTCATCTGATAAAGAGTTTATTATTTTCTTTTTGTAGTTGGTTGGTTTTCATTTCCTAATTGGTTAAGCTTTTGTTTAAAAACCTAAGATCCCCAGAGCACATGGAACTTTGAAGGTTTCACAATTTACATAATGGATTTTATGTACAGACACATTTCACATTCTATCACATTGCTGAACTTTGAAATGGTATATACCCCAGAGATACCAAGATATTACATGGGAGAGTTAGAGAATAAAATCCAGCCACTGTCCCCCTTGCCTTCCCTCTGTCCCAACTAGGTTGTATTTTCCTAGTATATGACCTCATTATATATTTGATTTTTTCTACACTAGTACTTTTTACTATTTGCATCTTTCTTATTTATTTATTTACTTATTTATATCTAACAGTTGTTTCTCTTCTACTTTATATATTCCAGGAGTGCAGGAAGTACAGTGTGCTTAACTGCAAATCAGCCTCGCCTGGAACAGTGTCTGAGGTAACACATGCTTGTTAAATAAATGAGAGATGTCCATGCCACTGGGCCTTTACACACATTTTCCTGCCAGAGAAGAGTCTGATTCTTAAACAACAAAAATGAAAATGTATAAGTTGGTGTACCGGGGTTGGGGGGATGTAGCAGCTATCTATTGTATCATGCTACCCTAGAATCTAGTGTTTTAGGTTAACAATAAGGTTAGGCTGGTAGTTGCAGCTGTGGGTTGCAGTCAGCTAGGGGCTAGAGATAGAACAGCAAGGGACTGTAGTAGATAGGGGCTGGCTGGCCTGTCTGTTTGTTCATGTCATCTCAGGTATTCTCCTGGAGATATCTCAGTGTGGGCTAGTTTGGGCTTCCTCACAGTGTCATGGCCTCAGGGCTGTCAGAGTGATTCCACATTGTCTCAGTTCTACAGTCCCAGTCTTCTAGTATAGGTCATGTAGGACCTATAATTGGAAGTTGCTTCTGCCATATTCAGCTAATTGGCTATTTACTAAGGTCATTCTGAATCAAATGGAAATGTTATGGTCCCCAACTTTTAATGGGGAGAGTGTCCAAGAATTTATGGACATCTTTGAAAGTTACCACAGTGAGTTATAAAAAGTAAAAATTTGCTTTTGGGTACTTTTCTGAACTCCTTATGACTACCTTTCTTTTTCTTTTTCCCCATATAACTCTTTAGCCTACTACGCCAAGAGACAACAGTATGTGTGCTGATAGAACAGACATCATTCATCAAACAAAAATTACCTATTCCTATAGCAGGAGGGAGGCCAATTTCTATGGGCTCTACATGACGAGAGGAGAGAGAATTTGGAAATATGCTTCATGACTTACTTCCTTTCTACATTTTCTTTCACAAACCCTTAGGCTGGAGGCTCCATCAGGATGGGTTATTTCAGAGGAGAATGCAAATGAGCAGAGTTGTATGAGCTGGCAAAAGGGGAAAGCCTCTGCAGGGATCCCATGGTGAGTGGGAGAAGACAGATGTGTTAGCAGCTGTTCAGCTAGATAATGAGTCAGCCCCCAGTGCACGCGGGTAATTGACGAGGCAGCTAATCCATTCACAGACAATCAAGAATTGACCATATGCCTACAGTGTGTAGGCAGCTCATACTGAATGAACAGGAATTTGACTATTACCTTAAAACAACAGCAACACTCATTATACAGATAATAATAATGGCTCATTAACATAAGTAACGTTTGTAGTTTTGAAAGCATTATCATGAGCTCCCTTTAATTTGTTCTCTTATGAAACAGGCAAGAGATAGGTCTCTCTACTGCCATTTTTCTTTTCTCTCTCTCTCTCTCTCTCTCTCTCTTTCTCTCTTTTAGAGACAAGAATCATTAAAAAGGAAGAGGAGGAAAGAAGAAAAGAAGAGACTAACTAACATTTATTACTCACTAACTCTGTTTTAGGCACTGATACTTGCCCAGAAATACAGAAATAATTGGCATTTTAACTAGCAGGCCAATCTTCATAGAGTGTAACATTAATTACCTAATGCAACTAATAAAACATGCTTTTGACTTGTAAATGTCTTTTTTTTTTTTTTACTTTGTGCATCTGCAACTCACAAAAATATATGTTAAACTCACAGAATCAACATCTTCACTCTTCCTTAGGCATGAGTTTTATTTTGTGATTATCTAACAGTGCATTTGCATATTAAACTCATAATTTCCTCAATACCATCAAGCATGCATGTGAAAAATTCAGATTCCCGGAATCCTTAGAAATTCTGATTTAATTAATTTTGAGCGAGACCAGAGATTTTCACATTTAAACAGGCTTTCTGTCTCTGGGGCTCTGAGATACATTTTGAGAAACATTATTCTATTGCAGTGGTTCTCAGCCTGGGGTAATTTTGCCCCCACTCCCCACCCCCAGGGGGCAATATTTGACTATACCTGAAGATATTTTTGGTTGTCACAACTAGGGGTTAGGTGCAACTTGTATCTAGTGGGTAGAGGTCAGAAATGCTGGTAAACATCCTACCATGTATAGGAAAGTTTCCCAAAGTGGCCCAAATCTAGCCCAAAGTGTCCATAGCACTGAAGTTAAATATACATGTGTGTTACAGGGACAATAAAAACCAGCCAAGTGGAAATATAGTGGTTTAATAACTGTTCCATGAAATATATACATAAATGCATTTATGTCATTTATATCATATGTTAATAAATATATTTATATACTATATAGTGAAATATTTCCTTGTACATGTGCAAATAATATCTCTTTCCATACTAAATAATGCAAACTTACTTAACTTCCTTTCTTCAGTGAAAGCCAAGGGAAATATATTAAAAATTTTAACTGCATCTCAAAATGCTTTATTTTGGAGAATTTCAGCTACAGGACAGAAAATGAAAGATGTTCCCTATATTAGAGATGATTTTGAATCTTTATAATAAGATTTCACAACCAATCCCAGATTCAGTCCCTCAATCTGTATATACAAATTGGGTAGTAAATATGTAAAATTTAGAAGTTGTGAAATGTGTCTTCAATATATTAAAAAAAACCCAATCATGTATTTGGAAAAGTTCAATTGTGAAGTGTACCCATATGAATGTGACAGATTATTGACGTTTTAACTTCTACTACCTGGGGCTGTAGCCTACTACATAACAATATTCTAAAATTTGCCCATTTCTTCTTATTTGTAGTGGAAAGGTAGAGGCTGCGAAGAAAGTGGAGAATGGAGGATTTTGAAGAATGGGACTTCCTATGAAGTCAAATGAGAACATTCCTTATTTAGAAGAGGAAGATGAAAAACAGATGCATTGTCTCTGCTGATTTGTTTTTCAACTATTACCTATACTTGCCATCCAGTGTTTTTTCTGTTGTCCGGGATACCCAGATCACATACATCAGCTAGACAGCCTGTTTGTATAACTCCCTTAAACTGTGGCATTTTTTCCAGGCACCAGGCTGGTACATGCAGACTTTATTCTGACAAATTATGGCTATTCTAGTTATAGTAGCATTCAAGCCCTGTGAAATTCATACAAATGGACAACTCCTAGGTTACTTTGAAGCTTTTTTATTTCAATGATCAATTTAATCATTCATTCAGCAATTATTTATTGAGTGAGCAGTAAGCACAGGCTTTCTTCTAGATGCCATCAACAAAGAGTGAATTACAGGGCAGAGTTTTGACCTTCCCTGGGCTTATTAGCTTATTAGATAAATAGACAAAACCGTATATATTTTTATAAAGAAAAATGTAGCAGGATAATGAGATACGGTGACGCCAAAAAGTGGGTCTTTTATGTAGTGGTCAAAGAGGCCCCAACTGAAAAGATTTTATGTAGAAACCTATTTTGTCATGATTCTTGATTATTCCCACTCTTTTACGCTTCCAGAATGACACTTTTCCCGTATTCCAAAAGCTCCCTAATGTATCTAATTGGACAAATACAGAAGAAATTCCAGAGAAGGCCTTTGGAACTGCAATAAGAAATTCAAGAGTAGGGCCAGGCGTGGTGGCTCATGCCTGTAATCCTAGAACTCTGGGAGGCCAAGGCAGGAGGATCGTTTGAGCTCAGGAGTTCGAGACCAGCCTGAGCAAGAGCGAGACCCCATCTCTACTAAAAAATAGAAAGAAATTAGCTGGACCGTTACGGCAGGGCTGACTGAGAATAGACCGAGACGCACAACCAGAGATTTGGCAAAACAGGTTTTATATTTTTCGCCGGTGGACCCAGAGGGATTTTTGCTCTTCCCAAATTCTGAGCACCAGACAAAGAGCATTGCAGTCTTTTATACACTCCGCTTAAGGAGGAGGGGCACGGTTACGACAGGGTTAACTTTAGTGAGGCAGAGAGAGTCCTAAGCTACTTTACAGCCTGGTACACTAATCGCTACAGGTGATTTATGAGAGCAAGGTTGCAGGGGAGCAGGGGGCCCAGGTAAGGATCACAAGGGAGAAAGCCCAGTAGTGGAATTTCTAACAATTCCACTTTAGTGGAATTTTCCAATCTTCCACTTCAGGACAACTAAAAATATATAGAAAAAATTGCCGGGCATTGTGGCGCGTGCCTGTAGTCCCAGCTACTCAGGAGGCTGAGGCAGGATTGCTTGAGCCCAGGAGTTTGGGGTTGTGTGAGCTAGGCTGATGCCACGGCACTCTAGCCCGGGCAACACAGTAAGACTCTGTCTGAAAAAAAAAAAAAAAAAAGAAATTCAAAAGTAGATGGCTAATTCAGGACAAGTGAGACCCTAATGCTGCTTTCTAATAAGAATATATTTGTATCTGTCTACTCATCTTGAAGAGGCCAGGCTCTGATTATTCTATTCAGTCTACACAAGCAAATAAGTTCAATTACCTTGAATTAGTATTCAAATCATGATGCAGTGAGATGGAAATTTAGCATTTAGAAAAAATGAGCTAACTTGCAATTTTGACTCTATCACTGTGTAAATTTCGGCATGTCTTCCTAAAGTCCATATTATTCACTTATAAAAGGAAGTTAATATTGATGGTGCCCACCTTTAGCCCCAAACATCATTTCAGACGGTTGAGTTACATTTTATAAAATGCGCTGTCATTGCTTTCTATAATGTTACATACCCATGAATTTACTTCCACCCTTCTGCCTTCGCTTCTCAGTCTTTTTTGCTATAAATATTATTTATAAATTGTGGTTTGTCAAAATTTTATCTCCAGTATGGATCCCTCATGTGAGCTGTTGATCCATGTATGAGTGGATGTGTGTGGGTTTATAAATGTAAAAATATCTCCTTGGCATCTGCTCTTGCATTTCTTACAGTGATGTCAAGTTTAACATGTTCAAAGCAGAACCACTTCATCTTTACCACAAATTTGACTTCCTTAAAGTTGTCATTTTTAGTAATGTGTTGATGTATGCTCCAAGTGCTTCTAGGCACTTGAGATCCTCATTTAGTCTTTAAACACCCAAAGCCCAAATTACTATTAATATCATGGGGACTATTGCAGGAAACTTACATTCAGAAGATTCAATGCCATTCTTGCTTCCTTTCAATCCAATATTGTGTATGGAAGATGAATCATCTTAAAATAAAAACAATGGTAGCTAATGCTTTGCCGCTGGTTTTAGAATTAAATTCAGAATCTTTCACATGACCTCACTAACCCGTAGCTAGTCCACATTACCTACATTCTCATTTTCTGCGACTCTTCTTGCTGTTCATCCTTCAAATGGGCTGTCTTTCAGGCATTTCACACCTGCTATTTCCTCTGTGCAGAATATTTTTTTCCTTCCAGCTTGTTGTGACACAGCTAATTCTTCTTCAGATTAAATGCTTCTTTCCCAGAGAAGTTTTCTCTGCTACCCCCATTTACCTCTAGTTTAGCTTGAATTCTGTGATTATAAAACTTTTTACGTCTTTTACATAGCTTGCCATGGATACATTTTGTTATATATGTGATATTCATATTAATATCTATTTCTCCCATGAGAAGATACTATCGCTAAAGGAAGAAAATAGGTATGTTTGTTCACTGTTCTATTGCACACCAAGCATACTGGCTAGCATATTATGTGGTTCAATAAATATTTTTGATTGAACAAATGCATAGCAAGTCCTTACTAAGTCTAGCCATCTTCATTATTATTTTGAGTAACCATAATCTCTCATATATTAAAAGGAAATTTTATCTAAAATAGTATGTTTTTAAAAGCAGTTTCACTACATTGTAATGATCTCAAATCATTCTAAATCTTCTTGTAAATAAGTGATCATATAATTGCCTCTTTCCTCCATCAAGCATGTTTTGAGTCCTACTAAGTTGCAAGCATTGTGTTAGTTCTAAAACATTCAAGCCTAGGAGAACATTGCTATGGCCCTGGCTTGAAACTGTGTTAAGTACGAAGTATGTTAAATTTGCAGTGTCAACATGCATCAATCAAAGACTTCCTCTAAAGTAGGCAGTCATCATAAAAAGAAGAGGTGTTTGCAAAAAAAGATATTTCTAGCAGAACAAAAGATACTTTCTCAGTGCAGTATTTCTAACAATCCAAGGGCAAATCTGAGGGTTGTAGAAAACTCTTGCAGCCAAGAGAGCAAGAAAAAGGTCACTAAGTTATTTTAATTAAAGCAATTCATTTTAGGACAAAGGGACAAATTCTGTGGAAAATACAGCCCCCAGATTTCAACTCTGCTGTAAGTGGTAAACTCCACCTTAGACTGAGAAGGGGCAATTCATATTCTAAGCTGAAAGCAAATAACTTTAATTAAGCCTGGCTCGTGGGACCAATCTTGGGGCACTTTTTAATAAAAGACATCACATGAATGCGGAAAATTTTATTCACAACCTCACTAGGCTATTTCACCCCCTCTTTTTGAACTGTCTTTGACAATGTCTTCAACATATTTGAGGATGAAAATAGATGAAAGAAAAGCAATTCTGACCTGTGGCACGAAACTTATGAAGTAAGAATTGGTGATGGTATTATGGACCCTTCATTGGCAATATTCAAGATTCAGAATAAGGGGATATAAAAGTTGTGCAGTCTATAATAATTCCCTATGTGAGAATCATTTTCAATCCTCCCTTCATTGCAACAAATCAACTCAATTAACAGGTATTGAGCATTTATCACATGCCGGGCGCTGTTCTATATTTTGCAGTTGGAATAAAATGCAAAACAGAATAAAATTATGGAGTGTATATATTTGCTAGAATGACATAAAACTTTAAAAAAAATAAGTTTCTATGTATTATATTACATTAGAACATATAGTATATCAGATGCATTTCAAATGGTATAAAGTAAAATACAATGTGAATAAAAATCATTAAAATTACAGATGAAGGGAAAAAAGCATGTTGGGATGGGTGGATGTTTGAGAAGAACCCCCTAATAAATCATTTCTTGGTGCCTATACCTCTGAATTTGTGGTAGTTAGAAATTTCTAAATGCTGAGAGTTCCTTTCCTGTCTTAAGCTTCACTCTTGGATTGATCTGTTAATCTCTCTCTCAGCTCACATTTTTACAAGCCATATATTTCCAAGAGATTTAATTGGGGCTAGAGACACAATCCAATCCACTGTTGCATCTGGGCCAGAGTAACACAAATGTGATCCAATGTTTGTTTCTCTGAGACATTATTCTCAATAACTAAGCTGACCGGCAGCAGAACCAACAAGAAAGTCATTCTGAATATATTCAGCTATTCAACAGAAAGACTAAGATATAATGTTCTCTATGTTGTTAGAATGCAGAGAGACTTGCCTATGTAGCAATAGTATACTTCCATTATCAAGATATCTCAGCATATAGTTTAAAGCTACACATGCAGGTTCACTAGAGTTCTCTGAAAACAAATAAATACACATGTGCACACATACAACACACAACACTCTCTTCTTGTCATTCAAAGATATATAATTATGAACAGTGGAAAAACGCTGGACTTGAAGATAGGGAATCAAGTGTCAAATCCTGATATGCTAGTGATGAGCTAGCGACTTTACAAGCATGCTTTTCTCCTCTGTCAAATGGGATTATTGATACCTGCCTCAGGGATTTGTGAAATAATTACGTTACTTTGAAACTTTCCCCAAAACTTCAGCAACTAAATAAATGTTAGTGGAATTGCAATGTGGCTGGTGAGTCTAATTTTTAAAATACCATGGCCAGTTAAGAGTAAAGTGTTAGGAATTGCATCTCTAACTTGAAGAACGAAAGACAATAAGGCATTAAGAGCATCAAGTTAGAACTATTTTTTCATGATTATTCATCAATCAATAAGAAAGAGAGATAGAAGAGAGAAGTTTCTGAGGACTCCAAGCTTTTTGTTTGTTTGTTTTTTGTTATTTACTTGTTTCAAAACTAAATCCCATGTTGCTAAGATAAGAGGTTAAGAAGAAAAAATGTCTGGTTAAATTGTATTCTGTAGTAAATTTTTTTATTTGAAAAAGCACAATGGATTTGGTTTCTTACTAATCATCACCTATGTCAACAACTGATAAAGCATAAATCATAATTTTCATGTGTCAACATTAAAACTATAAAAATCTTGTTAACAGCTAGCCTAGTTGTCTCTTAAAATGTTAGCCTGCTGGATAAATATGTACTTAACAAGACAGAGCACATGGCCTTCCCAGAGCCATGCTTCTAAATGTTACAGCAGTTCTAACATACTTTCAATTAAATAAAAATTAAAGCTCAGAAAATGTCACAAAAGGGTAACCTAATATTTGATCATTAATGTGCTTATGCAAAGAAATATTTACAATTGTGCATTCAGAAGTGATCGACTCCCCTTGCCAAGTTTCATGAAACTAAGGTTTAAGATAATGTTTGGATAAACTTTAAGGCAGAATTTCTAGGTAGTCTGTGTCCTGTAGACAATCTCTAATGATTTTGATTAGAATGTAGTGCTGAGAAATATGGTAATTTCTTTTTTTTTTTCATTTAGCAACAAACACGTGTCGTCATTAGAGTCAGTTAAGTTCTTGTCCAAGATGATCATCTTGCCCAAAATCATCTTGTCCAAGTTATAAAAGACATTCAATGGTGAATTCATTAATGTCTTTCAAATGGATATATCAAAATCACCTGTGTGAAATATAGAGATATTGGAGCACCATTAGACCCTAAATGTTAATAGCTTTCTCTTCTATTAATATTTAAAGTGTAACGTTCCAATCCAATCCCTTCTCCTTTCTCTGGTGATTTAAGCAAATTTGGTGCTTACCCGTATGAAGAACATTGAACAAAGGCTCTTGTCCTCATTCTATGTTATATTTTTTTTTCTTGGATATAGTCAGGAAACAAAAATAATCTTATTTATTTAACTTTACCCTCCCCTTCTCCCCCATCCCTGCTCTGGTCCCTGGAAAGGCACAACAGGAGATCGAAGAAATGTCTCTAAACTCAGTCCACGGGTTACACTAAATTTCCTTTGCTTTGGCATTTAGGGGACAAATTAGATGCCGTTTTGGTGATTTGG
>NW_012152729.1:7158713-7166103 GCF_000956105.1 Propithecus coquereli
ATAAATATACCTATATACAATTATTTGTCAATTAAAGATTAAAAAACATATATACATGACGAATTGGGAAAAATGAATTAAAACACGGGAGTTATTTTGGAGGACACTGAAAAATAAATGATGAGGAAAGTAGAAATCAAGAACCAATTAAGGAACCAGAAGAGAAAAATTTGGAGCTGAGATGTCTCAGATGGACTGAGACTTATCCTTGAATATTTAAAGGGCTTCTGAGAAGCCCTGAGAAGGATATGAACCTGATCATTTTTCCTCTTTTGAAAACCACTACCCTCCCCATTTCCATTATCACCACCATCATTGCAACATCAACCCACAGTTAAGACTGCTGGGTGCTGAGGCAAGAACTAAGGTCAAACCATGTTCATAGCTGGGATCATATGGTTTGTACACTATTTGGCTGGAAGAATCCAAGATCGCAGATCTACTATGTGGCAGTGGTCTAGACTCTCTAGTGTCAAGATTTGTGCCTTAACCATAACATATTCCCTTTCATGCTAAATGTTTTCTCCTCATTTTTTATCACTGTTTAATAACACATAGTCCACCCCCTCCCATCCTTATGTACAATTTCCATGAAGATAAAAATTTTCTGCCCTCTTTTTTTTCATCACTATAACTCTACACATAGAATAGTGCTGCATGCATAGTGGATGCTTAAATATATTTCTTGAATGAATTAATGAATTGTAGCATATATATCTACTGTGTAGTACATTTTAATTAATCATAAAGAATATTTTTAAAATAATTGTCATTGAGTTAAACATAGTATGAAACAAACTCAGGTAATAGTTCCCAGCCAGTGGGAGTCTTTTCGCAAAAATTATTGGCAAGGATTTTATATGAGAACCAAGAGCCAGGTACTGGGATCCATGTACAGGGAAAATGGTAGGAACAGGTGATTTTTTTAAAAGAGTCCTTTCTATGCTTATTTTCTATTATTTACTCATTTTTCCCAAACTTTTGACCAAACAACATATATACATAGACACACACATTCACATGCTTGTACACACCCAGATGCACACACATTGTTTTCCATTCCCTACCAATAATTTGGTCTCATTAAAATCACCATATTTTTTTATAGAATTTTCCAAGATTCATTTTGTGTGCCATAAAAATGCTTAAAACTTGGAGTAGGACTGCCTTTCAATTAATTATTTTAAATCATTTTATAACTTTTATGTAACATAATAAATGTGGACTTTATCTGCTTCTCTGAAAAAAGTTAAATTTTACATGCCTTCATAACTAATCAAAGTACAAAGTAATTAACACTTTTCAATGCTTTCTGATAAGTGCAGCCATAACATAGCAATTAAGCCCTCAAAATCCACAACGAAGATACAGGAAATTATAGCCTTTAAAAACCTATATTCAAATTTGGAAATCTGTTTTACTTGTCCGCAGAGTATGGATGTGTGTGTATTAGGTAAAGTGGAGAAGAAAGTTCAATTTAGTTTAAAGTTTTAATTAGAGAACCTACAATCAGGCAGTACTGAATCATTGTTTAAAGTATACGATTTTGAGCTGAATAATTTTTACCAATAGAAATATGTTGGTATTCCTAATTAAATATGGAACTAAAAAAGCACTTAAAACAATTTATCATACAACCAGCCCCCTCCAGCACCTACCACAGTTGTATTTTTTAATGTATAATTAAGAATAAGGAAATTTTACAAGTAAATGTATAAATTACATCTAACCGAAATATTAGAAATGTTTAGTCTTACTCAAAAAAAGTGGTGCTAGGGTTTTTTTCCTTTTTATTATTGTTGTTCTTTTACTAAATTAGGGGGTAACATCTATCCAAAATATTACATATGATCTAGTGAAGGATGATAATATAATAATAGTATAATAATAATAATAATAAAACAACCCTTGGATCTAAATTTGATTACAGTGGAGCATGACCCTGTGAATAAACATTCCTGATTTACCCACTTAAGGATTTCATGACTTATCCACTGATCAAGAGGTTAAATGGCAAAAATCTTATTTTTTTCCATCTCTCTTATTGCAGATTGTAGTATTTGTTGTGATAAAGTAATAATTATAAAACATAGTAATATGTTAAAATTGTAGTATAATAAAATTATAACAAATTATGTTAGTATGATAAAAGTACAACTTGAAATATATTTTTCAGTAAAATCAATCAACCCTTATATAGGATTTTAATGATGCCATTATGCTAAATACATAACAGGAATGCTTTTTTAAAATTTCTTTTTAAAGTTATTTCCAGCTCCACCATTTTGGCGAGGTGGCCTTGGACAATGGAATCTCTCTGTGACACAGTTTCCTCAGCTATGTGCTATAGATATCCATGTCACTTTGGGTTGTAATGAGAAAAGAGTATTTTAATAAAAATACATTGCTTAGACTATTGACTAGCACTGAATGAGTTCTGAGTACATTTTAGATAATATTAACTATTATTTTTTATGGTATCTATTCTAGCAGATTCAAATGTATCTATTTCTCTAAATCACAAACAGAAATGCAGAGATTCAGAGAACACTGAAGTGAGGATATCACAATTAATCCACTACAAACACTGAAGCTCAGTCTCAGTCTGTATTTCATAAGTGAGAATAAGAAGAAACTCCCTAATTTGGCAATGTGGAACTTTAGATTTTGAACAGGTTCTCAACTTCAGGATAGAATTACTAAAGGTGCCAATATATTTAAATTATAAAAAGTGTATGTATATTCAATATTACATACGAGGTATATGTGTGTGTTCACTATTATATGTGTATATATATGTACATATATGTATATGTAAATATATGTTTATACACATACATACGCAGACATTATGACCTTTTCAGAACTTGTATCTGTCTGATTGGACAGTTTCTACTGCTTCCCTCCTGTATCAAAGCGGGAAAGAGGTTGATATGAGGCAATGCAGGGGGTGGGGTTGGGGATAAACACATTTTCTCAAAGGTAGTTTCTAGCAATTCATTTATATGGAATATTGAAAAGGTCAATGTAATACAGCATGATCTCTAATTCTTTGAAAAAATGAGACATTAAAATTCTGATGCCTCATTCAAGGTTGTAATGAGAACATAACACAAATTGAACCTATTATTTTGACAGTGATAGTAATGAGAATGGGAAATGAAATAAACTTAATGATACCGCAAGTGACTTTTTTTATTTCAAAATTTCTGAACTTCCTTGCTGTCGGATTTGCAAAGTGAAGCTATAATATACATATAAATACTAAATTCTTTAAAATAAAACTATACTTATGAAAGAATAGGTGAATAGAATAAATATTAAAAAAAAAAGTTTATGGTATAATTTGATAAAATCAGACCCAAGGAAGACTCCTACTTTTCTTTAATGATGATTTTCAATCCTAAAAGGGCACATGTTCTGGAAGTTTCCAAATTAAAAGTAACAAAACATTTGTTTGGAATTGTTAAAATTAGAGCTATGAAAGTACTTAATATGGTGCTTACCCTTTGGCAAAGAAATGAATTGAGAGAAATCCTTAAAGGTATAGTGACAGAGACTAGAAATCAACTCTCTGGATCCCCAACCTGTGCCTTCCTCATCTCTCTTGTCAAGCAAGTATTGGCTTCCTACCGTGTGCCAGCAACCACCCTGTCTTCTTTCTACTCATTAACAAATAAAATAAAATAAAAATTCTGCCACTTCTACAGACAATATGAGGATTCTACAGCTATAGAAAGGTAAAGAAAATGCATTCTTCCCTTGTGATGTCTTTAAGAACTATTAACTGCTTGGTCATCTTCGCAGAAGAGATGTTGGCAGAGAAGGGCCAACCTGGCAATCTGCTGGTGAATTTGATCAACATTACAACAAAACTGAGTCTTTTTATGGCCACAGAACCCCAGGAGTTCTAAGCTGACGGACCTCGTTGATCAAAGTAAGCTGGGCTTTGCACATGGCTGAGCTGTGATGGTGTCCCTTTTTTCCTTAGGTGTGTGTTTTGTATTTTTGTTTTTGTGCTTTGTCTTACTTCACATCAGTTTAAAAGTGGGGGGTTCATAAATAGGTAAATGTTTTACTCATGAATGAAGATGGATAGTATTTCCTAAGATTTTTTTTTTTTTTATTTTTCCACTCTTATGGTATTGAATGAGTGATAATTTCATTCATTTACTGACTCTATAACATTGGGTACTAACTGTTGTGAGCTTCGGTTGAAAAAGTGAGCAAAAGCAACCATAAGGATGAGAAAGACAGTAAGTATTGAAGTATTACACTAATGGAAATTAAATTTCACCAGTGTTAAGTGATGCACAGGAGTGATACAAGGAATGAGAATATATCGCAGGACAGTTTGTTTATAGCTGTAAGGCCAAAATCTAGGACAGCATCTGGCACGTAGTGGGTGTTCAGTCAATTGTGTTGAATGAATTTGACCTGATTAGGAATGGCCTACCTAGGAAAATCTTGCTTGAATTCAGCTTCAGGGATGAGGAAAGTTAATTATTGAAGAGAATCAAGTAGAGAAACACCATTGAAAAAGTTCTGTGGGTCAAAAATCACAGTGAGTTCAAGAAACTGAGAGAGAGCCAGTGTATCCATGATCGAAGGAAGAACAAGTGCACACACACGTACACACGTATATATCAGAAAGAGAGATCTGGGAAAGGATAAACTAGCTGGAGAGGTAGATAGATGCAAAACTGTGCAGAGCATTCTGGTCCATATAAAGGGAGAACATCCCCAAATCAATGGATAGTTTTGAAGTGTTTTAAATAGGGTTAAAATGAGTGACTTCGTTAGATTTATCTCCCTGTATTTTAATTACTCCACGTCTAAACTTGTAATTTGCTAAAAGTGACTACTGCTCAGTGCTGTGCTGATCTAATTCTTCTCAGTGATAAGCCCTGGAAAGTTCTGGCTAGCATCTTTGCTTCCATCTTCAGCAAAGGTTGCATCTTCTTAGACTTCTGGAAATATGATTAGTCCTCCCTATCCACAAGTTCCACATTGCATGCACTGATTCAACCAGTTACAGATTAAAAATATTTGAAAAAAGAAAAAAAATAAAATAAAGCAATACAACAATAAGAATCATACCAAAAAATACAGATCTCATCAAATTTATAGAGAAAATTTAGAGCTGTGGCAAGGTGAACCTGTGAGCGGATAGAACTACCCCAGGGTACAGGCTCATGCTTGTAATCCCAGCATTCTGGAAGGCTAAAGTGAGAGGATTGCTTGAGGTCAGGAGTTCAAGACCAACCTGAGGAAGGGCGAGACCTGTCTCTATAAAAAGCAGAAAAATTAGCCGGGCATAGTAGCATGTGCCTATAGTACCAGCAACTTGGGGGCTGAGGCAGAAGGATCGCTTGAGCCCAGGAGTGTGAGGTTGCAGTGAGCTACGATTATGCCACTGCACTCTAGCCAAGGCAATAGATGAGACTCTGTTTCAAAAACAAAACAAAACAAAACACAGTATAACAACCATTGACATAGCATTTTCATTGCATTAGGGATTATAAATAATCTAGAGATTATTTAAAGTATTCAGGGGGATATACACAGATTATGTGTAAATACTATGTCATTTTATATAAGGAACTGAGTATCTGAGGATTTTGGTGTTGCAGGGGAGGACTAACCACCCCCCTTCCCCCATGGATAACGAGGGACGATTATACTTAAAATGTCTCAAGAATTCCATAAATAAATACCAGATTCCCATTGGCTTGGGGCATTTAGGATTGGATCTGATAAGTTGAAAGGACACTGGACTCTCCAAATGAATATGTTAGCCCAGACAGGTATTGTCGAATGCAAGAAAGACTAAAGAACAGGTAAAAAGCACTAGAAATAATAGGAAGCAGAGCTGGGGGAACCTAGAAGGAAAAAGTAGAATAAAGAGATCTTGAATATCAGAAGGATATAACCCAATGTTTGGAGGTTTGGGGGATTAGTACTGGGAAACTGTGCATGAATGGGCATATAAGATGAAGAATCACAGAGAAGGACATGGTACCAGTCTTGCTTATATTCAGTGTAGGATAGAGAAAGACAATTTGTAATTGGATCAAAACAGAACAACTCATAGAATTAAAATCAACAGAGGGAAGGAATACAAAGAAAAAAATGTAATTTCAGCATCCTGGGCAGTAGACCAGAAACAAGTATATCCTAAATTATAAATAAGAATATTCTCAAATAATGCAATTAATTATTGATTATTACGTTCATTAAGAATATTATTGAATGCTTAACATGTTCCAGGAACAGTGGTGACTGAAACACATTTCTGACTCCTTTATCACACGCTGCTGTAATCTCTGGTGTTTTCATATCCTTCTTCAATTGAGAGTAATCCCCTTAAATAATTGACACTAATAAGCCCTATTCTGCTAGTACCCCAACAGTGTCACAAAATCATGGAAAATGAGAGGCATAAAATAATCTTTTGGAGCAGGTCAAATCTGAATTCTATGACTCTCTCCTCCAATCAGACTGTTTCTGGAGTTCACCATGGTTTTCTAATCCTACAACCAGCATACCCTGGGGTAGTTCCATCCATTCACATGTTCATCTTGCCACAGCTCTATATTTTATCTATAAATTTGATGAGATCTTCTGATTCTATTATGGATAAGTTTTGTGATTCCCTGAAGGATGCAGCTCTTTGCTGACACCTGATTATTCTGCCAAGGTTCTGACACCATGTGCAGCCTTCCCCTGGCCTCTTCTTTTCTGGGAATGGATCACCATTCCTAGGCCTCAGTGATAAAGAGATCTTGGGCCTAAAATCACATAGCCCGTGCTGGATTACCACACAGCCTTCCAACAGCACTGCTTGGAATGCCTTCTTCTTGGGCCCCATTCAACATGTGATTCCTTTGGACATTCAAACTGGCATGGACCCCAAGCTTCATGCTCTATTGGCTATTGCTTCTGACCATACTGGACCTCACTTCCTTCATTCTCAACGTTCTCACATTCACGTATGATCCACATTGTGCTTCCACTGTGCTATTATTTCTGCTTGGATAGCTCTCTCTTCGCCTTTGCCTGTCTAACTTCTACTTATATTTCTTGTTTTCACTTGTACATGGCTTTCTTCATGAAGCCAGGACTTGCTTAGAATCATCATACATGTGTCCCAATAGCACCCTGTATGTCCCAATCATTTTATTTATAATTTATTTATCTCTCCATTCACTTATATACCTTTTAATGTAACCATTTGCTTCTTTGTTCCCTCTAATCCAGGAGCCAGGACTGTCTGTATCTTACTCAACATTATATCCTAAACTCTTATTAGTGGTTCAAACTAAATTTATGTGTTTGATTGATAGATATACATATATATACACACATACATATGGATTAATATATACAA
>NW_012152729.1:7168798-7172567 GCF_000956105.1 Propithecus coquereli
CTAATTCCTTCTCCAGAAAGGGAAATAAAATCCCTGAGTGATGTTTACTCTTCCCTTGATAACCTATAACTTAATACTATGATGTAAAATTTATCATACATAAATACTGATATAAATTCAATACATTTTATGTTCAGTGATAAAATAATAAGAGAAAAGAAAACAGATATTCGATTAATAAATGTATATATATATGCAAACATATTCATAATAAGGAAATGGTACTCATGACAATTACAGTCCTCATTTCTGTAACTGGCCACAGCCGGTATTTATTACTACCTTCTTCTACTACTCAGTCTTTATTTCCTTTGACTTCAGGAAGCACCTCAGTTGTGTGTAGCTTTTTACACGGTGAGGTAAAACCATCATCCCTGATTTGGACTATTAAAAGCCCTGCCTGGATTGTGTTTTTGTAATTTTCCAATGACCTTAATCACAGGACATGGCAATACTAAAGGATGCCCTGAGGGATCTCCTGTAGTCCAGACATACTCTTTCTTACCTCCATTGTGGAGTATAGTCCAGTTTCCCCTTGGTAGTCTGAATCAATCACCCAAACCAAACACCATAACTCCCTTCTTGGCCCGTTGACTCAGAGACATGAGGAGTTCAAAGTGGTCAGGTGCTAGTCTTAGCTTCCAGCTCAATGGAATCATTGTTGTGTCCTTTAGTAGAAGCATTCCTCCCTCTAGAACTAAGACCTCTGGGCTAGCAAGGCATAAAATTTCAGGAACAGGAAGAAAACTTTTTGCTAGTGAGTCACTAGGTGAAATAGTGAACGATGCTACTGCCATTTCCATCCCTTGATTTCTAGATCCATAAGTCCTGGCTATTGGAGAAACAGTATTATATATTGAACACTGATTCAGAACATATATACCCTTCTGAAGAACTTTTCCCAAGTCCTGAAAAGTATTGCCACCTAGTTGGCACTGAAATGGAGTCTTCAAAAGGCCATTCCAGTGTTCTATCAAACCATCTGCTTCAGGATGGTGGGAAGCATGGTAATACTAGTAAATTTCAGGAGCATGGTCCCATTGCCATACTTCTTTTGTTGTGAAGTGAGTTCCTTCTTCAGAAGCAATGCTATATGGAATACCATGATGGTGGATAAGGCATTCTGTAAGTATATGGATAGTAGTTTTGGCAGAAGAATTGTGTGCAGGGAAGGCAAATCCATATCCAGAGGAAATGTCTATTCCAGTAAGGAAAAAAAGCCCCACCTTCCCTAATGGAAAGGGTCCAATGTAATTAACCAGCCACCAGGTGGCTAATTAATACCTTGGTACATAGTTCCAAATCTGGGACTCAGTGTTGATCTCTATTGTGGCAGATTGGGCATTCAGTAGTGGCCTCAGCCTTGATGAGTGGGAGTCCCTGTTGCTGAGCCCATGTATAACCTCCATCCCTGCCACCATGGCCACTTTGTTCATGAGCCCATTGAGCAATTACAGGAGTGGCCAAGGAAAAAATCTGGCTGGTATTCACAAAAGAGATCATCCTATCCACTTGATTATTAAAATCCCCCTCTGCGGAGATCAACGTTTGGTGATGATTCACATGGGATACAAATATCTTCACAAAGTTTGCCCGTTTGGAGAGGTTTATCCACATACCTCTTCCTCAAATCTCTTTGCTAGCAATTTCCAATCATGTTCCCCTCAAATACCTGACCATTGAGCCAAATCATTGGCTTCAGCACATGAATCAACATATAGTTGACCCTCGAACAACATGTTTGAACCTCGTTAGTCTACTTATAAGTGAATCAAAAATACGGTATTCTCAGGATGCTAAATCTGCATATATGGAGGGCTGACTTTCCATATGTGTTGGTTCCATAGGGCTGACTGTGGGATTTGAACATGTGCATATTTTGGTATGTGTGGGAGTCCTGGAACTAATGTCCTGTGTATACCGAGGGATGACTATATGCTCACATGTCTGGACATTTCTCCTTCCATGCAAAGCAAGCAACCAGGTTCATTGCCTGAAAGGTCTTCCCACTGGGAGGATTTCCTTTCACTACATCCTTCAGAGATGTCCCAGAGAGGGGTTGTAGTGCTGCAGCTGTCCACTTTTGGGTGGTGTCTGCATATCATGCAGAACTATATGTAAACCAGGCACTAGTCTTCTTTTCCTTTCAACTGATTCTTGTGAACTCCTCATCAGGGCAGAGGTGCCTGGGAGGGAGAAGGCAGTGTAGCTTGAGTGGAGACCCTGGGCATTTGAGCCACTTCATGTAACTTACTTATGCCCCTGTGGCCTGCTCAAGCCCAATGACATCATGCATATACCACCTCCATTTGTGGGTGGAGTGTTGGCGTGCACACCCAACATTATGGCTTGGTGGGCCAGGTAACCCCCAGGTCATGATGAGAAGCTCACCTCAGATTGCATGGTAACTTGGTGGCTGATGGTTAAGCATTCAGTCTTCACCAAGGCCAACCAACAGACCAAGAACTATTTCTTGAAAAGAGAGTAGTTATGTGCTAATGACGGCGAAACCTTGCTCTAGAATCTTAAAGGCTTGTACTGTGATTCATCTACAGGTTCCTGCCAAAGGCTCCAAATCATGTCTATCTGCCACTAACACTTCAAGGACCATTGGCTCTGCTGGATCATATGCCCAAAGTGGCAGAACAGTGTGTCCAGGAATTTGGACCTGTGGCATGTTTGTGGGGCCTTCCCACTGTCTTACCATGTTCAAACCATTCAATAAGTGAAAAACAACATGGGAAAATGCCTTTGACAAATGGAAACCCCAAGTCTGAGGGTCATTTTTAAAAAGGATAGAAAAGAAAATATTTTCTATTATCAAATTACTATATTAATTTAGACATATCTCCCTGAGGCAGTTTTTTTACAATCAGTAAAAGTGTGATACTATTACTTGCAAGATAGATAGGTGTAGATAGAGAGATAATAAAACAGAAATTGCTTAGCAATCATTTGACAGTATTTTAAGGTTATGATATACACTACAATCTGATATCTCTTTGGAATATAACAAAGCAAAATACAGACATGGTCTGATCCTTTAGAAAGCTTAAACACGATAAATAATGTCTATTATTACTTGTTTCATCTTTAGTTTAATCTTATTCTAGAAATAGTTTCTACAAATAAGTACATAGAAACAGAGTAAAATCTTGTACAGAAAATGGATGGTTAAAAGCACAACATTTCTTCTCTAATCGTTACCCTTCCAACTTTTCACATAGGTTTGTGTACTACAAGCCAATTTAAATGACAGCAAAGTGCCAGTGATAAGGGAAGAGTCCCATCTAAAGCTTTACAAGTTTGTAGGAATAAACACAATATGCTGTCTTGACTACTGTTGCCAGGGGCGTATTGTTCTCATGTTAAATTTCTTTTAAAATCCATCGTCTAGCACCTGGGAATATAGTTGCCAAGTCATGTAAGCTCTCCAACCCCAAGATTATGCTCTAGAGCAAGAGCAGCCCCTATTTCTGGCAGAAGAAAATAATTGTAAATAAAATATCCCTGATGTGCTATTAGTTGATAGGAAAATGATTCTTGACAGATAAGACTAAGAATGGAGAAAGCATTCAGCACGTGTAGTGGCAGATTTAGAAAAAAATAAATAAAATAAAGACTGACAACATACTTTTCCCACATCATGATGACAATTTAAATAAGGAATAGGAGGAGGGAGGAGGGGACGGGTATTTGTATACACAAGGAGTGCAATGCGCACTACCCGAAGGATGGACATATTTGAAACACGGACTTGGGGGGGGGA
>NW_012152729.1:7172617-7175671 GCF_000956105.1 Propithecus coquereli
CCCTGTAGAAATTTCTTAAATTATTGTTTATTTATAATAATCAAACAAGATGTTCCTTCTAGTGCTATTTAGGAAAATAAGAAACAAAACAAAGCAGGAAAAAGAACCCCTGCAATTCTTACAGAAAGCAAAACAGTAAGGTATACATACCTGATAAAATATGAGGAAATATGCAAATAATGGTTTACAAACTTTGTAACGCTATAAAGGAATGGTACAAATAAAATCCTAACATGCAAGTTTTTGGAGAAATTGGTAGATACTCATTTAGAAAAATTGGGAAGTATAAAGACAGAAAAGAAAAGCAAGTCTCACATTCATCTCTGATCCACTAAGCCAATATTTCAGGAAAACTTGGTTTTTTGTTCTGTTTTAGCTCAATACACATAAGGATGAAAATAAAAGTTAAGCTATATCAAGCTTCTGTTGTGTTTTACTTATCCTGGATTATTTACATAGATTTTTCTCATTTAACTTTATGTATTACTAGGCTAAATTTATAGATAAGAAAACTGAGGTTATGAAATCTCATAACTCGCTAAGGCCAATTGGCCAGTAATTAATGGTGGATATAATGGTCCAGCTAAATTTTTTGTTTTTTTGTTTTCTAATTCCTAATTTATGCAATTCTACATTGTAATTGTTGATATGAGAAGAGTTAGAGGAACATATTATCCAACCATCTGTCTTTAACCTGGTCAGAGATTGACACATCACTCCTTATTTGGCCATCGATGAGAATTCCAGACACACTTTCCAATTGTCATCAAGAGAGCTTAGTGACTCATCCAGAGCATCTTATAGAAATGTACCTCAATATTGATAAACTAGAAACAAATATCAGGAGTCTGTTATGTATCAGAGGCTTTGATATTGCTTAATTCAGTTGCTCCTGATAATAATATTATGCAACGTCTTATCATTTTGTATCAAGAAGAGAAAACAAAAGGAGCCACACATCCAATATGTGATAAAACTGGAATTCAGGCTCAGTTTTGGAGATTCTAAGGTGTATTAGTTGGGCTTCTCCAGAAGCAGTAGACAGGTATAGCTATACAGTCAAACAGATAGATATATATGTACATATAGACAGACATATTAATAAATGTGTATATATGTGCACACACATATATGTTTATATGGGGAAGTTTATTATAGGAATTGGCTCATGTGGTTATACAGGCCAAAAAGCCCCAGGATCTGCTGTCTTCAAATAGAGAACCGGAAAAGCTGGCAGAGTAATTCCATCCAAGTCCAAAGTCCTCATAGTAGAGGAGCTACCCGGTAAGTCAAAGTCAGAGTTGGAAAGCTGGAGAACCAGGAGCACCAATGTCTCAGCACAGAAAAGATGTCAGTTCAAACAGAAAGAGCAAATTCTCCTTTCTCTGCCTTTTTGTTCTAGTCAGGACAGATTGATGCATTGGTGAGGATGATCTTCTTTTTCCAGTCTCCTCATTCAAATACTAATCTTTTTCTTGGACACCCTCACAGAGGCATCCAGAAATAGTGATTCACCTGCTATCTGGGCATCCCTTTTCCCAATCAAGTTAATCAAGACACATAAAATTAACCATCACAAGTCTATCCCTTGTCAACTTGGCACCTATACACATCTCCTGAAACCATATTTAATCTCCAAATAAAAACAATAACTAGGTCATAATTTTCCCTAACATGATACAACCATCCTGTGTCCAACTGAAAATATGCTAATTCCTTCTCCAGAAAGGGAAATAAAATCCCTGAGTGATGTTTACTCTTCCCTTGATAACCTATAACTTAATACTATGATGTAAAATTTATCATACATAAATACTGATATAAATTCAATACATTTTATGTTCAGTGATAAAATAATAAGAGAAAAGAAAACAGATATTCGATTAATAAATGTATATATATATGCAAACATATTCATAATAAGGAAATGGTACTCATGACAATTACAGTCCTCATTTCTGTAACTGGCCACAGCCGGTATTTATTACTACCTTCTTCTACTACTCAGTCTTTATTTCCTTTGACTTCAGGAAGCACCTCAGTTGTGTGTAGCTTTTTACACGGTGAGGTAAAACCATCATCCCTGATTTGGACTATTAAAAGCCCTGCCTGGATTGTGTTGTTGTAATTTTCCAATGACCTTAATCACAGGACATGGCAATACTAAGGGATGCCCTGAGGGATCTCCTCTAGTCCAGACATACTCTTTCTTACCTCCATTGTGGAGTATAGTCCAGTTTCCCCTTGGTAGTCTGAATCAATCACCCAGAGCAAACACCATAACTCCCTTCTTGGTCCGTTGACTCAGAGACATGAGGAGTTCAAAGTGGTCAGGTACTAGTCTTAGCTTCCAGCTCAATGGAATCATTGTTGTGTCCTTTAGTAGAAGCATTCCTCCCTCTAGAACTAAGACCTCTGGGCTAGCAAGGCATAAAATTTCAGGAACAGGAAGAAAACTTTTTGCTAGTGAGTCACTAGGTGAAATAGTGAACGATGCTACTGCCATTTCCATCCCTTGATTTCTAGATCCATAAGTCCCGGCTATTGGAGAAACAGTATTATATATTGAACACTGATTCAGAACATATATACCCTTCTGAAGAACTTTTCCCAAGTCCTGAAAAGTATTGCCACCTAGTTGGCACTGAAATGGAGTCTTCAAAAGGCCATTCCAGTGTTCTATCAAACCATCTGCTTCAGGATGGTGGGAAGCATGGTAATACTAGTAAATTTCAGGAGCATGGTCCCATTGCCATACTTCTTTTGTTGTGAAGTGAGTTCCTTCTTCAGAAGCAATGCTATATGGAATACCATGATGGTGGATAAGGCATTCTGTAAGTATATGGATAGTAGTTTTGGCAGAAGAATTGTGTGCAGGGAAGGCAAATCCATATCCAGAGGAAATGTCTATTCCAGTAAGGAAAAAAAGGCCCCACCTTCCCTAATGGAAAGGGTCCAATGTAATTAACCAGCCACCAGGTGGCTAATTAATACCTTGGTACATAGTTCCAAATCTGGGACTCAGTGTTGATCTCTATTGTGGCAGATTGGGCA
>NW_012152729.1:7175721-7177223 GCF_000956105.1 Propithecus coquereli
AACAAAACATTTGTTTGGAATTGTTAAAATTAGAGCTATGAAAGTACTTAATATGGTGCTTACCCTTTGGCAAAGAAATGAATTGAGAGAAATCCTTAAAGGTATAGTGACAGAGACTAGAAATCAACTCTCTGGATCCCCAACCTGTGCCTTCCTCATCTCTCTTGTCAAGCAAGTATTGGCTTCCTACCGTGTGCCAGCAACCACCCTGTCTTCTTTCTACTCATTAACAAATAAAATAAAATAAAAATTCTGCCACTTCTACAGACAATATGAGGATTCTACAGCTATAGAAAGGTAAAGAAAATGCATTCTTCCCTTGTGATGTCTTTAAGAACTATTAACTGCTTGGTCATCTTCGCAGAAGAGATGTTGGCAGAGAAGGGCCAACCTGGCAATCTGCTGGTGAATTTGATCAACATTACAACAAAACTGAGTCTTTTTATGGCCACAGAACCCCAGGAGTTCTAAGCTGACGGACCTCGTTGATCAAAGTAAGCTGGGCTTTGCACATGGCTGAGCTGTGATGGTGTCCCTTTTTTCCTTAGGTGTGTGTTTTGTATTTTTGTTTTTGTGCTTTGTCTTACTTCACATCAGTTTAAAAGTGGGGGGTTCATAAATAGGTAAATGTTTTACTCATGAATGAAGATGGATAGTATTTCCTAAGATTTTTTTTTTTTTTATTTTTCCACTCTTATGGTATTGAATGAGTGATAATTTCATTCATTTACTGACTCTATAACATTGGGTACTAACTGTTGTGAGCTTCGGTTGAAAAAGTGAGCAAAAGCAACCATAAGGATGAGAAAGACAGTAAGTATTGAAGTATTACACTAATGGAAATTAAATTTCACCAGTGTTAAGTGATGCACAGGAGTGATACAAGGAATGAGAATATATCGCAGGACAGTTTGTTTATAGCTGTAAGGCCAAAATCTAGGACAGCATCTGGCACGTAGTGGGTGTTCAGTCAATTGTGTTGAATGAATTTGACCTGATTAGGAATGGCCTACCTAGGAAAATCTTGCTTGAATTCAGCTTCAGGGATGAGGAAAGTTAATTATTGAAGAGAATCAAGTAGAGAAACACCATTGAAAAAGTTCTGTGGGTCAAAAATCACAGTGAGTTCAAGAAACTGAGAGAGAGCCAGTGTATCCATGATCGAAGGAAGAACAAGTGCACACACACGTACACACGTATATATCAGAAAGAGAGATCTGGGAAAGGATAAACTAGCTGGAGAGGTAGATAGATGCAAAACTGTGCAGAGCATTCTGGTCCATATAAAGGGAGAACATCCCCAAATCAATGGATAGTTTTGAAGTGTTTTAAATAGGGTTAAAATGAGTGACTTCGTTAGATTTATCTCCCTGTATTTTAATTACTCCACGTCTAAACTTGTAATTTGCTAAAAGTGACTACTGCTCAGTGCTGTGCTGATCTAATTCTTCTCAGTGATAAGCCCTGGAAAGTTCTGGCTAGCATCTTTGCTTCCATCTTCA
>NW_012152729.1:7190013-7199466 GCF_000956105.1 Propithecus coquereli
TTCAATAAGGTATAGCATCAAGGTTAAGACAATAGACTTTAGAATCAGTCAAGCTCTAGTGGGAATCCTGACCTTTTTACCTACAGCAATAACCTTTCTGAGCCTCAGTTTCCCCCTATTTCATTGGGCAATAAAAGCTTCTTTCTCACAACATTATGATGAACCAAAAAAGACAAAAGAACAATATGCACAGAATATTAAACTCAATGTCTGATACATAATGAATGATGCATACATTAATATTATTAGAGTCAAGTGTTGCTATGTCTATGGCAATAACTAGAGTTGTTCTTTACTAGGGCATGAAAAAGGAACAAAAATCTGATAATTTTTTAACTACATCTTGTCTGAAGTCTCAACTGCACCTCATGTATTTCCAACATGTATTACTATGTGAAGGCATATCTGTTTCATTGTCTAGAGACCTGAGAGTTTATAAATATTAAATGTATATACACGCATACATATCAGATGTATGTGTGTGTGTCTGTGTAATATTACATATATTGATATGCAGTATTATGTAACAATCGATCTTGTAATATTATATTTACCCTAAAATAGTACACTGTGAATGTCCTCAAGCTTTCCCCTGCACCAATTGTAACTACAAAGTCCTTTGGCTTTTCTCTCCTTCTTTGTATATTCCAATCATCCAGATCAGCATGTTTGTTTTGTTTTGTTTTGTTTTGAGAACTAAGCAAGGGAATGAAGTCTTGATTGAAATGATGCTCTTGGTCTCAAGAAATTTAACATGTTAGGAGAAGTGAGGGGATACAGATAACACACACTTAATCAATAAATTAATAAAGTAAATCCAGGGACTAACAGGCTTAAAGGAAGTTATGGGATAGAGGATGAAGTGTTGATGCTTTAGTTTGGCTAGTTGGTGAAATCTTTCTTGAGGAGGTGATATTTGAGGTGAGGAAGGTACTGTCTTGTTTGCTTGTCCCATTGGAATTTGGTGACATTTTCATGGGTCAGAAAGGGAGAATGGGCATAGGAAGAGAGACACGTAGGCCAGGGTTTGAGAAATGTTTACAAAGCAGGCAGATAAATGCAAATAAGTAGAGAGAATGATGCTAGAGTCACTATGACATATCAGAGCAATAGAAAGGAGAAAAGGAAAAAAAGGTATTATTTCAGACCTTGTGCCTTTTTGTGGTGTTTGAGAATGGCAAGTAAAATGCATGAGCTATTTTGAAATTATGTGACCTTTCTTTCTGTTCACAACAGTCCCATGTGTTGGGTTAAGGTGTGGGACCCAGAGTCAGCTGACTAGTTTCGGATAATGGCTGAGATACTTCCTACCTCTGTAGCCTCATTTTTCTCAGCTGCAAAGTGGAGAAATAACAAACATTTAATGGAATTGTCCAAGATTAAATGAATTAATATTTGTGAACGTCTTTAAAAGGTGTTGGACACATAATAGTTGCTAAATTATTGTCAGCTATTATTTTATTGCTAGCATTTGTTAAAATACTTTGCATTGGTGAATGCATTTTCTCTACAAAATTAATAACTTTTACTAGACAGTGTCTGCAGGACTGATTGGAATTCTCCCAAAAAAATCATGCCCAAGTTTCACACAGCTGTAGTAAATACCCTACAACACATTCCAACATCAGTTGTACATAATTTGATCACGTAAGAACCAACATCATTTGGTTTATAAACACGAATACTCAATAGCTAGTCATAAAGCTAGAGGGAGAAGAAACTAATTAACAACTGCATAAATGCAAAGGGACATGAGGAGACCAAGGGAAAACAAAAGATTTGATGATCTGTGTTTTAAAGATTTGCTTTCCTTTTTAAATAATGGAGAGGGTTTTTTTTTTAATCCTTTCCCACTTTGTAATCCAAATTACACTTTCTGTGAGCACTATATATTAAAATGTATTCTTTTATACATTTATTTGGTACCTAGTGTTTTTCAGGCTTTGTAGATACAGACATGATAAATTCATGGTCCCTATCCTCTAGGGGGTCCTAGCTTTGTCAGGATGAAAAAACACACACATAGACAAGCATAATTGATGATGTTACAATGTGATGAATGCATTGTAAAAATATGAATAAAGAGTTCAGATAATGCAGAGGGAAGAACAATTAATACAATTTTGCAGAGGGAGAGATGTGTGAATTTGGCCTTGAAAGATGAGTCAGGTAAGATGGCAGACGGAAAAGGAAAGGCTTAAGATGTTCCAGACAGAAGGCTCAACATGAGCTCAGGCCTGGGTGCACACAGAGGTTGGGGGAAAGACTGATGTGGGAGACACATTGTTAAATGCCTTCTTTGCTGCTCCAGGGACGTTGAACATTGTCCTCTTCTCTTAGGAGAGCCATTAAATAAATGGTTTTAAGGAAAGGCAAGTCATGCACAGAATTATCTGTAAAAAACAATTATTCTGAACATTCCTTTCTAGAACAGTCCCAGGCCAGGCACTGGGACTTTTTCTAGCCAACAGTATAACTTTTCCCAGAAGGAGGAATATCAAGTAAGATTTGGATAGTCCTTCACAGATATTCTATAAAAGGCTTTGCATGTTTTTATGTCATCTAAACTTTATCATAAAACTATTAAACAGGCATCATCATTATCACTTAGATAATAAAATATATATAGCACCCATTGTCCAACCTGGATTCTGAACAACCTGAAGTAGAATAAAGAATACATAGAGAAGCCAGAATAGCTCTTTGGTGACCATTAGGCTGTCACAGGTCAGAGGACATGGCATTAGCTCTGTTAGTCAGAGGGCCTTGCTACTACTTTAACCCAGAGTTAGATAAGTGGATTCACCCAGTCCCAAGCACCTCTGGACTAAGGCAGCAGGCCTGATCGCCTGGAGAGGGTCTGCCTCAGTAAGATGACTTGAAGGACCATTGGCCACACGTGGACTTGAACCCAAATAGGAAGTGGTTCAATGTTGAGCTGAACGTACATATTTTTCACAAATTTACCTATGTGTTGCCACTCTAGTTTCCTCTTGATAAAGAATGTAAAGGCATGGACCCATAAGGTTCACAACAGTGAAATTTCCTATAGCTGAAAAGAAGTAAAATGCGAGGGGAAGAAGCATTTCCCCACTCTAACACTGTCTTTGAACCCAGTTAGTTACTACAGATCCCATGTTGTGTCCATTACTCCCCACTGATCTTAATGCTGGGCCATTGGTTCTCATTCTCTCCCTCTCTAACGCCGGAACAGGAACTTCGAGATAAAAATCAAGCTAAAGACTTCTGGCTAAAGGACAGCTGAGTCTTGGAAAAAGGGTAGCTTGCTTTTGAGTTGCCGCACTTAGGAACGAAGACTCCAGAACACTATTCCAATGCAGGCATTAAGCTAGGCATGCTGTGTAGAGGAGATGCACTGTGGGTCTTTCTGCAAAAGCTCTTTCTGAGTGAAAGCTGCCAGCGAGCATTAACGGCCTCCAAGAGGGAGAGCTACTCTGCAGCCAGCTGTGCCTTTCACAGGGGGAGATTTTGATGATTCTACTTAAAACACACACTTACACACACACACACACACACACACACACACACACACACGCACGACTTTCCAACATCAGTGGCTTTGTATCTTTAAAAATAAAAAATCTGGTGTTATGTTTCTATGTGGATTTCACCATTTTAATGGGTCAGGAGGGTCAAAGCATATCATCAATGATGTCTCCATTACATCACCTGGGAAATGAATACAGACAAGATCAACTTGTCTTCCTAAATAATTATATACCTCTATGCATATCTTGCACTGCCTTTGCTGAGAAAATGGTGTTCTTTTTTAACTTAGCCGCACAATGAACTTGCTGAAATGTGCACAATAAAAGACATTCCTATTTTGAGCTGCTTTTTAACTAAGAATATTTTATACTACTGCACCTACATAGTCTTTAACACACTGACATTATGTAAATTAAATATGTTAATCCCCGACTCTGTGCAATCTTCTCTCATTTAAACTTTTTCCCCCTTTTGTTACCAGCGAGAAGAAACAAAAAGAAAAAAAAAGATGTAAGAAAAGACTCCTGCCAAAAATAATAGCTATGTTCAATGTTTTCCTTGGTTTTTTATGTTTAAAATGTGCTTTTCCTGCCAAGGTCCCCTTTAAGTGCATTACCTCCACATGCTAATAGACTAATTAAAATATGAATAAATAAAAAGAAATCCTATAAACTTTTTTTCACCTTTTCTGGTGAACTTCGAGTTGGAGTTTTACTGAGCTAGGAGCAATCAGGAAGAAGTCTTCTACTTCATTGCTTTCTTGCTAGAAAAACTTCAACTCCCACCTTTGTCTTGGGAGTGAACCTAAGACTGAATTGTGCTCCATGGAATTAGAACAAAAATATTAATTAGGACCAAGAAGCCAATGTTCGAGTCTTGGCTGTGCAACCTTAGTGTTGGCATCTCTTAACTTCTTTCAGCCATGGTTTACTTATACATAAAATGGGTATAACTTTACTCTGTACCAAAGGGTACATAAAAGAAGAGATATTGGTGTTGACAAAGCTTTCTTTGCATCTGTCTATCCCTGGTATCAAGAATTACATTGAATCATCTTTTATCCTAAATATTTAGCCCAGGTCCAAAGCATAATAGGACTTGAGAAAATGTTCATCATACAAATATAGTTTTGAGGATATGGAGTATATAAAATTGTGTGGCTTTATAGATGCTGTTCTGAAATATAGCTAGATGGATTTGTGCTACACTACTTATATCCCTGATGTCATAGATAAAGAAGCAAACAGTAGGCAAGACATGACACAGCAAATTGGATTCATGAAACATATCCTTGTTGTTTAAATGTGGCTAATTGAATTGCATAACTATTGGGTATTTAGCGAGTACCTAAGAGCACACTGTAGTCTATACTTGGAAGCTATGCTTAGAATATCATTACAAGCTGGAAGGATTACACATCAGCTCAAATTAAATGAATCATTATGGGGGAAGAGACTGAATTTATCAATCATCCACAATACCAGCCTCTGTCACAGAGCATTTCTTGGAGCATTTTGTTTAACTGTATGACTACCTATGAGGTATAAATAATATTATTTCCATTTAACAGACAAGGAAGAAATGAAGATGCAGTTTTAGAAACTCAGTTTGTGTAGACAATTTTCACTTATGCATTGTGCTGATTTTTACATGCCTAAGTAAATCAGAATCTCATTGCCAAGGCAAAGAGGCTGATGAAGCAACCAGTTCAGGCACTGTGATGGGCAATTGTCAGGATGAAGCTAGGGAAGTGTGAGCTGAGTGTTGTGCACTGGGATTTCTCTTGGGAGAAAAAGAGATGAGCCCACCAGGATCTGGGGCATCCATCTCATGGAGTTTCATAGTTCAGGAAGTCTTGGGCAAGTATCTAGTGAATAGATTCTCTGTCTATGGGCTGGCCCAAAAAGATCTTCCTTTCTTCTGACCCTCTCACGCCTCTAATGTGTAATATCTTTTAGAAAGACAGGAGTGACTGATTTTATTCTACAATGTCTGACCTTTTTTGCACATTATACCATTTAGAAATTCAGTTTAGCATCATGTGATTGCAGCTACATAATTTCAGTAAAAAGAAGAACACCTCCAGGAGACCAAAGAAGTGGTTGTGATATAAACTATTTCATGGATTCCTGAAGTAGTATTTAAGAGTTCGTGAGAAGGGGAGAAAGAAGCCAGATTGTCAATTCTTGGGCTCAGAAACCAGGATAGCTCTTGGTATCAAAATGTAAATACCAGTCCTCCTTATATCAAGCTGAAAGCTCGGTTAATCCTTTTTCTTATGACCCATCTACCCAATATCACTTATTTATTCACCAAATATTTGAATGATCACTCCATTTAGTCACATTGCAACACAATGGAGAGGTAATTATAAATTAAACAGCTGTGGTCCATGCTCTCAAGGAGCTTGCAGTCTGTTAGAAGAGACAGCAGTCAAATAAAGAAAGGAGTCCTTACGTGATACATGTCAGTGTGATAAATTCAATGGAGGAATCAAAGAAGGTTCAGTGACAGAGTAACAAGAGGGACCTACCTATATCTGGGGTAATATTAAAAACTGCAAGCTGGAGGGTGCAGGGGGAAGTCAAACTTTTGACAGGGGAAGTGAAGGGGATTCCTGGCAAAGGGAATATAATGTGCAGGTACCCTAAGGTAGGAATTCAACATCTTCAAGGGGAAAGAAAACCTCCCCTTTGCATGGGAAGTTGCTGAGTTTCCAGTCACTAGTTCATGGCTTTCTACTCTTCTTGCTCCACTCCTTCTGGGCTGACCTGGGTATCCCAAGGTACCTCAAAGTCAGCATGACAAAAATAAATTTTTCATCTTCTTCAGTCCTAAACATCCTCCTATATTCTCTGAAGTTTTTTCTACTTCATCCTCATGTCTAATTAGTAACCAAATTCCATGAGTTCATCTTTAGATATTTTTCCCTATGTATTTTACACCTTCCTACCTTGTTTTCCTTTTCCTCTTACTCTTCTTTTGCCATCTATTAATTCCCCTCCTCTTCGGATTTTCATCATCTCATTCTTAGTCTATTATCTAGTTTTTATCTGGCATTTCTTTTCATAGCCTCACAATAACTTTATAAATCCCAAATCTGGTCATTTCACATCCCGCTTAAACCTCTATTGTCTTGTCATTGCTGCATGAGAAGGTACAAGTTCTTATTGGCATAAAATTTTATCTATCTGGAACCAGAACATTTTTCTTGGCTATTTTCCTAACAATTCTTTGTTCCACAATTTATCATATTAGTTTTTTAAAAATGTCCTATCACCTCTTAAATAAAGAATGTTCTAACACCTCTCTACCTGTGGATAATGTCCCTTTGGTCTAGAAAATAGCCTACTATCTGTATGCCAGCCATATTTTTCATGACACTTTGGGTCCTTTTTCACATGTTGAACTCAGCCCATGGAGAATAAGTCTATCATATCAGTTAGCACAATGGACTTTGATCATAATGCTTTTTCTTTCATGGCCCTGATCCTTTTGGGTCCAGAGATTCCCCCTTCATTATTGTATTATTGACTCTTCTAATCACCTAAACACATAGCGGGCCATCTGGTACAGAGTGAGTTCATGAATGAATGGGTGCATGAATTGTCGGTGGACAAAAGTCTCTTTAAGGAGCCATTTTTTCTTGTGATTCTGGAGGCTTTAAAATTAATGGCACATGTGTTTCCACAATAGAGAAATCACAACCTTGCTGAAACTTCAAGTCATCATTAGAAAGACTAAGTCAACTTGAGAAGAATGTTTCTAAAGTCAACAAGCAGAATGTCTTTCTGTTTAAAGAGCTGTTTCTTTCCAGTTGGTGCAATGAGAACAGGGATTGACATTCTCTGCTTACCTAACAAACAGACTTTGAAGTATTAGGCTGCACTGATTGTTCAGTAAGCTGTTATAACAACAGGCCACACTGGAAAGTTCTGTAGGGATACAGACGAGAAGAAGATTTGGTTTCTGATTGACTTAGCCCTATCATTTAGTCAGCATCATTCAAGGAAGACGCATTTTGTTTGTTGACCCTACCTCTGGCTTGTATAAAAAGGAAAGAGCATTCTAGTTTGCCTCTGATGGGGACATATTAATTCCAGGTTGTGTTGGGGAGAGAAAAATAAGCAAAGTGAAAAAAAAAAGAGTAGAATTCATATTTTAGACTCTCAAGAGCAGTGATTTTTTTCAACTAAGAGTGATTTTGCTCACCAGGGGATACTTGGAAAAAACAAGAGACTCTTTGGTTTGTTACAAGGGGTGGGTGCTACTGGCAACTAATGGGTAGAGGCCAGGGCTGCTACTAAACATCCTATACTGCATAGGACAGCCCTTGTCAATAAGGAATAATCCAATCAAACATGTCAACAATGGCAAAGTTAAGAAACTCTGTTCTATAGTCAGAAGCATTAATTGAGCCTGTGGCCTTAAAACAGTCATTTATAATCCGAGGTCCTCATTTAGGTCATCTGAAAGAAAGAGGTTGAACTAGAAAATTCATCACTGAATTTCCTTCCATGTTTGATGTTACATGAGTCTTGATTCTAATATGGGGCAGAAACATGAAGACAATATAAAATAGAAAGCACCAATTTGACTAAGTACGAACACATGGTAAAGGTGAGAATCTACTGCATTTAGTTGAATCACATTTTTTTAAAAAATATATAGTTAATATAAAATGGATCATGCAGAATTTGTTTTGTACATATTGGGAGTTGATCTTCAGAAAGCTTTATTAATCTTTGAAATTCTCACTTGAGAAGAGAGACTGAAACCAAATTAAAGAGATATGCCAAATAGAATCTAAGACTCTTCAGAGCTTCTCTTTCTACAGATTCTAAATTACCAAAGTTTCCAATGAAAGACTTTTTTTATGTGAGACTATAGCAGTGTGTGCCACTGATAAAGAAAGAGTCAGGGACATGGGGATGGTTTGCTGGATGATTGAAAGAAGGTATTCATGTGGACAATTTACTTTCCTTTCAGTTTCAAATGTTAGCATTATGCTCCCCTTCATCCTGCCAACAGTGTAATAACTGTGACCCCAATTCACAGCTAGACTCTCCCTATACTGACAGAAGTGCATCTCGGGATAAATGGCCTTGCATTGCTAGGTTAAGAAGTGCAGTGTGGGGAAGAGATAAGGAAGAGAGGACAGGAAGAAAGAGCTGCTGACTATTTCTCAATTCTTCCAACCTTAGAAGTGAAAAGAAATTGACTTTCTGTTCTGGTTCTCTATTGTAATACAACAAACTACACCAAAACTTGGTGGTTTCAATTATCATTTTGTTATAATTAGATCTCAGTATTCTTTGGGTCAGGGCACATCAGGGGCCACCTGTTTTTGGCCCACGATGTCTCAGGTCTTATGGAAACTGGAACGACCTGAGTACCTTGTGGCATCTCTCTGTTTCCTCCTCTCTGTCTGTCTGTCTGTCTGCCTGCCTCTCTCCTTTACTCTCCCTCTCTCCCATATAACCTTTCCATGTGGCTAGCTTGGGCTTTCTCACATCTCAGCCTCAGCGTAGTCAGACCTCTTTCCCATGTTCTCTTGCTGCTCCAAGAGAGCAAGTCCAAAGCTACCAGTGTTCTTCAAAGCAAGACTCAGAACTGGCATAACAACACTTCCCTGCTGTGGGCTAGTTGTCAGTGTAGTCACCCGCCAGCTCAATCCAAAAGGAGGTGAGATATACACCATCTGTCAATGACAGAAGTGTCAAACTTTGTGTGACCGTTTTTAATCTGCCACGCTCTATCTTGAAGTTAATCCTTCTATAAAAATGCCAAAAGTGCATTCTAAATGCTCTGTCAGGAGCGTCACTATTTCACAGGGTTGGGTAAGGGGAAAGAAAGAAGTAATAGGAAAGAATAGTCAAAAAAAAAAAAACACACACACACAAACAAATAAGCTGGCTATATGAGACTAACTTCACTGGAATT
>NW_012152729.1:7199516-7213636 GCF_000956105.1 Propithecus coquereli
TCCCTGTTTTATTTATTATTAATTTATTTTTTCCTTTCAAGTTTTGGAGTTTTTTTTCCCACCTGTGCTTTGTTTCATCCCTTTTATCACTAAAAAATTCAACAACAAAAACAAAACAGAAAAGCAAAATAGCAAACAATTGATATTCAATAACTGTTACTGGAATTATTTATTATTAATTTATTTTTAAATCAACATCTAGAATTTCGTTCCTTTGGCTGAATTATTTGGCCTTCAGTTCAGCCACTACGACATTATTTGTATAAACACTACCGTGGCAATTTTTTTGTCTTAGTCCTCCTTGAAATAATCAGAGACTAGGCTTCCCTCAGAATCCTCACTCGCCCACTTATTGATAATGTGCAGAAGTTACATTCATCACTCTGAGCCTCAATTTCCTCATTTGTAAAATGTTAATAATACTAGTATCTACATCATTGGTTGTTGCAGAGATGACATGTAATAAGTTATGCAGAATGACTACTGTTGGACACATAGCAGAAACTCCATGAGAATTTGCTGAATGAATTTGCAGCTTCTTAAATTAAGGGCCATATTGGCAACCTCCAAGTGTTTTATGGGAGGAAGATGATCAAAAACGTGTGAATGAAATAAACTCTTTGGTGGCTTGAATGAACTAGCAAGGAAAGGTATCTTATCCATCTCTTCTTACTCTATGTTTTACCTTGTTGATATTATCCATCCCCATGGTACAAAATATGTTTATACTGTGGTTACTGTATTTCTTTCTAGTACAGACTTCACCTTTTACCTCCAGACTGATGTATGACTGATTGTACAAAACCCCTTCAAACTCAACATGTCCAATATTCAATTCATGTCATCTAGATTTTTTAACCTTTAGTTTGATCATGTAACTCCAGAAACATGACAATAAACAAAGCATAAAGTGAAATCTCTGAAAGCAGAAGTGAAAGCTTCCTAACTTTATCTGTCCAAAAAAAATACTGTCAATGATTTTGGCATATATACTTTCAGAATTGTTTCTATTCATGTGTAGCTAGAGAAAGAGAGATACATAGATAAAAAGTTTGAGGATTTAAATAGGTTTATTTGGCAAAGAGAAAATTTATTCATACCATGTATAATTTGACAATCAAATATAACCCACCATGTGAAAGTGACTGGTGTCTAGTGAGTGTTTGCTGTCTTCTGCAGAACTGTCCATTGTGGTTTTCTCCACAATGAATTCCTTCCCTTCACGTGATTTTGCATTTTCATCACTTCAGTGGGCAATATGTCTTTAATCGTGAAAAAAATATATTGTTTACTCCATCTATACCATGTGTCCTTTACTAGACATTAGGTATGCAAAAATAAAGTGTAGTTCCTTCTTTCAGAACATTGTGAGGAAAAGAGTCCACAGATTAATTGTTGGTGTCATGTGCAAGCTTCTTTGTTTTAAGAGAGGGGGTATCCCTCTGTCGCCCAGGCTGGAGTGCAATGGCACGATAGTAGCTCCTGACCTCCAGCGATCCTCCCACCTCAGCCTACCAAAATGCTGGGATTACAGGTGTGAGCCACCACACCCAGCCACATGCCAGCTTTAAAAGTAGAATGACACAAGGTATGGAATCACTGATACGATGATGCTTTATGTTGGTTAGTGTCTTTGTGAGTCATCCACTATTACTGAACTTAGGGGTAAATATGCTGCAAAATCAAGAACACATGCAGAATTTCCAGGATCCAATCCTAGCTCTGCCAGTTATTGTGACATTAGGCGAATTGTAGCACCTCTCTACGGCTCAGTTTATGCATCTGCAAACACATATGTTGTGAGAATTAAATGACATAATACACATAAAGAACATGGAAGAGTGCCATGCACACTGAACACTCAGGTGTCAGTCAAAATGAAAAGGGGAAAAAGTGGGAAATGGAGGGGTGGAGGGCTTTTTAGACTCTGCCAGGAAATATTAACCATAATATGCTAAGTGATGGTTGCTACAGGAAGATTTTTAGCTCAAGAGTGCCATGGCGAGGGTTTAGATTTTAGGAAAATTAAAATACCTTCTAGAACAAATGAAACTTACACACAGGCAGAACTCACCAGCCAGGCACTTAGACCCTGAATGAAAGAGCCTTAGTAGTTTTTGTTTGGCATGATTGAATGCCTGGCAGAGTTTTCTTCTTTCCATTATATAAAACTTTCCATAACCATAAGTTTTAAAATATCTATTTGTTGTTAAGAGACTGAAAAGACCTCCCACACTTCAGCTTTCTCCAGGTGTGGATATAACAACCTCAAAGTATATTTTGGATCTCAAGCCCATGACCAAATTTAGAAACAATTGCTAATTATAAGGAGTATATGGTGCAGATTACATCATTCTCTTTTTCTTTTCCTTTTTCTTCTCAAGACAGGGTCTCATTCTGTCACTCAGGCTGGAGTGAAATGGCATAATCGTAGCTCAGAGTAAACTCCAACTCCTGGGCTCAAGTGATCTTCCAGCCTTAGCCTCCCTAGTAGCTAGGACTACAGGAATGCACCACCACACCTAGTTAATTTTTTAAAATTTTTTTCTAGTGATAAGGTCTCACTATGCTGCCCAAGCTGGTCTTGAACTCCTGGCCTCAGGCCATCCTCCTGCCTTGGCCTCCCAAAATGCTGATATTATAGGCATGAGCCACTGTGCGCAGTCCTCATTCTTTTTTCTTACTCAAAATTTCACACAGAGTCTTGACTACTCCGTACTATGATAAAGAAAATAAGTCAGGGGGACAATTTTTCCCCAATTTTATGGGTAGCCTTCAAGTATTTGTAAGAATTGTCTTAGAATATAAAAACAGAAGCAATTGTCTACATCAAAGGGATTTAACATTTCGTGTTCTACATTTCTCAGTTTTTTTGACCCCTGTGTTTAAGTGAGCTTGAACGTCAACCAAGATAGGTATCCTGGTACTTGTCAGGTCATAACATAACAGAGTGTATATGTTGTTAGAGAACCCTCATTACCGATTCCAGGATAATTCCTTGTAAGCAATTCCTGTAGGTCCATCTCAGAGTCTGAACCAAGTGAAGCTAGTGCCATCTGTTCATGGGCAATGGAGAGCAAAGTTTGGGTCAGTCACTATCCAGACGCCGCAGATGTATTGAGACACAAATAAAAACAGATAATTGTAGTTGTGTATCCAAGAAGCAAGGTGTGGAGTCCACGCATGACTGAACAGGGAAAAATGCTGTTTTTCTCTGGCACGTTACAGAACTGCCAGACAAGTGTGATGAAGGCAATTTACACATGAAATTCGATTATGAATAAAAGAATTCCCCTTCTTTCCATGCAAGTTACCGTGAGTGAAATTTGCGAGTGGCCTTAATTAAAAATAACCAGCAGCTGATTGGCAGTTGAGCAATAGGATGAAAACTGGCAGCCGCTAACAGGAGGGGAGATCGAGAATTAATGTCAAGTGAAAGCTTTGTCAGAAAAGAAGGACTGGGTGCTGGCTGTCAGTCATCTATCGTGTACTGCCACCATGGGCATATTCTCCGGAGGATGCCGCTGCGAGGCTGGCTTCTGCGATACGCAATCGACATCGCACTCCTCAAACACCGAGTCCAAATGATAGTGAACTTTTGGCAAAGGCATGCAGGTGTGGGTAAGGCAAAAATTGACTTTTCTCATCACCAAACAACTCAGCCTCCTTTGCATTTATGCTTTCCTATAGAAGTCACACTAAAAAAATGATCATCACACTCCTACTCCTACTATGACAATGAGGAGGAGGAGGAGGATGAAGGTGAAGAGGATGACTAATGGAAATTCCCTGGAACATTTTAAAGATCATATAACCCTTTTAATAGTTTTTATTTTTTTAAACTCAGTGTGATAATGGCTGAATTTAGCATAAAAGTGAAACAGAATAAATATAAAGAACCTGAAAACAACTATCATTAGCAATAAACTATTATGGTAGTATTAATAATGGAATAAAGTGAAACTCTATGTTAACATTTTTCTTTTCATAGTATAAAACTTTTATATTCTATGACACAACACATGGTCATCCAAGAGAAACACAATGAGATTGGTGCTACTAGTGCTATTTTATAGATGAACAAACAAACCTGAGAAACGGTAGGGTTAAAAGGATTATGTAAAATCTTGTTAGTGAATTTCAGAATTAGGGTATGAACTGAGACTTAGATTCTCGATTCAGAACAATTCAAATTCTTATGCAAATAAGAACTGAAGATTAAACTATTTTCCCTAATATGAAGAGTAGAAAAATAAAATGGGAAAAGTTGGTATAAGGTGACAGAGTGGATAATAGCTATAATTAAACACAATGTAATAACAGGGCTGAAGACAAATCACATGGCAACATCAGGACATCAAATATGGATTCACATTATGTTATATTAATACATAAACTTCCCTTCAGAGATCTTCAGGTTCTAATGTGCCCTTCATATTTCTGTTGTATAAAACATATATTCATGTAAGGAATAAAACAAAATCTGGAGTTTCTAGGGGCTTCCTTTAACTATAAATGCTAGAGGAAATATATTAAATAGGACATGAAATTGCAAACCAGTTAGTAGGTATTTAATAAATTTGTTGAATAATAAATTAATAAATTTGTTGAATAATAAATTAATAAATTAATTTAAATTAATTAAATAATAAATTAATGCCATCTCCCTAGAATATTAGGAATTAGATATTTATTTTCAAGTTTGAGATAAAACTCAAGAGTATCCAACATATTCAAATAGGATCATTGAGGCTTGATCAGCCATGAATATAAATGATCTATTTCTATGCTACTAAAGGTTAAAACAAAAGAATTTATGTATATATAAATAAAATAACTTGTGCAGGAATAACAACAACACTTAAAGAGAACTATCCAAAGGAACGAATGGTAAAGGTTATGAATCATACCTACTCTTTCAAGTTGGTGTATGGGTTAAATACCTTTATGTCTATACATCAGTCTGCAAGTGCTGAAGAGTGAGCTGATGCAAAAAAAATTACAATGAAACTTTCTTCATTTCCTTCTTCTACCTCAACCTTTCTTTTAGTGCTCTTTGTCCCCTTCCTTCTCCTTCTTTCTGCTTCCTCTTATTTTTCTTCTTATCCTTTACAATCCTCACCCCAAAGATAGACACTGTTGTGTCGGTTTAACAGAAAAGGCAACTAAGTCCTAGTGCCATTCAATAACCTGCTCCAAATCTCAGTTCATAAGTGATGATAGAGCTAGGACTTGTACCTAGCTTGGTCTGCATACAAATCGCACATCAAAATTACTTCTTTGCCTCTCAGATTCTCGCCCTTTTATCCGATTTTGTCAGTTTTTTGGATAGAGATATCAAACTCTGGTTACAGAATAAGTGAAGAGTCCAATTCAGTTCTAGCTTGAGAATTGCTGACATATGAGCCTAAATATTTCACAAAGCCTGCTGCCAATGCATCAAAGCAGCTTTTGATAAAATGGTATCATATTTTTCTAACATGATTCTTCAGGGATAGAAAGTTATGGGAAGCAAATCTATAGGTTTGTCATCTCTGTGTCTAATGCCACCTCTTTCAGAAATTGCCTGGAATGAGGGACACAATCCTTACAGAGTAGCTTAAACAAAATCCAGAGGCTTCTCAGGAGATCCAAGTGCAAGAAAGTCAATGGGCCTCACTTGAGTCTGAGAACAAAGAATAAAACACTATTGGATTGAAAGCAGCTATATTCATCTGAGGACAACATATCCTCTTATATCCAACTCTTTCTCTATCTTTTTCTCTCTCCTCTCCCCCCTCTTCTCTCCCCCCCACAATTAATTTCTTCTGCTTTTTTCTGTTCTGCCAACACATGGCCAAATGTGGCTGCCACAGACCTGGCTTCACATTACATCTGGTTTCAAAAGGGAACCTGACTGAGCAGGATTCCAAATTCCTAGGAGAAAGAACATGATGGATCCTACTTGGCAGGAAGCCTTGCCTCTGATCCAACCATTGGTGGACATGGATAGGGTCATGTGACCCTCTCCCCACTCAGCTGAGGCATTCATGGCCAACTGAGAAGACTATGTGGGCCCTCTCAGTAAGATATGGTACTCAAGAGCTCACAGAGTACAGGGTAGGATATGGCATGAGGAAATGTTATAAGTAACCGAAATATACAGCTGGGCGAATGCATCGATATGGGAATTCTCATTCTCCTTGCTTAACACTTTCTCAGATCAACTTAAAAGAATATGGTCATTGCCTTCTCAGTTGGCTTTATCCTTTCCCTTGTCACTGCCAGATGAATTTCCGAGGAAATCAATGAGAAAGAATAGGAGAATGACAGAAAGAAAGTAGGTTGTTCAGAGACTAGAGAAAAAAGGAAAACAGAAGCTAAACTAAACTGCACAACCTAGAGCAGAGATGAGTAAACATGAGGAATAATATAAGGGAATGAAAGATCTCAGCAGAGTAAAGGTACAATCAGAAAACACATATGTTGCTGGATGGTATTAATTAATAATATTAATAATTGTGAACTTGCCCATAAAGTATTGGATTGTTTTGATGAACTGTGTAATCATTGATACTAAAGATTTTAGATCCAGGATTTATTGAATAATGATCTGACTAAAGGAAGTTGCTATGGGGCATCTTCAAATTTGAAGAAGGAACACCTTTCTGAGGAAAATTAAACAGTTCGAGGGCTTGGTAGATTTTTATTTATGCCTGGGAGTTTATGGATGTGGATTGTAGAGGAGCTAGTTGTGCTAGTGTTGGGAGGAAGAGAAGTTTTGGGATGGGGTAACATTGAATCTGTCCCACATGCTAAAGTGCTAAATGGACTTTCTATGCAGTTAATTCTTCGCAAATTCCTATGACACCATTAAGCCCATTTTTAGACAAGGAGCTGTGGCTGGGTAATGTCATGTCTCACAGCTCCTGAGTGGCCAGGTGTTAATTGAAATCTCCCTATTCCCAAAGCCATGCTTATCCCAGTTTAATAGCCTTTCTCCCTAATATAAGATGAAAGCAAAGTTGCTTGTTGTGTTCTTTCATTACTTTTTAAGATATAATTGGCCACAATTTTGCCTCCTCCTTCCATGGTTGGTTGACTAGAAATGCAATGAGTCAGAGACCCTGATTTATATTCAGAAAGATTCAATGTTTTGGATCATGAATTAAACCATAATATAGAACTTTATGGTGCCCATACATTCTTAGCTTTTGACTTCTATATGTGAAACAGAAAAAAAACCCTATTTTAAGTTATATAAATAGAAAATTTCTTCTACACTGTGTTTGTGAATGAATGTTCCTTTGTAAGGTTGGAGACCTTGGTAGGGTTTCAGACTGGAAAATCTGACATGTGTTAGGGCACTCAAGAGTTCCCCTTTCAGAAAGAAAAGCCACAGATCTCGCAATAAGGCTAGGGTTCTTTCAGGGACATTTTGGAGAGCTTCCAAGAGAAAGCTAAAGAACTGATCAAAACTCTATAGAGAGGCATTCACCAGAGAACTTTTAAAACATCACTCCATTGTGAGGAAGGAGGTTGAAGGTCTGAGCTCCAGTGACTGCCCAGGTCCACATCCTGGCTTCGCCACTTCCCAGCTGGTGACCTTAGGCAAGAAACTACCTCTGTCAGTTTCCATTTCCTCGTCTGTACAGTAGGATAATATTATTCTTATCACAAAAATTTGTCGTGAGGTTTGAAAGAGTTAAAATGTGATAAGCATAGCCTGGGACACAGTGAGGGCTCTATCATTTTATCTGTTGTTGTCTTTCCCCTGTATTACTTTTTTACACCCCACATCTTCGTTTTATTTCTCTAAAGAGATTGTCAGGAAACTGGAGACATCTGGCAAGGCATTAACCTAATTTGCAACCAAGCATTGGAGAAAGAAGCTGAGGAAAGCAAGTGAAGGTGGTGCAAGGATGTAGTAGAATTCCTGAAAACTGGGGAAAGGAAGGAGGAAGAAACGATGGAAGGGAAGGAGAGAGGAAGAAAGGTGGAGGAAGGACGAAAAAGAGAGATAGATACTTGATAAATAGTAGTGAAATACTGTATATTCCTTGAGAGGCTACATGCTGAGTCAATATGTTTTACTGATGTAACATGATAATAATTCAGAAGTGAAACAGATGAGTTTTGTTTTTTTAGTTTACTATGTCTTAGGGAAAGGAAAATTGAAAGTAAAGCATCAAATCTGTACTTTAATAGATAATATTGCTTAGGATGCAGCAAAATTATTTTACACTAAAAACTGAGGAAAAAAAATCATAATTCAGTCATAGCACAAATGATACTCAAATGACTGAGGTTTGCAGAACATAGATAGAGTGGTTAAGAAAAAGTCTGGGCCATTGGTCTTGGGTTTGAACCCCTGCATCGATTCTTACTGGCTGTGTAAATCTATTCAAGTTACTCCACTCCTTGAGTCTCTGCAGTTCCCCTCTATAAAACGATCCACAATAAAAGAGTATATTTAAACTGTGTGCAATTATACTGTGGGTAACTGTGAGGAGTAAGTGAGATCAGGTATGTAAAGTGCATAGCAAATTCTCAGTCTGATGCTACCATTTCCCAACAAAATCCTCCTTCTGTTCCCTGGGGAGCCCCAGGTCTAGGCTGCCCTCACCAAATCATTTTAAGGCAATTTTGTAGCTTTCACTCTGCAAAAGCAGCATTTGCCTCAGGTCAGAGCTGCTTGGAGAAAACTTTCCAGAGCTACTGTGAAACCCCAGTCCCCAGCTGGGTATTAGAGGCAACTCCTGCCCTGCACAGCCAAACCAGGTCAGGCCACCTGCCTGCCCCAGCACCCCCGAATGGCAGGTGTCATCCATCAGCTTCTGACACTGGCTATGGGCCTGTGTGATCCTGGATGACTCACTCCTCACCACAAGTCAACCTTAACTTGGAGGAGCTTTCAACACCTGCTTGACTTACAAAGGAGCAGGAGCTAGTGCTTTTGCGCTCAACTAGACGCATGGCTAATAACCAACTTTTGGAGAGTCCCTGCCTCGGACCCCATAGTGTAGGCTTCTAGAAGCCTTATTTCCTCCAACTTTAAGAAAGCATTCTAATATTGATGTTTTACTCACTGCCTCCACGGGTCTGAAATGTGAGTGAAAATACTCTTCCTTGTTTCCCATTTCTCTGCTGAAATTATCAACACGAAAATGAGGTCATTGAAGCCTTGTAGACTGCATCCTTTCATTATTTTAACATTGCCATAAATGATATCTTGATTTTTAAAGATCATTATATTTCACCTTTCATAAACAACGTATTTTTCCCCAACTCTAGGACAGGATGGACTATAAATAATTATGGTATTAAGTGTTTTAAGTGTCAGAGAAACAAAATTAATGGCATTTGTAGAATACATGAAGAAAGAATGACACGATTGCTGTGCTATTTTAAGAAACAGTAAATTTAGATGCACCATCGACACTCTGTGAAAGGGATGTATAATCACAATTAAAATTAAATAATTATGTTATCTCCAGTTCACAAACACATAAATGAGAAGATCTGAAAATGGCAGCCAAATCTGCTTTATTCTAAAGATTAGTGTATTTTAGCATGGCATGAAAATTTCACCAAAACTCAGAGCATTATCAAAAGGAGTAGCCATTTTTGTGGTACCATGAAGTGGTACAAATGCCAGGAAAATTAAGACAAAACAATATAGTGATTTGACTCATTACAAGCATCCCTGGACTCACATTGTTATCTTTCTGGAACCTCACAGAGTGAAAAAGTAGGAAAGAACTCGGGTATAATTTAGTCCAAAGATTATGATTTAGACGGCCTGGGTATTTCCCAAGAACTGATATTTTTTAACATTGCCACATGATGCTACTGTTTGACCAGATTTGAGACCACTAATAGGCCCCAGAGCAGCAGTTTCCAAAGCTGTTCTCTAAGCAGCAGCAACAGCAGCCACAGCACCTGGAAATTTGTTGAAAATGCAACTTTCTTGGCTCTACCGTAGACTGCTTGAATTGGTAATTCCACAGGTGATGTGAACAACTTGTGTTTTCTCTATGCTGTTCCTAAGCTTGCTGAATTTTGAGAACCACCGACTGAAAGCCTAAAGAACAACAGGAATACCAGAGGGAGGGGGCGCAGGCAAAGAGATGCTCATTGATCTTCTCTGGAATGAAATTACCTGGTAACAACAAAGCAACCAAAGACACACATCTTGCTTCCTGTTTCTCCTCCTAAACTCAGTAGAAGATGATACTTTAAGTGGCTATTTGCCCTGCTAAGGGATATACACCCTCCTGCTACCCAATGTTACTGGGTATGTCACTTTATGTGAACCTGCAGAAGAGGTTTTTAGACAAAAAATTGTGTATTTTCAAATAGCTAGAAGAGTGGATTTTGAATGTTACCAGCACAAAGAAATGATAAGTGTTCAAGGTGATGGATAGGCAATTAGGTGATTTGATCATTACACACTTTATACATGTATCCACATATCACACTGCACTCATAAATATGTACAATTATTGTCAATTAAAAATAACAATAACAATAATAATAGTAAAAGACATACTATAATTACCTACTCCTGCTTTCTCCCTTGTCTGTAAAACCAGTGATGGAAAGAAAAAGGAAGAGTCACAGTGTGGTTGTGGAAAGATTTGAGACTTCCTTGGATTTCCATCCTGGCTCAGCCACTTAGGGTGGTAATCTGTGCAAGCTGTTTGAACATTCTGAACCTCGTTAGATTGGGATATTGCAATCTACCTGACAACTACAGAATTGGTGTGTTTTTCTAGAAGAGTCATGTCTCTTTGCTCTATGAGGGGTAGACCAGGGAAATGCACCTCAGGGCTTCTGCTGAGGGCTTCTGCTGAGAAAGAGACAGAGACAGAGACAGAGACAGAGACAGAGAGACAGAGACTGCTTGAATCTAACTCAATTCACCCTTGTGAGAATCATACAGCATATTTTTAGAACTTTCGGAGATTATCCATATGGACCATCCTCTATCTTCTACCTCTAATCTTCTCTTATCTCTTTCTGCATCCACTCAGTTTTAAGGCCATTTTTCTCTTCTTCCCCAGGAAAAGTCAACTTCTCATGAACTGAGGAAGAAAGAGTCCCAACCATTCATCATTCCTGGAATCAGGTAAACCCTGCGCTCACCACCTTGAACAACATGATCATGGGACACTGACTTTGCCCAGTCTTCTGAGGCTTTGAGGAGAGTGGTCCTGGGTGACAGGAAGACTCAGAAGCTGTACACCTATAGTCATGGTCAGATTTTTCCTGAAATTATTAGGAAGAGACTGATCTAAACACAGCAAAAGTTTCTTTGGTAAGAAGACAATACAATCTACTTTCAAATGAAAAACATATGTTCCTGCTATTAATGTGATTTTGATCACCCTCCACTTTTTGGAAAAGAATAACTCTGGCATTATTGAGTTACTCTGGCTGCACCCCAGAACCACTGGGAGAGATGTTGTATAGTACCAATGTGCCCTCCCCAGGACAATCAAATCAGAATCTCTGGAGATGGAGTCTTAACATGAGAGCTATTTAAAAAACTCCCCAGGTGACTCTAAAGTTAGCAGGGGTTGGAAAGCCATTAAAGAAATAGAACATTAGTCTACTTCTCAGTCTGCTTTTATTACAAGGCATCCAAAAGAAGCTGAGAAAAGGCCTGATTAACTCATTCATCCCTGAACACATTCTTTCTTATCCCCCAAATTCATCAGATGGAAGCATAGGATGAAACAAACATTCAACTCTTTCCATCAATTACAGTTGTTTAGATTAAGTAAATTATGTACATTAGGGGCACCAACACCAATATCTTGCATATACTTGGCACTTAATAAATCGTACTCATATCTTTCCATATTTCCTTGTTGCTTTTCATAAGAAAGGGAAAAGAAAACAAATTGGCATTGATGCATTCCTGATGCAAGTACTTTGGAGTCATTTCAGGATTGGGTTCAACTTCTTCCTCTATCTACATCCCTGACAATCACTTTCTTGATCTGAAGAATGCTTTAATATATCTCCTTCATAGGATTAAATGAGTGAACCCACTTGAAAATGCCAGGCATACAGGAGGAGCTAATTATTGGCGACCCTCCTCTATGTGCCCTACTGTTTTAGAACTGAAGTTACTGCTAAACTGCCAGAAAGAGTCAATGCTAAGACTTCCATTTGCTATGGATTTAATGTCTCCCGGAATACTAACAAATGACAGTTCCCCCAGTTGTTTGTGATGGCTCTAATTCTTGTTTATCTAAGCTGCCAGCCAGTGCTTTTAACACTTCCTAATAATCATAGCCTCTACATCCCTATTAAGGGCTCTGCAATGGCTGCTTCTTTCCTCAAAGGTCTGCTGTACAGGTTGGTAAATCAGTCTTCCTAGAGCTGAGACCAGGCTGCTGGGAGGAGTTTCATATTCAAATTTTCCAAGTTACTCCCTCAAATAACAGTCTGTGTTCCTAATAAATGTCTCTATTAACAAACTTGTATTTTCCTTCTGCCAATGGACCACCTGCACAATGACATTCATCTAATTAAATAGGTTCTGAATATCCACCCAAATGTGCACTCTTGTTTTTATTATTTCTCCTCTTACTCTGAATCTTGAATGTTTGCAATGGCGCTTGCAATGGCCAGGTGGAAGTCATATTAGCAAATGTTATTTCAACACTTTTTAGGTTTCATTTTCTCAGCTCAGGTTATTCCACAATTTCCCTCCGATTTATGACCAAATTCCTTTGAAATACTTAAGACTTTGCTAGATTTGTTGTCAGCCTACCACCCAAATCCACATGCATCCAGGCATTCCATAGGTTGGAAGAGTTCTGTGCTTTTATCTTAACCCATTGAAATCATGGTCATTTTTCAAGACTCTCATCATATGTACCCAAAAGTATTTCCTCTAGGGATTTTCCCTCCTTTGTCTGATTGCACTGTTATCCTAGGGACTATTCCATTTTCACTCTAGCTATAGTTGTTTCAATGCTAATGTATTTTCCTGTCTAAACTAGAAAAACCTTAGACAGAGGTCATACCTAGTAGTTTCTATATGTCTCAGACTTTGGTATAACCTAAAAATATGCTCTATAAAGTTCATTGAACTAGATTTCTCTAAATGCATGCTCCCTTTTTTTTTTTTTTTTTTACAATGATATCATCACCATGAATTTGAAGCTAAATATTGATTGAGACCATGGAACATTGTACCCTTTATAAACTTTTTTTTCACTAATTATTTCAAGATCCTGACTTCCAGATTTGGCATAGCTCTCCCCTTGCTCTCCCCCTAAAGATCCTGCCATTCCTTCTCAATTCCTTTCAGAGACTCCTCTTTCTCTTTTGCCTTCAATTTTTTTTCTGTTTTTGTAACCCAACTAAATCATAGTAAAGATTTTGAATCATAATTTCTCTTCCTTACTGAATATTCACTTTCCTTGGGCACTGCAGTGTATTGCTATGATTTTAATTTTATAAACTGCTACCTCCAAAATCTACACTTCCAGCCATCATCTCTTCTCTGAATTCTAAAAACTGTCCCACGACTTGGAGTAAATGCTTATTTAAGTGTTTTATGAATAAATGAATGAATGACAGCTTATCTGTATACCTAGTCTTCGAAGGCTTTAAAAAATAGGATAAAAGCTCAAGCTTGTGATTTAGAGGAGCGTTGTACCAAGGTAAAATGATGCGAGCCCCATATTCAATTTTTAATTCTCTAGTAGCTACATTTAGAAAGCAAAAGAAATAAGTAAAGTTAGCTTTAATAAAATGTATTTAATTTAATATAGTCAATATTTTATTGTTTTACCTTGTAAACTATATAAAGCACTAGTAGTGTGATACGTTCTTTTTCATATTAAGTCTTTTACATTCAGTGTGCATTTTACACTCACAACTCATTTAGAGTCAGATGCCAAATTCAGTTCCTCAGTCACACTAACTGTATTTCTAGTGTTCGTCAGCTACATGTGGCTAGGGACCACTGCATTGGACAGTACAGCCATAGGGAAGGGAAGTCATTGCAGGTCCTGGAGTAGGAAATAATTACAAAAAGGTGAGGTTTTTGAAATAAAATAAAAACATATTCTATCCTTACTTAACTGGTACCATTAATCTTTTCTGGTTTTTTTTAA
>NW_012152729.1:7221531-7222653 GCF_000956105.1 Propithecus coquereli
CAGAATATAGTTATGTGATTTACCATGATGTCTGAATATAATTAGGTTAGTTTGGGCTTTCTATTGTAGGAATAGCTTCCAGGAATACTTCTCGCATAAACTTTGCTGACTGGCCTGACATTATAACCCAAAGGTGCAGGGACCAATGCCATTTCCTAATGTGCATGTATCTTCTGAGAAATAGCACTCAAAGTATGTGTGCATTGGGAGAGAGAGAAAATTGGAAATACCTGAAGCCAGAAGCTAGTCTATGATTTATTAAATTATTCAAACATAATGCAAAATAGTAAGTACAAAATTCAATTATAAAAAATGGGCAAAAGACATGAACAGAAGTTTTTCAAAAGAATATAGACAAATGGCCAACAAACATGTGAAAAAAGCTCATCATCACTAATCATCAAGGAAATGCAAATTAAAATCATGATGAGCTACTACCTTACCCCTTTCAGAATGGCCATTACTAAAAAAAAAGTCAAGAACAACAGATGTTGGCATGGAGGCAGAGAGAATGGAACACTTATTTACTGTTGGTGGGACTGCAAATTAGTATAACCTCTCTGGAAAACAGTATGGAGATAATTCAAAGCTATAAATGTAGACTTACCATTTGACCATCAATTCCACTATTAGGTATCTACCCAAAGGAAAAGAAGTCTTTTTTATCAAAAAGACACCTGCACTTGAATGTTTATTGCAACACAATTCACAATTGCCAAGATGTGGAATCAAACTAAGTGGATTCCAAAGATGTGGAATCAACCCATAAGTTCATGAGTGGATAAATAATATATATGGTTTATATAGACACACACACCATGGGGTACTACTCAGCCATGAAAAGGAATGAAATAGTGTCTTTTACAGTAAATTTGATGGAACTGGAAATCATTATCTTAATTGAATTATCTCAGGAATGGAAAAAACAAACACCACATGTTCTCACTAATAAGCGGGAGCAAAACAGGGGGTGTATATTGGCATCACCAGATGTAAAAGATGTTGGAAACCAAGAAGGGATGAGGAGTGAAAACTTAACTATTGGGTACAATGAACACTATTCTGGTGATGGGCACACAAAAAGACCTGACTTAGCATGCCTTTAACCCACACTTGGGTGAG
>NW_012152729.1:7222703-7224916 GCF_000956105.1 Propithecus coquereli
GCAGAGCCAAGTTTTATACCAGGTAGTCTTGCTCCAGAGTTTGTGTCCCATGTGATGCTGCCACTATACTCATATGACCCTGTTCATTGTAGCTTCAGGAGTCACCTTGAGGACCACATATGTTCATTGTATGTTTAAGATTCACATTGAAGACTATGTTGAGGATGGAGTCATGGGGACATTGCAATAGTCCAGGCATAAACAATGATAAGGGTCCAGAATTTATGTTTCGTCTATGCATTAGTTCTCGTGTATCCAATTACCTTATACACTATGCTTTCTGCAGGCTTAGGATGTTATGAAAACACCCCTTCCTGGATTTTCCCTAGGACACCCATCCCCAGTTCCAACAACAGTTTCTCATATGGTATCTGGGTGTATGTGGATTCACTATTGTAGTCATTGCTTCTCCAAATGATCCAGATTGTAATTTCATCCCTGCTGACGCCTAGGATGTTGCCCAATGTTTGAAAAAAATGTTGCTTCCATGTATAAAGTCAATCACTCCTAGCTGTAGTCTAGAGTGTGAGCTGTCCATTTAGTCTTTCTTGTGGTAGTTTGTGAAGTATTAACAAGTGGAAAATAGCCTGTAGGTCTCTCTTGAATATCAGTTAAGGAATTTCCAATAGATACCAATGCTTTCAAGATATTCTGATTATCCTTTTCTCTTTTAACCTCACAGAAAATGCTTTTGGTCTCATGAAAACGTATGGCAGATGTTCAAGATATGCACATTAACTCACCTGGTTGTATCTATGTTTGATATATTAGTGTTTTTTTGTGTGTTTTTTGGGGTCTTATTCAAGTGTCAGGAATACAACTCAGGATTGGTACAAAAATGCTTATTGGAACGTTATAGAAGAGCTCACATTTCCACTCTGAATGTATTAATAGTTCCTTTTCATCAACTCCCCTCAAAGATTCTTGCATTATGTAATGAAGCTCCGCATTTTACACCACAATATATCCAACCTCTTGAGTGTTCCTGTGGGCTGACTATGTGATTTAAAGACAGTTTTGAACTTTCTAGATATACAGTAAAAACTACATAATAGGGTGTCAAGAACTATAATCAAGTACTCAGACCTGTCTCCATCCCTCTTTCTTCTCCTTATTTATGTTTCTGTTTAGCTCATCTTCTACTGCAGAAAGGTCCCCTCTGTGTGGTGAAGTGGTCTGCTGACATCCATACATCTAATCATTTTGGTATGCAATCCAAAAGGCAACACCTCCATTTCACTTCCAAATAGAAGGGAAAGGAAAGAAAAAAAAAAGCCTAATTGTTTTGTGTTGGGTTCTGTAATTCACACACTTGGGATGAGGAATATTAATTGACAAAGAGGATGCCATCAATGAGAGGTGTGCAGTTTTTAAAACAATAGTAATGAGAAAATGTTTCCTGTGGAGGAGGGAAGGAAGGAGGGAAAGAAGGAGGGAAGGAAGAAGTGAAGGAGAAAGAAAAAAAAAACAGTTGCTATCACTCACATTCATTTTGGAAAAGTGTTTGGGGTGATTTAGTAACATTGAAGATGCTTAATCTTTGACCCATCATTCCTAACAATGTCCTCAGAGAAACATTTTCGCACTTATACAACAATGTGGGTACAGAAACACTCAGAACATTGTTTTCTGTAATAAGAAACTAAGGATCAAAAAGTCCATCAGCAGTAGAATGTGTGAATAAATTTGGGTATATTCACATCAATTTCTAATAATGATATAGCATTGAAAATGAATAAATTTAGCTACCTATTATAAAATAATCTTATTTACATTACATTGGCAAAAGAAGGGAGGTATAGAAAATAAATGTATTAAGATTCCACTGATACAAAGTTCAACAAAGGTAAAACTATACCATAATGTTTAGATCAATATATAGTATATCATTTATAGATAATATAGATCAAATAGCATATGTTTATTGGTGGTAAAACAAGAAAGAGAAAATAAAGAAATGATTATCACAAAATTCATGACAGAGTTTACTTTTATTGGAAAGTGATGAGGCTACTATTAGATAAGGCTATATGGAGATTCCCAATAACCAATTTATTAACTTGGATAATAGCCACATGAAGTTTCTTATTATAATTATTTGTTAAACTACAGATGTGTTGATTAACTTTTTGGTATATGTCTTATATTTTGCACTAAAGAAGAAGGGAAAAACAATTTTAACTGTACTGTCTCTTGAGTATCAGAATTTGAGT
>NW_012152729.1:7224966-7227336 GCF_000956105.1 Propithecus coquereli
TGAACTTTGGAAAAGGGAAATGGAGTGAAAAATAAGCCCCAAGCCTTGTAACATCAGCGTGGGATTTAGAGAAGGAAGCTGGCACAGTTGAGGATAAGAAGGGCTTTCTAGTCTTCTGACTTTCTGCCAATAAAAGAAAGAATTTCATAGCTTTTTTTCAAATTAATCATTACTTTAACTTACACTGTATCCTTAGTCATAGCTACTATTCCTCTGAGAGGAATTCTCAGTCACAAGTAGTACTTTCCATGCCTATTTGGGGCTGTGAGTAGTCTGATCACCATCTCTAAGAAAAAAGTAACAGGGCATACTAGAAAAAGAGATGAACAGGATTTGGGGTAAGTGTAACTATTTATTATTATTTGAAGGACGATAATATTTATAGTCTGAGATACCAGGAGTAGCAGTTAAAGGAATTCAAAAGGAAGCAGATTTTGTCTCAGTATAAAAAGAGAAAAAAAAAATTGAACATCAAGAGTCCCTGGTTTTACACCCCTCCCCCGCCTTAAAAATAATAAATGACCTTAAAAAATGGAGATCAGTGGAATTGTTCAAGAAGAGATTGGACATCCATATCTGGGAAACAGTAGAGAGAATTTAAGCATCGTAAAAGAGGCCAATGAAAAAAATCTCCTTTTCTTTTTTAGCCTGGAATTATAAGATTCTGGGTTTGGAGAGATCTCTTGCTATCCGAAATCCTAAGCCAAGCTGTTTTGCGGTTGGAGTATCATTTGAGGAAGGAGGCCCACTGGCGACATTGATAACATGTGTGCATTAGTCTCTGCTTAGAAAAGGTTTAGTGAGGATCAGGTAGTCTGACATAGGGTAGGGGACATCAACATGATGCCTTTAAATCTCTGAACCAGTGATGTGTTAAAGAAGAGTCGTCAAGTGATTTTTACAAATTACCCCACACTCAAGATTTCCTACTATAGAATTAACTATGTGGTCTGAAATGGCATGTTAAAACACAGAAATAGCACTATTGATAGGTCCTGCCTGCAATGAAAACAGAACAAATTAAGGTTGGCAGGGGAAACACTCCTTTTCTAGAGCCATCAGCATCTGCTCAATCAGATGACCTAATAAAAGCAACACACAGATGCATTTTATGGCCTGGGGGTGTTTTCTGCGGAGTGGATTAGAGGCAGCTAATGAAGGCCAGATAGTCAGTTTAATGCCTGGGCTGGCCCTGGGTGGCACGCCTGGCCAAGAAAAGCTCAATAACTAAATAGAAAAGGGAACAGATGAGTCCCGTAATTGGCAAAATGGAAATGTACGGGGGGCAATGGGGTTGGCTGAGTTGGGTAATACACATTTCAGTGTGTTCTTTCTCACACACTCTATGGTGCTAGAATTCAGTAGGGTGACTCTAGGTTGGGTAACATAGAGTCCAAATCCCCATCCCATTGCTAAATTAATTCTCAAGATCTTCTTGACAAATAGCTAAGTCTGTGCTTGACTGTGTATATCAATATTTAAATTTAAATTCTACAACTCTTCATTCAGTTTCTATTATGAGTCAGGACTGACCTAGGAGGAGGGGGTATAATTCAGAACATTTCCTAGTCCTTAAGTAGCTTATAATAATGGAGAAAGACAAAAAACAAAACACAAACAAATAAAAATAGTCAATTCCCAGCCAAGTAAACAATTAAATTAATACAATTTCAAAGAATTCTAAATAGGGTGAAAGAAACTGTCTGAAATAGAGAATGGAAAGGACTGTCTGGGGTGTCATCTGACTTTAAACTAAAGGATGATAAGGTATCAGGGATACTTTGGGAGGAATCTATTCTAATGATGTGCACTTCTATTCATGAGACAATTTCTTGTTTTAATCAAGCCTTTTTCAGTTCAACATGCCTTGCATTAAGTGAGTATATTAATGGGTCAGATGCTACGCAAGGTAACAGAGACATAGTCCTTCTCTTTCAAGGGCTTGCAATCTACTCTTGGAAAAGAAAAAAAGACAGCAAATACCGTGCATTGTAATATACCCAATATTAGAATTTTCTATCAAATACGGATATGGCACAGTTGATGGTGGTATTCATTTTTGCCTTGGGGATTTAATAGAAAATATAATAGGCAATCAGCAGGCTTCAGAATGGAGAAAGAGAAAGAAAGAGGGTGGGTACAACCCAGCATCTGTAAAATGATGGATGATTTGGACAGCAAAGAATTTCAGGGCAACTGCAAGTAGTGCGGACAATTAGGCATAAAATGGGAGAGGTAGAGAAGAGAAACATTTGGCTAGAGATAAAAGTCAGAAGTCATACAGCAAGTTGAAATATTAGGAGCTTGGAATCTATTTTATAGGTGATGAGAGGACCTTGACAAGTTTAAAACAGGAGAGTGAAATAATAG
>NW_012152729.1:7240188-7241675 GCF_000956105.1 Propithecus coquereli
AAAAAAAAAAAAAAAAAGTAAAATGTATGACACAAATAGCACAAATGGGGGTGGGCGGAATAGAAGTACGTTGTAAGTTGCACGTTATACTGATTATATTTTTTAGTCTATGTTATATTTTTGTAAGTTGCACAGTATATGTTAAATAGTATACTGTTATCTGAAAACAGACTGTGAGAAGTTAAAGATACATGTTGTAAACTGTAGAGAAGCCACTTAAAATAAGACAAAAATAATAGCTAATTAATAATGGAAATTAAATGAAGCACAGATATGCTCCATTAAACAAAAACATGAAAGTAAAGAGAAAAAAGAAATAAGGAACAGAAGAGAAAACAGAAACAAAGAGAAAAATGGTAGATTGAAGCCAACGACATTAATAAACACATTAAATGCTATGGATTTAATAGTGCCTTTGAAAAAAACTTTCCGAGATGATTAAAGTGTTCTGTATTTTCAGGTATCCATTTTTGTTTGAATTTTCATTTCTCTGATGACATATGATGTTGAATGTCTTTTCTTTCTTCTATCGTTTCTTTCCTTCTTTTTTTTCTATCAATATATCTTCTTTGACAAGGTGCCTGTTCACGTCTTTTGCCAACCTTTTAGATGGGCTGTTTCAGTTCTAAGAGTTTTTGTATATTTGTATATTTTGGATGCAAGTTATTTATCAGAGATAAGTTCTGCAAATATTTTCTACCAGTCTGTGGCTTGTCTTTTCATTCTCTTCATGAATGAAAAGAGCTTACACAGAGCAGAAGTTTCTAATTTTAAAGGGGTCTGTTGATAACTATTTTCTTTCACGGCTTATACTTTTGATGTTGTAACTACATATTCATCACCAAGCCCAAGGTCACCTAGATTTTTTCCTGTATTATTTTCAGAATTTTAAATTTTATTTAATCTCAGTTAATTTACATTTAAATAACCACAAATTGCTGGAGTTTATAATGCTGAACTACACATTACAAGATAGAGATTTTGCAATGTGACAATTAGATAATAAAGTAAAATCTAAATATATGTTGTCTATAAGACATGAACTAGATATAAAGACACAGATATGTTAAAAGTAGCTAAGTTAAAGGTAAAAGAATAGGAAAAAATAAACCATTAAAACTGTAATCTTAGAAAAAGCTCAGGTGGCTGTCAGAAAAGGTAGACCTCAAATCAAGGAATTAGGTACTCACAAGATATAAGGTATTAGGCATTAGGTATAAAGAGGAACAATTCATAATGATAAAGAGTCAATTCCATCAAGAAATCATAAAAATCCTCAAAGTATATGCACATCATAAAAGAGCTTCAAAACATACAAAGCAAAAACTAACAGAATTGAAAGGAGAAATTAAAAAAATACCTAATTATCTTTTGAGATTTTAACATTCCATTCAATAATGAACAGACTAAGTAGATGAAAAATCAGTAAAGATATACACACCTGAAAAATACTATCAACAAACTTGACCTAATTAACCTTTATAGGA
>NW_012152729.1:7241725-7243411 GCF_000956105.1 Propithecus coquereli
TGTGCATATTAATAGCAGCATTATACATAACAGCCAAAATGTGGAAAGAACCCCAATGTTTATTAGCTGATGAACGGATAAATTATGGTACAATCATACAATGGAATATTATTCAAGAAAAAAGGAATGAAATACTGATACATGCTACATCATGGAAAAATCCTGAAAACATTATGCTAAGTGAAAGAAACTAGTGACAAAACCCACATATTGTATAATTCCATTTATATGCAATATCTAGAATAGACAAATCCATAATGGTTGCCTATGGAGGGAGGAGAGGTGGGGAGATATGAGAAGTGACTGCTAATAGGTACTGAGTTTCTTTGTGGGGTACTGAAGATGTTCTAAAATTGATTACAAGGATGGTTGCATAACTTTGTGAACGTAATAAAAACTATTGAATTATATATTTTAAATGCGTATGGTATAAGAATTATATCTTACCAAGCTATCAAAAAATATGTTTTTATATAATGAGGTGACAAAAAGGTACACAGACAAAATAGTAGGTAAAATTATAGAGGCTTATCAGTTATTTAATTGATATACCATGCTATTTCATGGATTCAGTGATGTCAATGATACTTGTCAGTATGTTAACCTTTAAGTATGTAATGACTTTTTTTCACATTATACCCATTCCCTTACCTAATTTTTATTTTGTAATTTAAAGAGAGACTTAGGTGGCATAAGCTTCAGATTGTACAAACTTGCTCCATTCCTTCTGGGAAGTTTCTGAAGACTCTCATTTGAGCTGGGCATTCAAGAGTGGTAATATTTTTTTTTAAGTTATGGGGTCAGGAAAATAATTACTAGAGACCTGTATGCTGAACATTTCCCAGATATCTCACAGGGCTGGAAAAAAATTTAGTTCTGACAGAGTTAGGTTAAAGAAATCTCATTGAACTTCCAGAGTGCATAGTAGAGACCCCTGGAAGGGTAATTCCTGAAGATTAGAGAAAAGCTAGACATAGAGTAAAGGCTAGTCTATACACTCTTTTTAAAAAAGTTTAAAAACAAATGTCAAAAGGATTGAGCTGATTTGCATATAAATTTACTGTTCACTGTCTTCCAGAACTAATTAAAAACTCTTTACAGAAAAACAACAAAACCCAGCATTTAGAAACATAATATAATACCCAGGCAAACAAATTTTTTCAAACAAAACCTGAGAGTAATTTTTACCAAGAGACTTGCATTTTAAAAAAAATATTATGGGAAGTACTTCAGAATATGGAAAGATAAGCTAGATGGCATCGTAAAACTAAATATAAGAATGAAGAGCACTGGAAATGGTGAATAATTGGGTAAATATGAAAGTTCACGAAAACATTATAAGACATCTAAAGAAGGAGGAACATGTGACCAATAACCAGGAGAAAAATATCGGCTGGTGGAAATAGGCACAGAAATGACAGGCATATTATAACTAGAAGATAAGGATTTTAAAAGTTATCATGAATATACCCAATCATTAAATGTAAAACATGAATATAAAGGGGGAACAAATGGAAGGTAAAAAGTAAATAGAAACTTTTAGAAATGAAAAATATAAAAAGTCAGATGAGAAATTCTTTAAATGGACTAAACAGGAGGTTAGATGCTACAGAAGAAAATATCACTTAATATGAACAAATAGCAGTAGAAGAAACTTAAACTAAGTCAAGGAAGGAAATAAATGGA
>NW_012152729.1:7254431-7256930 GCF_000956105.1 Propithecus coquereli
TCCTTTGTCTGTTCATATTTAAGATGATCCATTTGGCCCAGACCAACGGAGGGAGCTTAACAGCAAATGTAGCACATTATCATGTAATTAGAAATAAATAAATTAGAAATCTGCTAATAGAAGATACGTTTATAATAGAGTTAGTTGACCAAAAAAATCAGATGTTTTAAAAGGGTAAAAACATAATTACTAATTTTATTTTTGCTGTATAAATGCAGTATTATTTTTTAGATATCGCCCTAACTAAAAATCATTACCATACGGTCAATTTACAACCTAGAAGCAATTAGATACATCTAATGAGAAAGCTCTAGCTCTAGATTATTTGATCTCTAGTAATATAGAGACAAAATAGTATTGATTTATAATGTTAAAATATTAACCAAGCTTTTACACATAAATCACCGAAGACAATATCTGGACTATTGTTAGTACTTAATATGTATTAGCTATTAATTATTATTATTGTCATTAATATTCTGCCTCGTGAGGTCACAGGTCGGGTGTTCTAGTCTGGTGTCCAGAGTGAACGATCATAGTTTTTAGTTTCACCACTGAGTAATTTTTGACCTTGAGCAAACTGGCAGATCTCTCTGGATGCATTTTGTTTTAATTTTTAATGGAGTATATTAATGTAGATAAGGGTCCTTTTCTACTCTTACAGACTATAACTAAGTCAATGCCTGATGTACATCAAAATGTTCCCCATCACAAAAAACATATTCGCACTTCCATCATGACTTTAATGATCTTATACAAAAGTGATTAGGTATTAACTATATTCCAGACATTATAAAAGAATAATAGCTTTAATATTTTGGGTTCAAGGTGCATTCTCTCATCGTCTAAATCATATCTAGGTGTATTCCTGGTCTGCAGATGCCCATCCCCCATTACCTGTTCTTGCCATGTGAAATTAAGTCTGATGGAAGCATAGCAAACACCAGTCACACACCAGGAAAGTGCTAACCATGAGTCTTATTTGGCAGATGTGTAAACTGAGGCCTATGGAAATTAACTGAATTGCCTGAGGACCAAGAATTTAGGGGTAATTGGTATCATCACCCTTTCTCTTCGTAAATGTAATTTAAAGTCTCGTTTAAAAACTAAAACAAGGATAAAAGAGGCTAAAACCTTTATACCCCTACCTTCTCTCTTCAAATTCTACCTTTTCAGATTTTTTAAAAATATTTGTTGTTGTTATTATTCTTAAATATACACAAAGAGTGAAAGAGAGAAAACAGAGGACAAAAGATGTGAAGGGAAAACTGGAAGAGAAGGAAAGCAAAGCAAATTAGTTCTATCATCATTTGCTTGATTTCAGAGTCAATGCAAAATGGAACGACAAAAGGTAGAAACAGCAAATCAAGAAGGCGAGTTTGGAAACAAGTTCTAAAGTCAAAGAACAGAGTCCTGTCTATATTTTCTGGGAGATCTTCTCTCCATGGGCCCTTCCCTCACCCTGTCCACGTTGTATCACACAACACTTGACCCGATGCCCAGCCCAGCCAATAAGATCACTCCCTGCGCTGAGTCCAATAAACACTTCAGAAGAGGTTCAGACACACTAGGAGGGGAGCCTTGAGCCCTGCCTTGACCACTGGCTCACAAGGACTGAACAACCAAGTTCTCTCCTTTTTGTAGGCTACAGACACTGTTGTGAAATGCAAGAGGTTGAACTTCATGATCAGCATGATCTCTTTTAACTCTGACATACAACGATTTCAAAAATTTCGAAGTGATTCCACTTGGTCTAATGTTGATAAAGCATCTTTTGAAGTATAAGTAGTTTTTCATCTAGACCAGGAGTGAGGAACCTGTGGCCTTCTAGATCCTTAAGTGTGGCCTTTTGACTGAATCCAAATTTTACAGAAAAGGCAGAAAAAGACCCTGACCTCGGTCATTGCCTTTTTTCAGCAATCACGGTAGCTGGGTTTGTGCAATGTATGAGTGTGTATAATTGGGTGTTATGAAAGGCACAAGCCTAGTATCAGACAGACCTGGCTTTGGTCTTCATCAATGGTGATTTTTCAAGACGGTTTGCATACTTTCTCAGTCTTTCTTATTTTTGGTATCAAAAGGAAAAATGAAATTTACCATTTCAGCTCTCCTTAAGAATTTCAGATATTTTTATTAAAACACCTGCACAATGATACCTAATTGGTGTTTAATAATCGGTACATGCTAAATTTTTTACTGTTATTATTATAGATAAACTTTATCAGATACTATGGAAGATAGCTTAGCCAAGTGTGACAGTCAGTGAGTTACAATGGATAATTGCTCTATGTGACCCTAAATATCTGAAATGTGTCTAAAGCCCTGGACCAGCTGGAAGCCTTCTATAAACTCTGAGATAGCAAAAGGCAGAATGGGGAGAGGTACTCATGTCTCTTTAGTACTTTCTCTTCAGACTTCTCATGTTTTGTTTCATTACATTCTCAAAACTACTCAGAGTATTTATTACTTCTACATATTACAGATATTAACCCTAAGGGT
>NW_012152729.1:7256980-7257788 GCF_000956105.1 Propithecus coquereli
TGAGAAGCTCAGGAAAACCTATGAAGAATAAAATCAGAAAAGACTGCAGAAAGGCATATTATATTCAGATTTATAAAAATCAAAGGTTAAGATAAAATCTTATAAGAATCCAGAGAGAAAAAAACAGTATAGAACAACAAAGAAAAATTACAATCCTCTCAAAAACAACATGACAAGGGAGGGATATATTTAAAATGCTGGAATAAAAGTAAAATGATGCTAGGATTCTATATTTCATTAAAATTTCTTTTAAAATAGAAGACAAGACAAATAATTTCTCAGACAAAAAAAAGCTGATAGAATTTTTTATCGAGAGACTTTTGAAAAAGGTATAGGGATGTCATCAGAATATTATAAAATATGGAAAAATAATCTAGAAAGATATAGAAGCTGAAAATAACAATGAAGAGCACCAGAGATAGATGTGGATAAATATGAATATTGTTCCCATTAAACATTTTCTTTAAAACATAATTTAACATACAATGTTGTAGAAGTGTTTTTTAAAGTAATTTTTCAGATTTAATTTATACATTTGTCCCCTTTAAAGTGTACCACACAGTGGTTTTTATATATTCACAAAATAGTGTAACTATCATCACTATATGATCCCAAAACATTATGCTGAGCTACAAAGATGCATAAGACATTGTTCCTATCAGAATCAAACTGAAAAAAATCCATATAGTCAGTTCTTGTCACCTTGGACACAGACCTACTTCGTAATTGTGAGCTATGTTTCTTCCTTGAAATGTAATCAAGCAATAAAGTAGCATTTCTAGAAAAATATAAATCTCTGCTTAAATCA
>NW_012152729.1:7259303-7262423 GCF_000956105.1 Propithecus coquereli
CAAAGTATATGCACATCATAAAAGAGCTTCAAAACATACAAAGCAAAAACTAACAGAATTGAAAGGAGAAATTAAAAAAATACCTAATTATCTTTTGAGATTTTAACATTCCATTCAATAATGAACAGACTAAGTAGATGAAAAATCAGTAAAGATATACACACCTGAAAAATACTATCAACAAACTTGACCTAATTAACCTTTATAGGACAATTATGTCCAACCAGTAAAATATGTGCTATCTGCAAATATACCTGGAACCTTAATCATGGTGGGTCATATATGGGGTCAAAAAACTATCATTAAATAGAAAATGATTTAAATAATACAGACTGCATTATCTGACCAAAAAATGAATAAATTGAAACATAAAAAAATGATATCAAAAAATCCCAAATATTTAAAAATTAAACAAATAGATAGATGAAAATTTCAAATGGAACATTAGGAAAACAGTCAAATCAAATGAAAATAAATATACATGTTCTCAAAATATGAGAGGCGCAGCTTATGCAGTGTACAGAAGGAAATTTATTTCTTTAAGATTTTAAAGATTATATCTAATAAAAGAATAATTAGAAAAAAACATTAAGGACCTAAGTTCCATACACCTACCATATATTCCAGCATGTCTAGGTATTTACCCCTCCCCCAAAATGAAAATGTGTTTTCTCAGTAATACTTGTATATGAATGTTTATATTATTCATAATAATCAAAAAGTAGAAACAACCCAAACATCCGTCAGCTGGTTTATGATCAAATAAATTGAGATACATACATTCAATAGATCCCCACCAATAAGGGAAACCAAGCACTGATACATGCAGCAGCGTGAATCTCCATACACACTACACTGAGCAAAAGAAGCTAGCTTCAAAAGACCAATTCTGTATAATTCTATTCATATCACAGTCTTAAACTCACAAGTTTAGGAATTAAAAAGATGATCTTGATTACCTGAGGCCAAGGCTTGTGGGGGAACTGGAACTGCCTGCAAAGAGACATGAGAAAACATTTTTAGTTGTTGGGAATATTCTACATGTTGATTATGGTGGTGGTTATATTATGCATGTATTTGCCAAAATTCACTGGACTGTATACTTAGGATGCATGAAATTTTTTACATGAAAATTATACCTCAATAGAGTTGTTTGAAAACTGTCCACGGAAAAGGGTGGGATTTCTGGAGTTCGAAAATTCAAATTCATTTTTATGCACGTATCTGCTAGGTGATGTGAAGAGTGAAAGTTACTTTCTCTGAAATCTTTACCTAATTTATAAATTGTAAATAATAATATTTACCTCTCCTTTCTAAGGTAGGAACAATTGAAATCATGCACAAGAAGGTGTTCTACGTAAGCTGTTCCATCGACATGGCCATAGCACCTTCCACCCTCCTAAGTCATAGCCAGGCCTTTTGTAATGTTTGCACCTACAAAGGCTTTGAAGTAATGATGCAGGTACCTGTCCCAAACTCTTATTTCCACATCCCAGCATTTGCTTTATGCAGACCCCAGGTCTTGTCTGGCATTCCCTCTGTTGTGCAGATGTCAATGTGAAGGCCTGCATGTAGGAACCATCGCAGTTCATTTCAGTTACCAGCAGTTCACATGCAAGACCATTTAAACAGTCTTGAATCCACAGCGCCCGTTAGCAATGACAGGTACCACCCCAAGTGCCTCGGGCAATTCTTCCAAAAGGTCAGATATAAACACATTCATTTCTGTACATTCTAATTCCCCCTCGTCCTAGTACCAAGCCCAATTACTTCTGTTTTGTATGTCAGTATCTTCATCGGTACTGCACAGCAGAAAGCACAATATACTTAAGTGACAATTTTTAGCTGGCGGCAGAGCTGATTAATGAGGCAAGGCTGAAATTAACTTTTCCTCATGTCACATAGATTTCCCAAGTTGTGTAAAATTCCCCTTGTTACGCTACCCATTAACATCTTCACCACCAATAACAAAGTTGAAATATAATGTACTTTTAACTGAAACGGGCATCCATCCATGTCCTATTAGCCCTGTAAATAAAATGTGACATGATTTGATAGTAACACAGATAAATTTGTCCTTTTAGAGAGCTCTTTAGTCAATACAATATTTCCTGATTGTACATCTAGTAAACGAATACACATGTAGGCACTTTGGGTTAAAAATAGTAATAGGTACATCTTGATGACAAAATGGAATACAGAGTAAGGCAGAAATCTTTGACAGGTAATTATTGTGAATGGCAGCAATGCCATATACATTTAAAAATAATCAACCATGTAACCAAATGCAGAATGCCTTTCCCATTTAAAATTAATTTTCCAAAGGAACTCTGTACAGCATGCCAAAATTGTTTTCAGAGCTCAATAATAAAAATAGCAAGTGCTCCAATTCCCCTCCTTTGTCTGTTCATATTTAAGATGATCCATTTGGCCCAGACCAACGGAGGGAGCTTAACAGCAAATGTAGCACATTATCATGTAATTAGAAATAAATAAATTAGAAATCTGCTAATAGAAGATACGTTTATAATAGAGTTAGTTGACCAAAAAAATCAGATGTTTTAAAAGGGTAAAAACATAATTACTAATTTTATTTTTGCTGTATAAATGCAGTATTATTTTTTAGATATCGCCCTAACTAAAAATCATTACCATACGGTCAATTTACAACCTAGAAGCAATTAGATACATCTAATGAGAAAGCTCTAGCTCTAGATTATTTGATCTCTAGTAATATAGAGACAAAATAGTATTGATTTATAATGTTAAAATATTAACCAAGCTTTTACACATAAATCACCGAAGACAATATCTGGACTATTGTTAGTACTTAATATGTATTAGCTATTAATTATTATTATTGTCATTAATATTCTGCCTCGTGAGGTCACAGGTCGGGTGTTCTAGTCTGGTGTCCAGAGTGAACGATCATAGTTTTTAGTTTCACCACTGAGTAATTTTTGACCTTGAGCAAACTGGCAGATCTCTCTGGATGCATTTTGTTTTAATTTTTAATGGAGTATATTAATGTAGATAAGGGTCCTTTTCTACTCTTACAGACTATAACTAAGTCAATGCCTGATGTACATCAAAATGTTCCCCATCACAAAAAACGTATTC
>NW_012152729.1:7266049-7267241 GCF_000956105.1 Propithecus coquereli
GGCCAGAATGAGTGGAACAATTTTTCAAGTGGCAAATAAAAAGAATGTCAACCACAAATTCTATTTCTGACAAAACTACATTCAGGAATAAATGGAACATGAAGAAAATCTCAGATGGGCACAATAAAGAGAATTTGTTGCTAGCAGACCTACCCTTATAGATTGGCTAAAGCTCTTCAAATAGAAAGGAAGTAATAAAAGAGAATCTTGGAGCATTAGGACAGATGATGAAACAATGGAATAACAGAAATATGGATATATACCATAGATTATCCTTTTCCCCATGAGTTTTATAAGTCACATTTGCTGATTGAAGCACAAATTATAACACTATTAGATACTCAAAACAAAGATATTTAAAAGTGGGGAAGGGAGACCAGATCAGAAGAGGAGACCAGACCGGAAGAGGAAGAGAGTGTTAAGTTCTTAATATACAATATCTCATTCAGACCTCATGAACCATCCTATAAAATAGGTATTGTTATTTACCTTGTTTACAGATGAGAAAACTAAGGCTTAGAGAAATTATATATTCTGCCCAAGGTAACACCTTAACTCATGAAACTGAGAATCAAAACCAGGCCCGACTCCTGAGTCTCTGGTCTTAGCCATTAAGCAAGTCAGATACCTTCTTTCTGCCTATATGGTTGTTCCCACAGCTTCCTCCAAAGGTATCCTCAGGCTGGCCCTGGGGCTGAGCTACAGTTGCTATCCTGGTGATTTCCAACCCCAGATTTTATTTTTACTGTGGATGGGGGGAGGGGCACAGTCCTGGGCTGGAGGGCAGAAATTGGGCTTCTTGGTGCTGTTCCGTCTCTGGACACAAGAGGGTGGACTCAATTCAAACCTTACACCATATGCCAAAATCAATTCCAAATGAATCACATTCTTAAATATAAAATGTAAAACTATGAAACTTTAAGGGGAAAACAAAGGAGAAAATTGGTCTAGGCAAAGAGTTCTTAGACTTAACATCAAAAGCATGATCCATAAAATTTGATATATTGGACCTCGTCAAATGTGTTTTAAAATTTTACTTGATGAAAATACATGTGAAGATGAAAAGAGAGATTACAGAATGGGAGATTATATTTGAAAATGACATATCTGACAAAGTTTATACATATACATAAAACTTCTCAAAACTCAACAGAAAAACAATCTACTTAGAAAATGGGCAAAATACATGAAC
>NW_012152729.1:7267291-7270008 GCF_000956105.1 Propithecus coquereli
TGTCAATTGTGAGAAATATTGTATATACAGTACTTTACGCAGTGTCGCATACACAGTAAGTGTACAATAATAGTGGATATTCTTCTCTCCTCTTGCTACAAAATTCATGTGTTTGTTGTACCAGACAGATAATTGCCTTGGAGCAAAAGTACTGTCTGTTAGATGCACTTGGTTTGTGTGAACAGAGTTTGGTAGCAAATCCTGGTTTTAGGAAAGAAAGAATCGGTAATCACTTTCTGTCACGTTGGCAGACATTCATTCCATCCTTGGAAGCTACCAAGATAAAAAAACGGCGAGTCAATAACTCCATGTCATTTTATAAAATATCCTTTTCACTAGGAAAAAACAAAATCGCTTCTGTGTTTCACCTCTCACACACCAGGGCAAGAGAAAGAATTGAAATTCCTTCCCCCATCCCCACTGGCCTACCTCAAATCTCTCCCTGCCTCTCTTCTCTCACATTCACCCGCACACCCACCTCCATTTCTCTGGGAGCTGTATTTGGAACTCCTTCATATTTATTTACTCAATAGCTTAGATTATCTCTTTTACTTATGCAGGAATTCATCAACATGAAAAGGAGTGAGGGATGATCTTTTGCTTCTCGTAAACACTTCATTATTTGCCTTTGGTATTTGAAGACAACAAAACAAAACAAAGCCTATCCTTACAGAGTGTCTCCTCAGTAATTACTGCTGGTGTTGTCAGTTCCAGACTGCCCTCCTGCCTGTATCTGAAATATCTAGCCAAGACAGAAGAGAAAAGGAGTTAGCCGTTTTTACTCTTCCCAAACTGGGAAGACAGTCTAAAAATCAACTCAGCTGTTGTTGCTCTCTGGCAAGCTTCCAAGCCAAATGTACCTCCCCTGTTTTTAGTGCTAATCCTCCAGAAATTAGGTTTGGACACAGGGGCCAAGGAGCCAGCAACAGAATCGAGGCAGTCATTTTGCCAAGACAACACCTGCCCTTCAAAATCCTTTTTTCTTTAATGAGAACATCCTGTACACTCTACAGCTGTCCTCATTGCCTTTGCCTGGCATTTCCCAGAAAGAATTTGTTTTTACATTTCTCTTTTTTGCTTCTATATTTGCTATGACACAATTTAACAAATACATACATGGGTTTTTTTGCCCCCCTCAAATAAATAATATTAAGTAAAGCATGATTTCTCAGAACTAGCCGTTTTGTTTGATTTTGTTTTTGTTGTTTTTGTATTGATTACACTGGTTCCACATGCAAAGAAAGAGAGAGTAAAAAGAATTTGTCTTTTAGTGCTGGTAGAGCAAGTTGATATCTCTGCTGCCACTTGCTCACTATTTGTTTATGACCTTGAACAAATAGCACACAGTGTTGTACCTTAGTGTATCCCACTGGTACACGGGGAAAAATAACATACATCTTCATTTTAAGAGTAAAAATATTTTAGGGATTTCTAATTCAAAAAATATGGCACAGACCTATTTCTTCTTGCTCCTCTTTGCTGTGCACAACATAAATGGTGAAAATAATACAGGAAACAATAAAAGGAAAACTACGAAACGATGGTGAGAAGATGAACAGGTTTGGGATTTCAGGACTGGAAGGATAAGCCAGCAGCAGGGCTTTCCCGAGACTGTTATTTCTTGACCCTCAGACTAGCCACAGAATGGGAGCCAGGTAGGCTCATTCCCCCTCTGAATGGAACACAGTTCCTACAACAACATCAGGTGAACTTGTTACCAACACCACCAGCAAGGGGAATCTATCAGGAGCTCTGCTAATAATAAATGTGTAGAAAAAGCACTCTGCTACCCAGGGGGGCATGAGACTCTCCTTCCCCAGTGAGAAATGCTGAGAAAGGAGGGTGCAATCAGCAGAGGGGCTCAATTGCAATGAGTAATTCCATTTGCAAGCTTCTTTGACCCACAGTCCTGAAATTCTCCTTCCTCCCCCTGCCCCAGCCCTCCTACATCAGTCCAGAGACACTGTTGGTGGAGTACAACCAAAGGGAGACACCCAGCCACAGCAAGTGGCTAGGCCTGGAAAACTCTGTTCCTGTCTAGCGGAACTGAAGTGCTTGGGTAGAAACAGCAAGAAGAATCCCACAGCAAAAAGCTGACTGGCCTGGAGATGGTCTTTGACTCAGAGGGTCTGAGACTCCTTGTCTTTCCAGAGACAACAGGCAGCTGGGGACAGGGGGATCCAACCACACCCCTCTCCCAAGTGGAGACACTCAACAGCCCAGGATAGGGAAATACCCTTTGTCTCCACGGGCTGCACCAGCAGAAAGCAATAGGAGCCTTGCTAATGTCGATTAAATCAAGCGTGGCAAAATAACACCACGAAGGCTCTGAAAATTAAACTGCCACTGGAGCCACAGCCCACAAATACAAGTCAAAACTTGCATACTAAACCTAAACAGGGAGATGGGCTGCTGAAGTCAAATATGCCCCATAGTCTTTAAACATAATAGACAAAACATCAAGGATACAATAGGAAATCACCCATCCCAGCAAGCACCAAGAAAACCACTTAAATGAGAAAAGATAAACTGATGCTAACATCTATATGAATCAAATGTTGGAATTATCTGGCAAAGATTTTAAAGCTACCATTATAAAAGTGTTTCAATAATCAATTGCACATTGTCTAGGAACAAATGAAAAATATGGAACATGACAGAAAAGAAATAAAAGTTATAAAAAAGAAGGACCAAATGAGATTATAGAACTGAAAAAT
>NW_012152729.1:7276408-7279587 GCF_000956105.1 Propithecus coquereli
ATTGAAGGAAGAGATGCCAAAATAAAGATGTGTGTCAATGCTATGATAAATGTAGTATGTGATTTGCATACATATCCATCATACATATATATGTGTGTGTGTGTGTGTGTGTGTGTGTGTGTGTGTGTTTATAGGACCTAACATATGCCAGACATTGTTCTAGGGGATGGGGTACGATAGTAAACAGAATAGACAAAGTCCCTTGTCTATTTAACATTGTAATATGCAAATAAATAGTAAACATGTAGATATATAACCATATTAATTGGTGATAAATTCTCCAAATAAAAATAAAGTAGGATATTGGGATAAGAGTTATGGGGCTTCTATTTTATATAGGATTGCATATCGGTCAGCATGTTTGAAGGATCCAGATGACACACTAAAATTGGGATAATTGAGGATAATTTTATTAATTAAAAGGTATGGGTATGTTACTTAAAAAGGTATGGACAGCGTGCAGGGAAATCTCTAAAAGATGATTTCATACCTATGGGGACAGTAATAACAGTTGTGTATGTTACCACCCCTAGGACTGAAGAGGTTCAGAATGGAACATGGAGTGGAGAGTGTGTGGAAAGAGCTGCGTGACCACCTGTATGGTGACTCCCACGGAAATAAGGAGAGAAATAAATATCCCAAAGTCTCACTCTTCCCTCCTTCCCGTCCCTTATTAGTGCTCCCCAGTGAACACACCCTGTCAGAAATCAAAGGTCAAGGAAGGTCATCAATGCGGTCATGTGACTTAGCCTGGTAGAACTCAGGGAAGGACAAAGAAGGGCAGAGAATGAGTCTTGGGAGGCAAACAGGTGACAGTGGCACAGGCCCTTAAGACAGCCCTCTCTGAGGAGGTAACATTTAAACAGAGACTGGAATTAGATAAAGGAGTGACAGCATGGTAATTATCTGGGGGAAACTCTTTCAAGACTGAGGGAACAAACATTTTTATAATTCCAAGCACGTCATTTCCAGAAAGTACATTTTACACTTCATAAAACTCAGAGAGAGTTCATTTATACTTGCTGATCTAATGCAGTCTGCCCTCACCCAACCCCCAAATCTCCCATGACTGTTTGAACTAAAGTCCAAGTCCCCCCAAAATCATAAATTCCAAAACAGAAAGGTCTTGATTTTACCTTTATTTCTCTGACCTTCCCCACATATTTGATACTATTTCTCTTATCTTTCCTCTTGAATCATATCCTTCCTATATTCTCACTACTTTGTTCCTGGCTCCCCCTCTATCCTCTGACTATTCTTCTTCTATTTTATTATCTCACTCCCAAGACTCTGTTCTTGGAACTTTCTCTTCTCATTATATCTTTCCTTGTTTTGGAAGGAAACATATCTATATGGTGAATTAGAAAAAAGTGTGTGTGTGTGTGTGTGTGTTTATATATATAATGAGAGAGAGAGAGACAGGTGGATTATTACAAAAGGCTAAGACTGCTTTTTAAAGTTGCTTGCTTCATCTCTTGCCCTCAATATTTCCACAAAGGAAACAACCATCACTTTCCTTTTGTTTGCTCCTAATTCCCCAATTCCAGTGAATGGCAGCAGCATTTTTCAGCCTATCACTGATTAAAATCTCTGTATCACTTTCAGATCTTTCTATTCTCAAGCTCACTTTTTCAATAAATGGCAATGCTATCAACATATCTACAGTGGAACTAATCATCTCCTCCATTTGTTCTGCTCTTGCTTCTGAGTTATCAATTTCAGTGAATGGTGACACCATTCTTCCATCTAATTCTCATATCATATCTGCATCATTCACAAATCTTCTCTTTCAATAAATTGTAATGTCCTATTTTGTCTTGCGAATTTATCTCCCTTTTCCAGTTTCCTAGTTTAATGCTTCATAATTCCCACCAGCATTGTGGTTGATATTGTCCATGTCCCCACATCTAACATGTAGGAGCACAAGGCTGGCCAGAAGAGTCACTGCTGCTAACACCTGGGTGAATCGTCAGAAAAGGTTAATACCAGAAAACAAGCACCAGCAGAGTAAGGTAGCCAGTATGAAATGGAGAGATAGAGTTTGCAGATACAAAATTGAAAGGTGAAGGGATTACAGTTTACAGGGGCTGAAAGCAAGGGACTAAAAAGTTGGTTGAAGACAAATCACTGTATAAAACCATCAGTGAGTTCATGGGTTGGTGCCTCTGGTAACTACGTGTGGCTGTGTGTGTTGCAATAGTTATTAGAGCCATGGCAAGAGATCAGACGTCTCCATCATCTCATGCATTCATTTAGAAAGTATGATTTGAGTATCCAACACATTCCATAGTTAAGTGATATAGAACAATTGAGGGTATGGTCTACTTTAAACGAGGTGGTCAGAGAAGGTTTTTCTGTGAAGATAACATTTTAAACTCATACTGTAAAGGTAAGAATGAGCATGGGAAGAAAAGGGGAAGAGTGCCCCACCAGATATAACAGTCTTTCCAATCTTTTCCCATCTCTTACTTCCCCTGTTAATACAGAATTTGTCCCTAGAGTCAATGATGATGATGGTGATAATCATGCCAATAGTGATATCGAAGATAACGATGATGTTGATGGTGACAGCAACTGATATAGTAAAATTCCCATGCGGGCAGAGACCATGTGTCTATTATTTCCTGCTTTATACTCAGCATCTATCACAATGCCAGGCACAACACTGACATTCAATAAATGTTTGTTGAATAAGCAGAAGCATGAATGGAAGATGATTGTAATGACCAGGAGTTGTTCAATTCAATTGAGCTGATGATAGTGTATTATGTACCTCAAAACTAGAGGCTGTCAATGTTTGTCTGCTTCAATTGCTTTTAAGAAAATGAACCATTCCAGTGATAGCGTATCTCAAACAATTAATTTTCACCTTATTCTGTTGAGCATTATCACCCAGTATTTAGCACATTATTAATTATCACTTTGTAACCATTTGTAAAGTGTGAAAAAGCCTGCTGCACAGATTCCTCTTTTCTGCTAATTGTGTTTCACTCTAACCCAGAGCAGTGACAAGCAAAAATAAAGCATTTACGGTAACACACCTAAAATAGACTGATTACAACTTTTCTTCTTAAAACTGAAAATGCCAGTAATTCCTCTACATGCACTGATAAAAGGCAAAGAAGTATTATGAAGAATATTGAATGCTCCACTGAAAAAAATCTGTCATAATGTGTTAG
>NW_012152729.1:7280397-7281857 GCF_000956105.1 Propithecus coquereli
TTATGTTTGTATATAATTTTGTCATATTTCCTAAAGAGACACCTCTCCCACCAATTCTCTTTTACCTCATGTCTTTCTCGTTTCCAGCACCAGGAATGTAAGTCATCCACACCTTCACACAGAATTGTCGTTACAGAGAACACAGACAAGTGAACCTTGTTGCTTGATCTGAGAATATCAAGACATTGCAAGGACCAGACATTCTGAATTTAAAGAACATATATTCTAAAAAGGCTGGGCATAATTCCTATGTCATAAACAATAGATTTGCAAGAATACATGATCAATTAGAGTTGATTTCTCACACCACAAACTCGTCGATGTTTGTAATAGCTGGACAGAGAAGACACCAGAAAGAAAAATTAGATTAGGTTTTTGCGTGGACGTGAGAAGAGGCTGTTCCTAGAGCTGACTCTGAGAAGAGACAAACTGACAGATCCTCAGATGGGTGTGAAGATTTGAGAGGAAAGGAGACCTTGAGGTGCTTCCATTTTGAGCCTTATGGATTTTTTGTCCACCAATTCTTTGCACATTAAAAGTAGTAGAGTAAAACAGAACTATACCAACCACGACAGCATGTTACTGGCAGAAAAACAGACACAGAGACCGATGGAATAGAATAGAGAACCCGGAAATAAATTCACACATCTATAGTAAATTTATCTTCAACAAAGGTGGCAAGAACACATAATGGGGAAAGGACAGTGTCATCAATAACTGGTTCTGAGAAAGCTGTATATCCATATGCAGAAGAATGAAACTGCACCCTTATCTCTCACTATATACAAAAATCAAATAAAAATGGATTAAAGACTTGAATATATGATCTGAAACTATAAAACTACTAAAAGAAAACATTGGGTAATTAAGCAACATATAATGTGGTATAGTATTCTTTGAAGGTAGACTCAGATTAGTGAAATTTGTGTATTGAAAACTCTAGGGAAATCATTAATATTAAATATGTTTTTATGCTAAGAGAGTAGATAAAACAGAATCATATAAAATGTTCAATTAAATGAGATAAGTCAAAAGATGGAAAAAAAGAAAAATATAACTAACAGAAAATAAAAACATGGTAGATATTAATATTAATTCAACTATATCCAAGAAACAATTTTAAATCAGCAGGTCATCAGTACTGATCCCATAGGCATTAAAAATAATAAAAATATTATGAACAATTTTATACCTCATAATTTGATAACTTAGAATAATAGATCATTTTTTAAAAGAAACAGACTACCAAACCTTGCACAAAGAAAAATATGTAAACTGAATAGAAACATATCTATTTAAGAAATTGAATCAATAATTAACAACTTCATAAGAAAGAAAGGACCAGGAACAGCTGGTTTCCCTTGTGAATTCTATCAGACATTTAAGGTAGAAATAATAGTGATTTTCTACAATCTCTTCCAAAAGACATAAGCAGAGGAAAAACTTATTTAAAAAGTACA
>NW_012152729.1:7281907-7283694 GCF_000956105.1 Propithecus coquereli
TCACATGCCCCCAAACTCTAATCCTTTTTCTTTGGACACCAGATTGCCTATATGTCCCTTAGAATGTTGTGTCCGGAGCTTGATGTATTATTGCAACTATGACTTTAACAAAGATCCTATGGCTCGACTATATACTCCATTGTGTTCTTAAAGACTCCACAAGGCATTTCTTAGAGTTCCAATCCCAGTGATCTGAGAGATTAGCAATGCTCATATTATCAAAAGGTTTCTAATTTTATTGTCTTCCTCTAAGTCCACTGAAATTTTAATGTAATTATCATATGGAAAGTGAATACCATACTACCATCACTTTATCTATGAGAGTGACTCGAAATAAACTGTTGATGCAGTATGCTTCAATATTCTTTGGTTCAATGCAGAGCCCCAGGGTTGGGGATATTGTTTTAAGCTTTTATAGTTTACTTTTTTGTTTGCTTGCATGTTTAATGCGTAGCCAATTCCTGAGGAATAACCTTGCAAAGATTTTCTGTGAGTATAGCTCTTACCAGGTTCTAGGCACTAGAATATTGACAGCACTAATTAGGTTGAGTATATCCAGTGTCTTGGGTCAGGCCTAGAAGCAGAGCCTGATACAGGGTTTCTTGTGAAAGTGATTTGTTGAAAGAGGGTTCACAGGAGAAATCTATAGAGAATGAGAGAAGAGGTGAAGATAAGAAAACCAAAGTAGAGGTGGGATTTCCAGAGTCCAGGTTCAACTTCACATCAAAGGAAACTCTGTAACATAAATTTTTATCACGGAAGTCCCACCTCAAGGGAAGAAGGCAAGACTGTTCTGCAATATCACTCACTCTTTGGCTGTGGGCTGCCTAAGGGATATGGGGTGTATAACCTCCCAATATCCCAGACAGCTCTGATCAAGTTGGCTCCTGTTAGCCAAGAGTAATGCACTGGGGAAGAAGGGCACAAGTATTAGGCATTAGCAGTCAACACCAAAAGTAGCTGGGAACACCCCAAACACTATCCTAACACTAAATAAAGATAAACCAACAGCATCTGCTTCACTCTGTTCCATAGAGCAGGGAGAAATAGGAACTTAAAAGGTTCTTTATCTCCAGGCTTTATGAATACAAAAAAAAAAATGATTGAGCAAAGATGATTAAAAACTTAAAAGAAAGTGTCTAAATTCAAACTATATTTTCTTATGTTAGTCTTAAAACGCCAATTGCAGAAATTTCTCAATTTCTCACACTGTAGTTGCTTAATGTTCACACATTAAGTCTGGAGCCTTCATATGTAATCTATGCTGTGGTGTCTACACATATCCATGCAAAACTGAAGTTTTAGAATCTGTTCTTTCCATCCTTCAGTACAAACTGCAAAATGATCACTACAGCTTTCACACAAGAAAGACACTATTTCTAGTGTCTGCCTCTTTGAGTAGTATCCATTGTTTTCTCAGCTCTTAGACTTGTTTTATGACACCACAGGAATTTTCTAGTTCTCTCTGATAGTCGAGGAAAAGGCAACATATTCCAGATTAATAATAGCCTGTTAGAGCAGAAGACTCATTTGACTTAAAGCCATGTCCCGTTTATATACCGAACACTGCTTGGGGATCAGCACCAATGTGGAGTTTAATATTCTTCAAAGAGACTCTCCATGTCAACTGTGATCTCAATTGTGATAGGTAACACTTCTGTTCACTAATATATGGTTTTCATATACTTTTGAGTCCATGAAAAGAGTTTAGTTTCCTGCTTGTCAAAGTCATGGGTATGGCCATGTGATTTGCTTTTTTTTAATTGACATATAATTGTACAAACTTA
>NW_012152729.1:7284652-7286985 GCF_000956105.1 Propithecus coquereli
ATTCAAATCTAAATCACAGAATTTATAATCAAAATAATAGCAAAATTATTACAAACCCACAATTATTATTATCATCACCATGCATCAGTTTTTTAACTAGTTACATATTGTATAATTTCATCTTCACCAAAATATTCTAACCCAGATATCACTACTACCAATTTTAAAGCTGAAAAATCTGAGAATCAGAAAATGTAAATGATGTGCTCAAAATCACAGAGTTCCTGTGGGAGAAGATTAAGATACAATTTCACCTGAGTAAGACCTTATGAAAGACCTTAGCTTAACCACTCGCAGGATGCCCCCCAGCAAGTCCCTTAACTGCTTCCTTACTCAGTTTTGTCATATGAAATTAGGGATGATATTATCCCCATAAGTTTGTTGTGAGTATGAAATGAGACAACTCAGATGAAAACATTTGTACATTAAAAAACTCACAGAAAGTGATGTAGTTTTCTTCTTATTATTACAATTATGAGAATACTATAGAGGTTATTATAAATCTGTGTGTCACATTTTGTTCTATTATATCGTATACTACTTCTTTTAAAAGAGCAGTGATTTTTTAAAAGCTATCTTACAAGTAATTATGTAGTGGGCAAGGATAAGTGGTGAGTTAACTGTGTTGGTAGTTCTTTTCTGAAGTGCATCCCTAGCAAATAGCTGCATGGCTCACTGGAGCAATCAAAATTACAAATGTGTATGTGAGGCTTAAGTATTCAAAAATAGCTCATAGTTAAACACATCATATTGCTTAAAATTTTAAAAGATGCAATTATTATATTTTTTTTTTTGGCAATCACTGAGTGTTCTCTGGATTGTTGGTGAATATAAAATGGTTCCAAACAGCAATTTTTACAAGGTTCTGTTAAATTGAAATACAGATGAGTATATTATTTTCCTCTTTAACTATAATCTCTCCTCCAATTTCCCCTTGGAATATACACACTTCCTAAAAATGGATCCATTCAGTCAATTTCAAAACTTTGAAATAGTGGCAGATATATAGAAAAATCTGTGCTTACAAATATGTGAAGTAAAATAGTTTTGGAATATCCATCACATACACACACACACACACAAATGATTGCATTTTTGAATAAGTCATATATGCAAAGTTCTCTTCAATTTGAAATGTTTAGTGTTTTCAGGATTTGAAATTTCTGGAGTATGATTATTATTACTAGTTGTGCTAGTGTCAAACACAATGTAGTATATAAAAAGATTTTTTTCTTATTCTAAAGATATTGAAGGAAGAGATGCCAAAATAAAGATGTGTGTCAATGCTATGATAAATGTAGTATGTGATTTGCATACATATCCATCATACATATATATGTGTGTGTGTGTGTGTGTGTGTGTGTGTGTGTGTGTTTATAGGACCTAACATATGCCAGACATTGTTCTAGGGGATGGGGTACGATAGTAAACAGAATAGACAAAGTCCCTTGTCTATTTAACATTGTAATATGCAAATAAATAGTAAACATGTAGATATATAACCATATTAATTGGTGATAAATTCTCCAAATAAAAATAAAGTAGGATATTGGGATAAGAGTTATGGGGCTTCTATTTTATATAGGATTGCATATCGGTCAGCATGTTTGAAGGATCCAGATGACACACTAAAATTGGGATAATTGAGGATAATTTTATTAATTAAAAGGTATGGGTATGTTACTTAAAAAGGTATGGACAGCGTGCAGGGAAATCTCTAAAAGATGATTTCATACCTATGGGGACAGTAATAACAGTTGTGTATGTTACCACCCCTAGGACTGAAGAGGTTCAGAATGGAACATGGAGTGGAGAGTGTGTGGAAAGAGCTGCGTGACCACCTGTATGGTGACTCCCACGGAAATAAGGAGAGAAATAAATATCCCAAAGTCTCACTCTTCCCTCCTTCCCGTCCCTTATTAGTGCTCCCCAGTGAACACACCCTGTCAGAAATCAAAGGTCAAGGAAGGTCATCAATGCGGTCATGTGACTTAGCCTGGTAGAACTCAGGGAAGGACAAAGAAGGGCAGAGAATGAGTCTTGGGAGGCAAACAGGTGACAGTGGCACAGGCCCTTAAGACAGCCCTCTCTGAGGAGGTAACATTTAAACAGAGACTGGAATTAGATAAAGGAGTGACAGCATGGTAATTATCTGGGGGAAACTCTTTCAAGACTGAGGGAACAAACATTTTTATAATTCCAAGCACGTCATTTCCAGAAAGTACATTTTACACTTCATAAAACTCAGAGAGAGTTCATTTATACTTGCTGATCTAATGCAGTCTGCCCTCACCCAACCCCCAAATCTCCCATGACTGTTTGAACTAAAGTCC
>NW_012152729.1:7287035-7288370 GCF_000956105.1 Propithecus coquereli
GAATTGATGTTGCTAGTTAATAGGCTAGCAAAATTTATCTGTCACTGGTAATTCAGTTTATCCCAAAAAGTAAGAGACTAAGCCAGGTAGCTTAATATTTTTAATTGCTTATGTTGTGTATGACGCATTTCATAAATCAATTAGTTGAAATAACATCCAGAGTATATATAGTTCAGTATCCAAACTTTTTTCTGGAATTAGACTACCTAGGATGAGAACTAGGATCTTGAATTCATTATCTGTGTCTCCTTGTGAAAGTAGTTTAACTCTTTATGTCTCAGTTTCCTCATCTGCAAAATGTTAATGCAGTAGATAATGAGAGTACCTATCAAATGGGCTTCTACAAGGATTAAATGTGATCATAAAGCTATTAGCATGGGAGCTGACACATCCTCAGCATTCAATGCACGTGAGCTATTATTATTCACTTACTAAATTCTCACATCTGCCATGCAGACAAGTATGTATTATTCTCAAATTATTGAAGAGTATTTTGAGGCTCAAAGAGGCCAAATCACTTGCCAGAGATTGAACAGAAAATAGCAAAGCCAGGTCTCAAACACATGTATTTTGGGCTCTGAAGCTTAACTTTTCCCATTCTGGCTTTGTCTTCTCCAGGATTTGACCAAGTGTTGGGGTGGGGGAGTGATCTCACTTCACATTCCATGTGTACTGACTGCTTGGAGTGATGCTGATTTCTTTCCCATGGCTAGGAATGAACTCTGTAAATCATCAGCTGTAATTTACAAAACTATTGCACCTTTTCTTTTGATATATTTTCAATCTGATTTGTATACTTTTATTGAGATGGTGGTGGGATAGACTGATAACTTTGAGTGATTGCTTTAGGTGAGTTAGTTGGAAATACAGTAGAATATTTTGCCACCATTGGCCACTGCAGATACTGGGGGTAAATGTTTTCTATATTCCAGGTAAAGAAGACAAGAAATGGATTGAATACTCTTCATGATTACTCTACCATGACAATATCACTAGAAACAATCTGGGTTCAGAAAGTATTACAGTGCTTTTTAAAGTTAACCTATAATCACCTCCAGGATTTGATCAGGTAGAAAAAAAAAAAATCTCACTGCACATTCCATGTGCTCCAATTGCTTGGAATGATGCGAATTCTTTCCCCTGGCTAAACATAGACTCTGTAAATCACCAGCTGTAATTGGCAGACCCATTGCTGAGGTTTTGATATTGCTTGTCTGGGTAGGACTTGGGATTATAAGCACCTTGGGTTATATTATGAAGGTGGATCTCTGGATAATACCGAATGTTGCAGTGAGACTGACTTAGTTGCCCTAACACCAGCAAAAATAGCATGGA
>NW_012152729.1:7288420-7289625 GCF_000956105.1 Propithecus coquereli
TTGGCACCAATAGCCCCCTGAGAGATACAAATTAACATCATAATTACATATCACTTCACCCATGCCTAAAATTAAAAATAGCAACAACACATGCTGGTGTAGATGTAGAGAAATTGGATCACATATACTTTGTTAGTGGGAAGGTAAAATGGTACAACTACTCTGGAAAACATGATGGAAGTTTCTTATGGAACTAAGTATGCAACAACCATACATTCGAGCAATTGCACTCCTTGGTATTTATTCCCCTAAAATGAAAATTTATATTTAGACCAAAAAAACCCTGCACATGAATAGTGATAGGAGTTTTATTTGTAATATTAATAATCAAAAACTGAAATCAGTTCAGCTGTCCTTTAATGGATAAATAGTGAAACAAACTGGAGGACTTGCATATTCACTGATAAAAATCAATAAATTATTGGTAGACATAACATTTTCGATGCATCTCCAGGGATTATGCACAGAAAAAAATCTCAAAAGGCCACATAAAACATACTTTTATTTATATAACATGTTCAAAGTGACACAATTTTAAAAATGAAGATTGGTGGTTGCCAGAAATTATGGTCAGTGATGGGGGAGATAGCGTGGGGTAGGAGTGAGATGTGTGTGGTTACACAATACAAGGGATTCTTGTGTTGATGGAACTGTTGATTATTTTGACTGTGGTGATAGATACACAGACCTACAAAGCTGACAAAATTACATAAAACTCAATACACGCACACACTTACAAATAAAACTGGGGAAATCTGAATAAGATGAGTGGATTGTACCAATGTTAATATTCTGGTTATGATATTGTACTGTCATTGTATATAGTGCAATACTATATATTGCAAAACATCACCATTAGGGGGAACGGGACAAAGTCTCCAAGGGATTTCTCTCTATTATTTCTTGCAAGTGCATGTAAATCTACAATTACCTCAATACAAACTTCAATTTAAAATAAATAAAAGTTTTTTGAAAGGATATTTTATGCCACCACATATCAGAGAGTCCAAAAAGCATACTACAATTGTGCTAAATTTTTATTTTTATTTATGGTTTTGTTTACCAAAAATCTCTCTGCCTTCCTCCATTGCTTTTTTCCTTTATATAATCAGGCATACATGCATTTATTCATTCAATAAACAATTTCATCAACATACTTCTATGAATTTTGCATTTTTTAGATAATTTAGATTATCTAAATTTAA
>NW_012152729.1:7289675-7291016 GCF_000956105.1 Propithecus coquereli
CAGAAGACAAGTGAAAAAGCTCCTGAAGACCAAAGCTGAAACAAATTTGAGCAACAAATAAGTAAATTTTTATTGGATTATAGTCCAAAGTATAAAATAACTGTCCATGATTCCATACTAATATAAATGATTGAATGAATTTAAAATAATGGGAGAGAATAGAAAGGTTTCTTGTGCCTAATTCCAGATAACTTAAGCAGATCTTTGCTATCAAAGAGGTGGAACATAACTCCCCATTCCTTAAATGTTAGCAGTAAATATTAACTTCCTTCCAAAGGTACAATATGAAAGGGTCAATAAAGAGTCACTTTACAGTGGAGAAATGGGACAAATACCACTTCAGCTAGGTATCAAGGTTAACATCAATAGTGATAAATCATGTTGATAGTATGTTCCCTTGATATGATGTGAGAAAATGGCAGTTTAATTCTTTGGTCTTCCTTTCCAAAGCACATAACCTCACTATAACCTTGAGAAAAATGTCAGACACGTCCCAATTGAGGTACAATTTACAAAATGCCTGACCAGTGCTCCTCAAAACCGTCAAGGTCATCAAAACCAAGAAAAGTCTGAAAAACTGTTACAACTAAGAAGAGCCTAAGGATCCTTAACTACCAAATATAATTTTATATCCTGAAACAGAAGAAAGACATTAGGTAAAAACTAAGAAATCTGAATAATGCACAAACTTTAGTTAATCAAAATGTACCAATATAGGTTTATTCATTGTAATGAATATGTGATACTAATATAAAATGTTAAGTAACTAAATGTGACTTATATGAAAACTCCCTAAGCAATTGTTTTCCAAAATCTAAAACTGCTCTAAATTAATAGTCTATTAAAAAACACAATCAGTATAATTGAGTGACATCTGCAATTTTATATGATTAATAGTACAGTGGTGCTAAAACTTACCATTTTTATAGTAAAACCATGTTCCTGTGGTCTAATTTTGTCTTTCACCTTTATTTGTATTTTCTTGACAAAACTATTGCAGAAATTATTATTTTTATTTTCATTAATAGGTTGCATAATACTGTATTAATAACTATAATGCTTTATTTGCAAGTCAGAAAAATCAACCATTATGTTATCCCAAAATAGTGCCAGAAAGCAATGCACTATAATTTCATTTACCTGATAACTTTCTATACTTGTTTCCTTAGAGATAAGGTTAGCAATTAGGTACAATGGAAATTAGGTAGTTATCTAATTAATAAAAGACATCAATTAGTGGGCATTTACTACTGATTATCTTTTCACTGATGGAAACTAACCAATATATCCACTCGTTATATAAATATAAATATTATAAGTATATAATAATATATGTACTCA
>NW_012152729.1:7291066-7292684 GCF_000956105.1 Propithecus coquereli
TCCAACACTTATCAATGTTAAAAACTTTCAGCAAAACAAAAATTCTTAGGAATAGAGGAGAACATCCTCAAGTTGGTAGAGAACATCTACAAAAATCCTATAGCTAAGATAATACTCTACGGTGAGAGATTGGATGCTTTTCTCCTAAGATCAGCAACAAGGCAAGGATATCCTCTTTCAACATTCATTTTTAACATCTTACTGGAAGTCCTTTGAGTTAAATAAGACAAAAAATAAAGTAAAAAATATTAGCAAATAACATCATATGATAGAAAATCTCACAAAATCAACGAAACAATTCCTTGAACTAATAAATGTGCATAGCCTGCAAGACACAATGTTAATATATGGAACTCCATTTCTTTCCTATGTATCAGGAATGTATTATAGAAATTTGAAATCTTAAAAAAACACTTATAATAGCACTGAAAAAAAGAAATGCTATGTTTAAATTAAATAAAATATGTACAGAATCTTTATGTGGAAAACTATAAAACTATGATAAAAGAAATTAAAGATCTAAATAAATGGAGAGATACTCATGGATTAGAACAGTAGTCCCCAACCTTTTGACACCAGGGACAAGTTTCATGGAAGACAATTTTTCCACGGATGGGGCAGCACGGGGGATGGTTTTGAATGATTCAAGCACATTACATTTATTGTGTAGTCAACCTCTCTGCTAACGATAATCTGTATCTGCAGCCGCTCCCCAGCACTAGCTATCACCACCTCAGCTCCACCTCAGATCATCAGGCATTAGATTCTCATAAGGAGTGCGCACCCTAGATCCCTCACATGCACAGTTTACAGTAGGGTTTGTGCTCCTATGAGAATCTAATGCCGCCACGGATCTGACAGGAAGCAGAGTTTATGCGGTGATGCAAGTGATGGCGAGCGCCGTAAATACAGATGAAACTTTGTTTGCTTGCCTGCCACTCACCTCCTGCTGTGCAGCCCAGTTCCTAACAGGCCACACTGGTACCAGTCTGCATCCTGGGGATAGGAGTCTGCACAATTAGAAGATCAATACTGTTAAGGTGTTAATTCTTTCCAACATAATCTATAGATTCAATGTAATCCAACCAAACTCACAGTAAACTATTTGGTGGACATCAAAAAACTCATTCCAAAGTCTATATTGAAAGGCAAAAGACCTTGAAGTGCCAACATGATGCTTAAGAAGACAAGTTGGTGAATCTGCATTACCTGACTTCAAGACTTACTATAAAGCTATAATGTATCAAAGGAGCATAAACCCACAGATCAACTGAATAGAGCAGAGAGCCCAGAAACAGATCCACAAAAACATGGTCAACTGTTTCATGTAAAGGAACAAAGGTAGTTCAACGAAGAATTGATAGTTTTTCAATAATTGTACTAGAACAATTGGATGTCTAATATGCAAAACAACCTAAACACAGACATTACATCTTTCACAAAAAAAAAAAAAAAAACCTAAATGGATAATAGACTGAAATGTAAAGCAAACAACTATAAAATTTCAAGGGAAAACAGAAGAAAACATAGATAGTCTTGAGTTTGTTCATGAGTTTTAGATACAACAAGCAAAACTTGAGCCAAGAAAAATCAAGTTAGACTTCGTTAAAATTAGAAA
>NW_012152729.1:7296659-7298565 GCF_000956105.1 Propithecus coquereli
CTGAGGGGAAGTCGACATAGAAAATATGAGTGACACTATTACTGATGAGTGTCTGCACATTATTGGTGTAAACTGTGATCAAGATCTTGGCTTTTAGTTTTGGAAACTAAGAACCACTAATTATTCACATAGACATAATCCATCCTAGACAAACTCTGAAAAACTATAGAGGAAACTAAAATGTTTCGGTGTTAATTTACAATGGGATGTTAAATGTCAAAGAATAGACTCATCAGCTCTATTCTTCCATTTATTTTATTCTTCTCTTTCTGTCTAGAGAAAATCAATACACATGTATTGATTACTTTAAATGTTCAAAGTGTAGGGGGGACATTACGGGTAACAAACTTGAATACCATTCAGTCAAGTCATAGTACAGATGCTGCTAGTTCTACAAGGCAGAATTGAGGAAATGGCTCAAAACATAGATCTGTGTTGGGGAGCTCTTGAATATTAGAATAATGAATCATGACAATTTATTTGGTAATTAGAAGATGCTGAAAGTTGTGGACTAGGCAAATTATGTCATTAGAGTTACATGTTAGGAAAATTGATTTTGCAGACATATCATAGCTCCAAATGTTATTCTTTTCCAAGGATTGATTTCATCATATTCTTGGGGAAGTGCCCCATTTTTTCTTTAAAAAGCCATATTATCCCTAGTGCTTTCACTAGATTGAAGGGGAAAAGAGATATTATCTAGGCCTGTTTTGATGTTATTAATATTGTCAAGACAAGAGGAAATAATTCTTACTGGCAAGACATTGAAGGGATAGGTTTGAAATAATTAGTCAAATGAAGAGCTACAGGGAAATAGAGAAACAGAGGATTAAAAGATGACTCATTTGGGAAGATGGCAAAATAGCAATGGCCTTGACAAATTTAATGGTGCCTAATGGAAAAATTAATTAAAAAAACAAAACAAGATCCTTGCCCCACCCAGTGGTTGTGTGGCCATAAATGAACCTTCGACCTTCTCTATTGTATAGACATTTCACTATGAAATGATGGGGCTGAAAAAAGTGCCTCCCTCTAAGTTTAATCCAGATCTAAGGTCCACATTATAACTGAAATGACCATTTTTATTTTATCACGGAAAATGCAATTTCTTGGATGATTACTTATTATTCAAGATCCTTATATGTGAGCATAAAGTTCATTTCATACACTGTTACAGAAACAGATTCTAATTAAACCTTAGAACTTGGAAACATTGTATTACGTGCAATTTCTAATAGCAAAAACTAGGAATGACTATTTTGCCATACAGTAATAAATGCACTACTTGTAGTCAACATCCCCTGATCTCTTACCCTTGACTTTCTCCTCTCATTCCTTCTGGAGCTCAGAGGCACCAAATGGACTTAGTGAAGCCTCAATCCTATGACTATAGAGTGGGCTAATAGAAAGACCAGTATTTTAGTACTCTGACAACTCACTGTTACATAAACCATTTTGATAGTCTGGTCCTAAGCGTATAATAGTAACTGGACATCTCTTTTATATCTGAGACTTTTATATTTCGTAAATAGGATATCAGTCAAGTTCTCTGCATCTGAATCTATTTGATTCATCACTGTATATACAGTACCAAGCAAAGGGCTTAGGCCTGGTGAGAAGCTTAAAAATACATTTCTCAGATTAATTAATGCCAGGTCTATGTGTCAATTGCTTGTCCACAGATCAGACAATGTCTAAAATGCTTTCCCTGCTCTAATAGCAGTGCTACCCTCCCAATATTCTGCATTGAATTCCTTGAACTCTAGAGCCTCAATCATTTTATAGTACTTTTCACGATGAATATTTTTAGTTCCTGTGGCCATGGACATTAATAGTCACATAACTTCTATTTTAGCTTCTCTTCTTTAGTATATCCTACCCTAACTTATTTCTAAAGCCTTCCATC
>NW_012152729.1:7299970-7304229 GCF_000956105.1 Propithecus coquereli
TGGGACTAATGGAACATTATTTTTATTCGGAATTTGATTTCCAGTGCAAGCTTCCACAAATTCCATAACCCTGGACTTTAATCCTGGAGAGGATATTATGAATCACCTATTCTGGGATGGAACTCATGTAGCATGCCTGTATCTTGGCAAATTTATTAATAACGGCATTTTTTTTTTCCTACAGAGTCTTCATATTGCCTCAGAAATATTTTCAACAGTGCGCTCCAAAGGCCATTACAGTGCAAGAAAAGGTTGAAACCTATTTCACAATCTAGATCTAATTTCCTTATTATACATGTGTTGAAAGTGAGACCCAGGGAACTTACATGGCTTTCTCATGAAAATCAAGACTTCCAGTCTCTCAGGTTTAGAAGTATAAAATTGTGAAATTGTAGAGGATAAGATTTGAAAGGAAAGAGAAGTGGTATTTCTTACTTATATTTTATCAAGCCTTCACATGTGTAGTATAAATCCACCCTTCACATCACTCTAATTACAAAAGTATTTCCTTATTTATCGATGAGAATACATATAGTAAGCAGTAGAACTGAGATCTGAGCCTCAGGTCTTCAACTTTATAACTTTCCTCCTTTAATTATGCAATTAAACTCCCTCACTTAATAAGTGTCAAACTCCCAGTTTTCTGAGGTTAAATAGTTTGTGGAAAATTACTCATCAGGTCAGAGGATGGGTGGGCACATTTCTAAGTCAGGTAGCATTCATTTGCCAACCACAACTGACGTCTCGATCCTGATGTTTTCTTTTATAAAAAAGGAACATATATTTGGTCCTTATTGAAAATATTAAATTTAATCAACTTTAGAGGGAAGTTATATCAAGCTCTTGATATATTTGCAAATAAATTTAGTTTTGAGATCTCTTTGTAGTGAGTTTGCAGAGAACACCTCCTCTGGTTACCTAACTCTGCAGTCCCCAAACCCCAGGCTGCGGACCAATACCAGTGCACTGCCTGTTAGGGACAGGGTCGCAGAGCTCCTCTGTGCACCCACTTCACCCCCTGGTCCGTGGAAAAATTGTCTTCCATGAAACCGATCCCCGGTGCCAAAAGGGTTGGGGAACGCCGCCACATTCGGGACTTCTTTTGATGTCTCTGGAAATATGCTACATGAACTATGACAATCCATTCATTTCATCCATGTTAACTCAATTTGTCACAAGTAGAACCTTTATTACAGTGCATCTTCAAGAGGACAAGTCTTAGCAGGTGGATTCCCTTATTATACAAACTAAGAACACCACATACCTCACACACACACACACACACACACACACACTCACATACACACATACAAATAGGTCTTCATTTCCCTTTAGAAAATGTTATTTCAGCCAATTTTTATGCATTAACACGTCTTCTATATTTAATTCATCTACCATCAAAAGGACACACTTTTAAGGATAATGAATGTCAATACAGACTTCTACAAAACATTTCACCCAGTTAAAGGTAAATTAATTTGAGTTTAAGTGATTTCACCAGTATACTGCCTAATCCCAACATAGTTGAGGGCAGCTGACAACCATAGTAGATCAGTGAAAATATTTTTCTGTCATGTTTTCGAGGAGATGAGCACTAACTGATGTAAACTATATCTTGCATACTTTCTGAAGCTTTTATCCGTGACATTTGACATTTTGGTGGCTGATGTCTTAGCCAATCCCACATATCAGAACTTAACAAAAATAACAATGGCATCAGAAGACAGTATTACCTATAGTGAATCATAGTCTACTCATGATGCTTCTTAGGTTGTCATATAAGGCAAGAAAATTTACCTCTGTAACCTTTATTTCATCATCCTTAAAGTTGGGATAATAATGGTGCTTAAATAAGGTGGCCTTTTCCCAGTGAAATCAGATATTTTTTGTAAAGCATTTAATATAATGTTGAGCAGTAATGAAAGTTCAATAAATATTTCCTACTTCTACCACAGGGCAATATCCCTAATGCTCAAAAAAACTATATGGATAAGAAATCATTGATCCCATTTCATAGATTAAAAAAGAAAAACATTTGGACACCTTTAATTTCCTTCTCTTGCCTGGTTGCTCTAGCTAGGACTTCTAGCATTATGTTGAACTGAAGTGGTAACAGTGGGCATCATTGTCTTGTTCCAGCTCTGAGTGGAAATGCTTTTAACTTTTCCCCATTCACTGTGATGTTGGCTGTGGGTTTGTCATTTATGGCTTTTATAACTTTGATGTATGTTCCATCTGTGCCTATTTTGTTAATAGTTTTTATCATAGAAGTGAGCTGAATTTTGTCAAATGCTTTTTCTGCATCTATTGAAATGATCATATTTTCTTTGTTTTTGCTTCTGTTTATTTGGTGAATCACATTTATGGATTTAGGTATGTTGAACCATCCTTGCACCCCTTAGATGAAGCCCACTTGGTCTTGGCGGATTATTTTTTGTATGTGCTGCTGAATTTGGTTTGCTAGAATTTTATTGAGGGTTTTTGCATCTATATTCATAATGGATACTGGTCCATAGTTTTCTTTTTTTGTTGTGGCCTTTCCTGGCTTTGATATCAAGGTGATACTTGAATGAGGTGGGGAGGATTCTTTCCTTCTCAATGCTCTGAAATAATTTCTGCAGTATGGGTACTAATTCTTTGTAGGTCTGATAGGATTTGGCTATGAAACCATCTGGTCCTGGACTTTTTTTTGTTAGAAGATTTTTTATTGCTGAATCAGTTTTGTTGCTCATTATTGGCCTGTTCAGAAGTTCTGTTTCTTCCTGAATGAACCTTGGGAGGTTGTGGTTCCAGGAATTTGTCCATTTCCTCAGTGTTTTTAAGTTTATATGCATAAAGATTTTATAGTATTCACATATGATATTTTGTATTTCTGTAGTATCAGTTGTAATATTTCCTTTTTCATTACTGATTGAGCTTATTTGGGTCTTTCTTTTCTATTTATGGTTAATCCAGTGAGAGGTTTATCAATTTTGCTTATCTTTTTACAAAAGCTACAAAGAAAATAAAATATCTAGGAATATATTTAACCAAGGAAGTGAAAGATCTCTACAAAGAGAACTACAGATCACTGATGAAGGAAAGTGCAGATGATGTAAATAAATGGAAAAATATATCATGCTCACGTACTGGCAGAATTAACACTCTTAAAATGTCCATACTACCCAAAGTGATTTACAGATTCGATGCAATCCCCATTAAAATAACCGACATAATTTTTTGCAGATCTAGAAAAAATAATTTTATGCTTCATTTGGAACCAGCAGAGAGCCCATATAGCCAAAGCAACCTTAAGCAAAAGGAATAAATCTGGAGGCATCACTTTAACAGACTATAAACTATACTACAAGGTTATACTAACCAAAACATCATGATACTGGCACAAAAATAGAGACATAGACCAATGGGAAAGAACAGAGAACCCGGATGTAAAGCCATCCACATATTGCCAGCTGATCTTTGAGAAAGTAAACAGCAATATACACAAGGGAAAAGAATCTCTATTCAATAAATGGTGCTGGGAAAATTGTATAGCCACATGTAGAAGACTAAAACAGGATTCATGTCTCTCACCACTCATAAAAATTAATTGAAGATGGATAACAGACTTAAATCTAAGACAAGGAGCTATAGGAATTCTAGAAGAAAATGTTGAAAAAAACTCTTCTAGATATCAGTCTAGGCAAAGAATGTATGAGGAAGCCCCTAAAGGAAATCATAGCAACAACAAAAATAAATAAGTGGGACCTGATTAACTTAAAAAGCTTCTGTACAGCCAAGGAAACAATCAACAGAACAAATAGACAACCTATAGAATGGGAGAAAATATTCACATGCTATACATCCAATAAAGGGCCAATATATAGAATCTACAAAGAACTCAAGTAAATCAGCAAGAAAAAAAATCAAACAGCCCCATTAAAATGTAGGCAAAAGATATGAACAGAAGCTTTTCTAAAGAAGATAGATAAATGGCCAGTAAACATGAAAAAATGCTCAACATCAGTAATCATCAGAGAAATGCAAATCAAAACCACAATGAGATATCATCTAACACTAGTGAGAATAGCTTTAATCAAAAGTCCCAAAACAGACCGAGTGCAGTGGCTCACGCCTGTAATCCTAGCACTCTGGGAGGCCAAGGCGGGCGGATTGTTTGAGTTCAGGAGTTCGAGACCAGCCTGAGCAAGAGCGAGACCCCATCTCTACTAAAAAAATACAAAGAAATTAGCTGGACAACTAAAAATATATATATAGAA
>NW_012152729.1:7304328-7321419 GCF_000956105.1 Propithecus coquereli
AAAAAAAAAAAAAAAGTCTCAAAATAATAGATCTTGGCGTGGATGCAGAGAGAAAAGAACGCTTATACACTGTTGGTGGAATTAGAAAAGAACACTTATATAATGTTTGTGGGACTGCAAACTAGTGTAATCTCTATGGAAAATAGTATGGAGATTCCTCAAAGAACTAAAAGTAGACGTACCATTTGATCCAGCAATCCCACAACTGGGTAGTTGCTCAAAGGAAAAAAAAAGTAATTTTATCAAAAAGACACTTGCACTAGAATGTTTATTGCAACACAATTCCTAATCACAGAGATGCAGAATCAACCCAACTTCCTATCAATTCATGAGTGAATTAATAAAATGTGGTATATGTACACCATGGAGTACTACTCAGCCATAAAAAATGAATTAATACCTTTTACAACAACCTGGATGGAACTGGAGACCACCCTCCTAAGTGAAGTATTGCAAGAATGGAAAAACAAACACCGCATGTACTCACTATTAAACTGGAACTAACCAATGAGCACTCATGTGCACAGATGTAAGTAGTACTCAACAGAAATCATGTAGGTAGGAGGGGATTAGAAAGGATGGATGAAATCATACCTAATGGGTATAATATACACTATCTGGGTGATGAGCACACTTATAACTTTGACTCAAGTACAAAAGCAATCCATGGAACCAAAGTATGTGTACCCCCATATCCTGAAATAAAATTTAAAAAAAAAGAAAAAACTGAGCCTTAAGGTGGTACTGTAATTGACAAACTATAATGCAGTGAAATCAGTTCAAAGTCTAGTGTGTTTAGCTCCACAGCCTATGTATTTTCCACCCCACCAAGCATGACATTACTGTAATATTCAAGTAGTGGTCCTAGGAGGTAAATGAACCTGTTAGCAAGGCACCATTAGAAAGAACAGCTCAATTTCAGCCCTGCCAAAACTCTGACCATTGTGTTTGGCAGACACACTTCAGCTTCCAGATGGAGAATGTTGAGCCAAGTCACTAATCAGGTCAGTAGGTCAATCCCAACAAATTGTTTTGCAGCTAATGTATCCTGGCAGGTCTATCAAAATGTGGTCATGCTCAAAATCCGGTGCTCTACAGGGGCCATTTCAAAAGGCTTTCAGAGCAGACACAAATGTTGAGAAATGTCTGTCTTCAAAATCTCCCATGCCAAGGTCACCTTTCTCATGCTTCATGAAATAGCACTACAGGCATCAAACATATATTTGCACAAATCTTTGAAGATATGCAGCCCCATAAGGGACATTTTGGAGGGCAAGTGTTGTTGTCATCTTCTGGTCAAAGTGCACATGAGAATTTACTCTTTGTAGAATAATGTAAAGCATGCTCCATAGAGAGAAAGCACAGTGACAGAACACACTATAGACTTGGGATGTGGGATCATCTGATTCTTTGGCCTGGCTCTTGTCATCTGTGATCTTGAGAAAGTTGCTTAACTCTCCAATGTCTCAGTTGTAACATTTTGGTGATAACACCAAAGACATAGAGTTTAAACCCTTCAAGTTTAAAGCAATTGACACAGTCCGTGGTATGTAGCACAAGTTCACTTCATCTGCCTTTTTGCAATTAGACTACTAAACTCTGATACCTGAAAAACCCCAATAGGGTGACGCATTTTACACAATGCATTGAAACTAACTCACTGAAACTGTACCTACTGACTCTACAGAAGCCAAAAACCCAGCAACGAATTGATAGCTCTAATTATAAATTAATGGTTACCAAAATCTAAAGGGTTCTCAACAATTTAATAATCTTGCTTTGTTTGTCTTCCTTTCATCTTATTGCTTTCCCATTCACCATGACCATAGTCAAACTTCTCCACTCTCCTCAAAGGTTTATTGCCTCCTCCTCCACTGCATTCTGCATGACACTCTATCTTCACCTTGGACAAATGACCCAAAAGATCCCCTGAAGAATGTTTCACAGAACTGGCATTTATCCCTGTTGGCACTAAACATACTCACAATTCTTTATTGAACATTATGTTCTTATTAAAATAAATTCCAAGTGTCTACCATGGCTAAAATGGAGTAGATTATATATATATACTAAATGAATGAACAAGAAGTTTCAAGAAATAATGACCTGGGTGGATTAGAACAACAGAATCTTTTTAATTTGGAGCAAGCATAACACTTCCTTATAATCATACTATTCTTTACACAATACGGTGTATTTTATTTCCATGATAACTTACAACTATATAGTGATGTAGGCATGTCAGAGATTAAGATCTCAGATAAACGTAGGTTCAGAGATCATAAATAGCTTTTCAGAGAGAGTTAATCAGCTTGGATTAAAACATAACTCTTTCCTTCCCCATTTGTTTTGTTTTTTTCTATGTATATATGATATTATAAATATCTATCATGAATAACAATGCCTATAGTCAGAAAACCCAAAGTTGCCTGAAACTGAATGAAAGGTTAGCTAATATTTATAGAAGTCAAGGATCTAGTCGATGGATGTAGTATCCCAGATTTGTTCTGTCAAGCAAGTATGCCAGCAGTGCTCAACTTTAACTTTTCAAGCCTCAATGATTCAATGATTTGAGTCAGATATCATTGTACCATGTCCTAGATATTCTGATCATATGTGGTATGCTCATTTTTTCCCCACAAACAGTAGATTTAAAAGGCACATATAAAATATTTAACAATATTTCCCAGGTAGTAATTGTTATCTTGTTCCCCTTTCCATGGTACTCTCTTGGTTAAGGTTTATGGGCTTTCCAATATAGGAATATTCTCTGAAAAAAGTATATGATGTTTACTTTTATGTGTCAATCTGACTGGGTCATAGAGTGCCCTGTGTTTGGTCAAATACTATTCTGTTAAGAGGTGTTTCTGGGAGGGCATTCTTGGATGTGATAAACATTTAAATACACAGACTGAATAAATGTTGCCCTCCTTAATGTGGGTGGGCCTTACCCTATCAGTAGAAGACTTCAATAGAATAAAAAAGCTGTCCCTTCCTTGAGTAAGAGAAAATTTCTTCCTGACAGCCTTCCCACTGGGACATCAAAGTTTTTACTGCATTTGTAGTAAAACTGAACTGAAACACTGGGTCTTTCTAGGCCTTGAGCTTATCAGCCTTTGGAGCTGGAACACCATCAGCTCTCCTTAGTCTCCAGTTTCTTGACTTGCCCTACAAATCTTGGGACTCGCCAGCCTCCATAATCACATGAGCCAATTCCTTACACTGAATCTCTCTCCAGAATGTGTGGGTAGATAGATAGATATACCTATACATATATTTATGTCCATAAACACACATATATGTGCATATATATGTATATAGATAGTAGGCAGAAATATATATATAGATAGATAGATAGATAGATAGATAGATAAAGATAGATAGGTATCTCCTATCTGTTTATCTGGAGAACCCTGACTAATACAGATTTTGGTACCTGGGTGATGGTTAGAGGCTGGGGGATGGGCACGCTTGTAGCTTTGACTCAGGTGGTGCAAAGGCAGTTTATGTGTCCAAAGCGTTTGTGCCCCCATAGTATTCTGAAATTTAAAAAAAAAATGATAAAAATAAAAAATAAAAAAAGGCTAAATTGCATTAAAAGTATTGTTCATAAAAATATAGACATTAAAACTGATTCTGGTGAGGGTTCATGAAGGAAAGAGGAGAGTTAGAAAATTTTCATCTTAGAGAATACATATGTCATTAGGAACAGAATGTTGGTAGAAATATAGACATTCAAGCCTATTGTGGGGAAGTCTCAGATGGAAATGAGGAATGTGTTGTTGGAAACTGGAGGAAAGGTGATCCTTGCTAAAAAGTGGCAAAGAACTTGGCTGAATTGTGTTGTAGTGTCTTATGGAAGGCAGAACTTGCAAAATGATGTGGCTATTTAGCTGAGGAGATTTGTAAGAAAAGTGTTGAGAGGGCAGCTTTATTTCTCCTTACCTCTTCTAATCAAATGTGCAAGGAGGGAAATAAATTGAAGGAGTTGTTGAGCGAAAAGGAACCAAAACTTGAACATTTAGAACATCATCAGCTTGTCCGTATTGCAAAAATGAAGAAGTATGTTCTGAAGATAGCACTGAGGGTGTGGCTAAACAACCATTTGATAAGAAGATTAGTGTGAGTGTGAACTCTGGATTTAATCATCCATCTCAGCCAAAGCCAGGAACAGAGGTGGGGTAATATCAGCAGGAACACTGCCACACAAGACTAAAGAAGACCTGGAAAATGGATAGAATGAAGGTAGGCCATTTGACTTCCGGGATTCTACAAGATGGGAAAATTGAATTATCCAGCTACAAACATGACTTATCCTTCAAGGAAAGGAAAGAAAGACCCTGAAGGCAGTCAAGATATCATCAGGGCTACCACCCCCTCCACGTGGGGGCAGGGCTCCATGCCTGGTTCCAAAGAGTGTGTGTGACTGTCTCCTCATTTTCAGCTAGGCTTCCCCCCACAGCCAGTGTCTCAGGAGAGCAGCTGCCATGAGGACAATGTCTCAGCCCAGAGCCCATGGGGCAGGGCTGCTGCCTGGGGCTGCAGGGGTAATATTGATGCCCCAGTGGGCCCAGAACAAGTAGCACAGAGTTAAAGAGGATTATTCTTTCTGAGTAGTCTTGAAATGGCATTTGCCTTGCTAGGTTTTGGTTTGCTTGGGATCTGCCACCCCTTTCTTCTTTCCTATTTCTCCCTTTTGGAATGGGAATGTGTATCCTAGGCCTGTCTCACCATTATATTTTGGAAGCACATAACTCCTCTGGTTTTACAGCTTCACAGTAGAAGAGGAATTTTGCCTCAGGGTGAACCACACCTGGAGTTTCACTCACACCTGATTTAGTTGATATTCAGATAAAACTTTGGATTTTAGACTTCGGAGTTGATGCTGGAATAAATTAAGACTTTGGGGCTTGTTAGCGGAGTGGATGTATTTTGCACACAAGAAGGATATAAATTTTGGGGGGCTAGGAGGTGAGATGTTACAGACTGAATTGTGTCAATGGAAAATTTATATGCTGAAGCTTTAAGCCCCAATGCGTTAATAACTGTATTTGCAAATATGGCCTATAAGGAGGTAAAAACGTTAAATGAGGTCATAATGGTAGGTAGGGCCTTAATCTGATAGGGCTGGTATCCTCATATGAAGAGGGGAAGAAATCAGAGATCTCTTTCTCTCTCCATCTGCACACAGAGAAGAGGTCATGTAAGGATGCAGCAAGAAGGTGACCATCTACACGCCAGGAAGAGAGCTTTCACCAAAACTTGAATTTGCTGGCACTTGATCTCAGACTTCTAGCCTCCACAACTGTGAGAAAATAAATGTCTACTGTTTAAGCCACTCAGTCGGTGGTATTTTATTATGGCATCCTGAGCAGACTAATACAGATTGTTTACTTCCTTTTTAGTGATTTTAATGTCAATCATATCTGTTCCCAGCATTTGTGATCTTGTACCTTCAGAGATATTAAAATGTGACCTTTTTTTCTCACACACAAAAAAATGCATACACTTCACAGCAGCAATGGTTTATTCGTCTCTTTACCCTCAAATAGTCATTTGTATGCACAAACTAATTCCTAAGAATCCAAAGATTTTAAGAGTATCTAAAAGTCCAGAAATTTGACCCATACATTTTTCAAGAAATGGAGACCTTTAATCAGCACATTTAACTTTTATAACACATGTACACACATTCGCACATTATTGCAATTTTGTGATATTTTTCTCTTTAACTTGGTTTGTATTCTTAGGTGTGCAGTGTGAAATCTACAGAAAGGATCGATTAAGCTAAATGCAGAATTGTACAAGTGCAATGCCATTCAGATGAAAGAAAGAAGGAGAAAGGGAAGATAAATAACATTATATCTATTTTGGGTCATTTATTAATCCAAACATAACAAGCAAAGTACAAACTACCAAAAATAAATCTTTAACATAGGTGTCTCTCCCCTACTCTATAGGTGAGAATGTATAAACTTATCAAGCTTGAGTAAGTAGACAAAGGTCGCACAACTATTAAATAGAGGTTTTGGAAGTCAACCTAACTCCATCTGACTGCATCTCATTCCTTGCCCTGTCATAATGCACGATGAGTCTTCCTAGTTTATTTTACTTGGCTCTTGCTCACATACAGAGGTGTCAGGTACTGCATGTGGACAATAAAACATTCTCGACCTACCTGCCTTTTTTTCTCCTCCTCCACAGGGTCTCCAGTTTCTTGCCTCCCTTACTCTGAGACCCTATTTGGTCTTGACTTTCTCGATTAAACCATTAGGTTTTCTCCTGGTTATAAATTTGAGTTGCAATTTAGAGGAATTCCACATCTACCTGTGACTCATAGGTTTTCTACATCTTTTTTGGCCATTCTGACCACACTGGGCCTCAGTGAGTAAAACCAGCCTAATTCCACCATGTAACCTTTTATTGTAGAAATCAATGAACATATCAGATTTCTATTCAAAACAAAGAATCATTGATGTTACTAGAATTTTTATACTGAGTTTGTATATAGCGCCCCTTTGAGGGTTTTTATCTGCTTAAAGGCTTTTAAATCCTTGTCTGGGCACAAGGTTGTATGTACGATCATTTGTTCTATTAGAATTCTGTTTTTATGTTACGAGGCTTGAATATCTAATACGGATTCTCAGCATTTCCAAGCCAGAAGGGCCTTTTATGGGTAGCCCAGTATTTCCCAGTTCACTTTAGCCTGTCCAAGACTTAACATTATCACGTTTCTATTTCAGGTTAGAGTAAGGGCAATAAAAAGAAAAGGAGGGAAAGGAAATAAATGAGCTGATCAGGAGTCCAAGTCTCTACAAAGGCGCTAAAGGAAGGATCAATTATGGGGACAGATTTTCTTAGCTGGCCCAAATTCAGACGATAAAGAATAACCGATCCTACTTCTCATTTGACAAATAAAAATATAGAAACTTAAAGCCTTCAAAAGCCATATAACATATTAATGGAAATGGAAAGATTAGAATCTAGAAGTTCTGGCTTATAGATAAGTGATCTTACTTCCTAGCCACACCCACCAAACAGTCTCCGGTAGGCCTTAATGAATGCTCCCCCTCCCTGCTATTTCTAGTAGTTAGCTATGCAGTTGTTGATAAACGAGGTGTATTCTTTATTTTTCATTTGAAGACTACTTCAAGTCCAAAGCAGGGGCTACAAATTAACACTTTAAAGTTTAATTAATAGAATCTATTATATAACATGCATATGAAATAATATTAATAAATAGACTGAATTTATTAATAATAAAAATTTTAAAGTGACACTCATTGTGTGTCAATCACCCTTCTCAGTACATTGTCTCTTTTAATCCTCACAAAATTAGGGATAGTAGCACTGCTGCAATTGTTACCAAGAGCCAAAGGGCATATAGAATTTATCATATCCTAGCCATGATTCTAACTACACACACACATATGCATATATAAACTCATTTAATCCTCAAAATAATTCTACGAGGTAGGTGTTATTATTTTATCCCCATTTTACAAATGAGAAAATAAAGTCTCAGAGGCACTGTATAATGGTAATTCAGGAGACATCAATCAAATGCCTCCTCTTTGGGGGCGTTGTGTGAACACTGTGGATACAATGACACACATGAAAGGAGTGAGCTTGGAGCCTTCAATCTAATGAGGGTGACAGCTTTTAAACTGATATCACCAAGAGTAATTTATTAGCATGAAACTGCTATAAAAAAGGAATACAGGGTACTGCAGAGTATATAATATGGAGGTAAAATCTGATCCGAAGGGGCAGCTTTTCTCTAAGCTATTATGAAAGGTTAGAACAGCTTTCCAAGCAAAGGTGGAGGGATGATGTCTTAGTCTGTTTTCTGTTGCATATAACAGAATACTTGAAAGTGGGTAATTCATAAAGAAGAGGAATCTATTTCTCGCAGCATGGAGGTTCAGAAGACCAACATCAAGGGGCCACATCAATTGAGAGCCTTTCTACTGGTGGGGACTCTCTGTGGAGTCCCGATGTGGTGCAGGGTATCACATGGAGAGGGGGCCAAGAGTGCTAACATGCCAGCTCAGGTCTTTCTGTCACTTCTTATAAGGTCACCAGTTCTTTCTCCCACCATGATGACCCATTAATCCATTAATCTATGAATGGATTGATCCATTCTTGAAGGCAGAGCTGTCATGATCCAATCACCTCTTAAAGGCCTTACCCCTCGATACTGTAACACTGGGACCAAGCTTCAGCATGAGGTTTGGAGGGACACTCAGACCATAGAAGAAGAGAATGAAGACAGCAAGGGCTGGATCTGCACTGTCTGATGCAGGACATGGAATGTGGCTGGTGTAAGTTGAGGAGTGTTTAAGTGCAAAATGAACAACAAATTTCTATTTTCTGAAAAAATAAAAAGAATATAAAATACCCTGTTAATAACTCATATTTTCTATAGATTGCATGTTAAAATGCCGATGTTTCAAACATATTAGCTTAAATAAAATATATTTAAATTAATTTTGCCTATTTAATTTAATTTTAATGCAACTATTAGAAGATTTATAATTACACTTGGGGCTTGCATTTGTCACTCACATTATCTACTATTGAATAGGCTGAGTTAGGGTTTTAGGTAAAAGCGAAGGTCAGTAGCTGGAAGAACTAATGGATGGGAAGCAGACCTATGAGGCTTGGGTGTCATTAACTACAGGAAAGTGTCCAGAGTTGAGGCTGGAGTTAGAGCTACATTAAGGTCATACACTTAGGGCTTGGAAGTGCCCAAATTTACACCCAGCTTGGTCTGACTCCAGAGCTGGGACTTCCTGAAAACAATACAGTACAGCCTCTTTCCAGACAGTGGCTGTGATCTCAGCAGTGCACCCTTTCTCTTCACTTAGACACCAACACCTACCCCTCTGGCATGTCTTGACTTACTGGGATGTCTTGACATTGGGGTAGTTCATGTTTTGCACTCAATGGACCCCCAGGGTTCCCATCACCCCAGGCCTCTAGGACATACAGACCCATGTTCGGTCAGTTTATATTTCCCTAGAGGAGTCTCTAACAGTAAATGCTCCCAAAACTAAAATGATGATGGGTGGTGGGTTGGGGCAGGGAATGTTGGGTGAATGATACATCCTTACATAGTGGTTGTCTTTCTGAATCTTCCCAACATAGTCATCTATGTTTGTGTGCCTGATCTTTCTCTGTAGTTCCAAATCACGGAATCCTTGCCAATTCTTCTAATGAGCAAAGTATTTGGCCAGGGAAGGAGACACTTGGAAAATAATATAATTTGTTTTCTTTCTAGTTACCCTAGCCTCTCTCCTCTGTTCCACTCCTCCTCCATGGTATTACCACCTTTCTTTTTTGGCTATTTTTCTTTTCCTTTTTTTTTTTTTCTGGTGGCAATCTTTGGACAGACTCCACTAAGCAGATCCCTGGGGGTCCACTCTCATATCTCTTGTGCTAAGCCCTACCACTTTCAGAAGGAGCTAATCCTATCTCAGTGCAATGCATATATTGTTCTGGAGCTTATTATATCATTCTTTGAGCTTTAATTGTATGTTTTTTTCCCAGGGATAAACTAAGGGAATTTACTGAAGCGGAAGTAATACTAAATGAATGTTACCGGTATTACCATAAATAAATAAATACTAAAGAAAAGAAAACATCTAGGAAACATAAGAAATACAATCAATGTTTTGTTATAATATGTAGAATATTGATCACCTGTGTTCATAAGTAGCAAAATCTGTTTTAAAAGAGCCCGTGTGTGTGTGTCTGAAGGAGAGATAGAGAGACAGAGATCATCATATGGGCTTGAGTTCAGGTGCAAATGTGGACAGTTATGCTTCTCTCTCTCATTAGCAATAACTAGAGTGTGTTTATATTATAGAATTTCTATTGGAATTCACCTCTTTGCTTAGGTAGAAACTAACGTGACCTGTGTATTTTTTTGCTGCCAAGCATCTACTATTTTAATGAAAGCCCATTTTAAAATCACTTTCCCTCAATAAACATATCTAGCTAATTTTTATGATGATAGAATTTATTTGCTTTGGATTGTCACAAGATTTATTGAAGGGATTCTTAGTGCTCTCCTGCAAGAGGTATTTGCATGGTTCCTTGTATTTGATGGTATTTGCAGTGGGAAGATTTCCAAATTGCTGAATTAAGATGGGGCCCAGGCCAGTGTCCATCCCATCCCAAGTTCTTTTTTAGGAAAGTGCATTTATTCCTGGGGACATCTGCTTAATTTTTTCCCAATACATAGCTCTGGTTAAATCCAGATTTACTGATCCCTGGGGCCTGGTTTTTCTGGTTTGCTAATCCAAATGATGCTTTCTCAACACTTGCATTGGATGAATTATTTAAAATGGTTTAAATTTTTTTTAAATGTTTAATGAACTCAATAATTATTTTGCTTTATTTTTCATTTCACCCACACTTTTCTCTCCTGTTTTTTTAGTTTTTTTGTTTTTGCTTAGTAAACAAAAATTTAATGACTTTTATTCTACCACATATGCTGAATATGGCCCACAGGCTGTCAAATTCAATCTACCCAGGAATAAAGTATATAAACATAAGAGCTTCCATAGCTACATTTCGGAAGCATGGATGTAGTTCGGGGAGGATGAAAAAGAGAAGAATTCATGAAGAAGGCAGTATTTGAAATGACTCTCGATAAATAAGTGCCTGCCTGTAAAAGAATGGAGGGAAATCGCAGGCAGAAAAGTCAGAACTGAACAAAATTGTACAAGAGGGAAAAAGAGTCATATTCTGGAAAATACAAGTAGTTCACTGTGGCTGGAACATAAGACACAGGATATTAGCATTTTGGAGGTGAAGATGGAGAAATGGGCAGTGGTTCAATTAATGTCATGTTAAATAATTTAGGTTTTCTCCCATAGACATAGGGAGACACCAAAGCTGTTTAAACAAAATGGTATGTAATTACTTTTGTGTTTGAGAAAGAACATCCTTATTATAATATAGAAATTGCTTCCTATGTGTGTTACCTTGTAATTTATACTGTAAAATTCTAGAAGAACAAGACCTGCTGTCTTCAATTTCTTCCTTCCTAAGGAATCTAGTGCAATCCTAGAATAGAAAATTAATTTACTCATCTCTATATAAAATAAGAGAACATTATGGGAACATGTTTCTTTAGTAAGTGAAACATGTGCTTTGGCACAACCTGGACCTAAGTTAATACTCTGGTTTGACCTGTTAATATTAATAGCTGTGTACCATTTTTTTGAAACTCAGTTTCCTTATCTGTCACAATGGGAATGATAATGTGAGTCTCAGGTGGGTACTGTGAGAAATCTTCTTGGTATAATCACATCCTTTGGTCACATTTTGTTTGTACATTGGTGTATATGACCGTTTTCACAGATTCTTAAATTATTTCTCCCTCAGGGTATGTCTTCAAAATGAACTGAATGAAATGTTGTTAGGTTTAGATTGCCACAAAAATAAAACAATAGACTACCACTGAAAAAAGATTTATTTTGAACTTTATTAATATGTCAGCCACAGAAGAGAGAGAAGATTTTAGTGCAACCACTTTAAATTCCAAGCAGTGCATAATTAGGGCTTAGAGCAAGAATCAAAGCCTAGATACATATTGGGTTTTAAGCACATTCTAACTGACCCTGAACAAAAATCCAAATTCTTTTCTGCACAGATGGCAGAAAGCAATATTCCTGTGCTGCCAAAAATACGTGTGGACTGAGAGAACTAAATGACTTATTAAAATTGTTCTTTTAGCATTACCTTTCACGTGGGCTTCAAGACATTTCAGACTAAATGAAAAACTTTCAATGACTTATCAGAGGGTGAGCAATGAATATGGGATGCTGATGCTTTGTCAGAATGTATTTCAGTGTGGAACAATATTTCAAATTGAATTAATATGCAGAGACTCAAAGACTCAAAACCTAAACTGCTAGCAAACTTCCTAATCTATTCTGGAGAGACAAAAGAGTGGGAAGTCTTCCAAATAGTAGAATTCAGGTTGGGCTCAGCCCAGTGTTCATCCAGCCACAAATTCTTTTTTGGGAAAGTGCATTTACTCCTGGGGACATCCTGATCAAACTTTTTTCAATGCACAGCTCTGGCTAAGTCCAGATTACTGACCCCTGGGGCCTGGTTCTTCTAGTTTGCCAATCCAAATGATGTTTTCTCAACACTTGCATTGGCTGAATTATTTAAAATGGTTTAAATGATATTTTGAAGTTTCCTTTTTTTTTTTTAATTAGCTCACTGTGCCTGGGGGCCAGATGGCAATGAATGCTGCTGCTGTTAATTTAAATAAATAAAAATAAGAGGTCAGGCAAATTTCCAAATGCTCCATATGAAGCAAAGCACAACATGTACCCCCTCATTTTTCTATTTCTTTTCTTTTTCTTTAAAATGTTCAACTTCGAATATATGATTAGCACATCTCTGGTTATTTACACTTAATCCCATCAAAAATGCTTTTTAAGTGCTAAATATTGTCAAAGATACATTATAAAGATTTATACAGGCAGTTTTTAGCCTTTGGTTATGGAGAGGAAAAAGTTGGATCTCATGCTATATATACATAGGTCTGAAGAAGTTGATTTTGCTCCTGCACTTGAACTACATAAATGATAGGCCCAGTTTCAGAAAAATATATTTCTCCTTGGACATTGTTATAAAATGGAGTTTTCTGAGGCATAATATCTGCAGTACACTCTCCTTTGTCATGAAAATAAGAGGGTAAAAATTGGGTGTTTGAAGAGGGAGAAACATTGAAATGGTAGTACTGACTCTGAACATGTCATCCTAAATTGAAAAAAATAAGTATACCTCTTGGAAAGTTTTATGATTTTTGGTAATTGACATTTATACATGTCCATGAATTCTGAATATATACACATCAAGGGTTAGAGTGGATAGGCCCAGATACAAAGCAAAAGTTTTTGTTTTAAGTGCCAGTATTAGGGTGAATTAGTCTACCTGTATCAGTCAGTATAGACTAGGTTTAGCCCAACTAACAAGCCGCGAATCTCAGTTATTAACAGAATAACTTTTGTGGATATAAATAAGGGTTCTATTCATTGTAACAATTTTGGGATCTAGATGGAAAGATATTTTATTTTAACATACGCTTTTACATTCCACAGTGGTACAAAGGCAACCTGGTGAACTGTGACCTCCCTTTTAAAAAATTCACCCAGAGTGACACATCACTCCAACTCTCATTTCTTTGACAAAAAACAAGTTGCATGCTATATTAGTCAAAGCTCTTCAAGGAAACAGAACCAACAGGATGTGTATCTGCATAAAAAGAGATTTATTAAAAGAAACCAGTTTATGTGATTATGGAAGCTGACAAGTCCAAATCTGTAGTGAGAGCCAGCAGGCTTGAGACCCAGGAAAGTCAATGGTACGTTTCCAGTCCAAAGGCTAGCAGGCAGAGACCCAGGGAAACCCATGGTGCAGATGCAGTCTGAAGGCAGTCTGCGAGAGAATTGCCTCATGCTTAAGAAAGCCAACCTTTTTGTTCGGGCTCTGAACAGAGTAGACAAAACTCACCCACATTATAGAGGACAATCTGCTTACTCAAAGTTCACCAATTTACATGATTCAATATCATACAAAAACCCTCCAAATTGATACATAACATTAACCATCATATATGCTCACACTCAACTTCAACAAGGATGGGAAAGCTGAATCCACCATTTGCAGAGATTACTGAAAGCCTACAATATTTGGTGAATTCTACTTGTCTACTACACTAGCCAATGCAGGTAGGAATAAAAGAGCCAAAGGAAACATACCACCAAATATTCTTAGAGGCCACCTAAAATCAAAATGCAGGAAGCTAGATCACACAAAAAAGAGCAGAGTTGAAGCCAGTAGAATAAAGTGAAGATATGAATGGAGAAGATTGAAACACAATGGAAGCAAGAAGGAATCTTGATGACTGCCTTGCGTAAGGTGGGATCATCCTTGTCTCTAAAATATTCCTGACTCATTGTATAAAGATTAGTCTGTCTATCTTAAAGGTACAAGGTCAAACCTGGTAACAAATCTGAGAGACTCTGCACCACCAATCAACTCATTTCCTGTCTATCTTAAAAGTACAAGGTCAAACCTGGTAACAAATCTGAGAGACTCTGCACCACCAATCAACTCATTTCCCTTAAAATTTTTTTTTTTTTTTTGAGACAGAGTCTCACTCTTTTCCCTGGGCTAGAGTGAGTGCCGTGGCGTCAGCCTAGCTCACAGCAACCTCAAACTCCTGGGCTCAAGTGATCCTTCTGCCTCAGCCTCCTGAGTAGCTGGGATTACAGGCATGCGCCACCATGCCCGGCTAATTTTTTTTCTATATATTTTTAGTTGTCTGGTTAATTTCTTTCTATTTTTGGTAGAGACGGGGTCTCGCTCTTGCTCAGGCTGGTTTCGAACTCTTCAGCTCAAACAATCCACCCGCCTCGGCCTCCCAGAGTGCTAGGATTACAGACGTGAGCCACCGCGCCCGGCCTCATCTCCCTTAATATTTGATATATGTATTTGTGTCATTCAGTTAATGGATTTTATTTAATTGACTATATTAAATAAAATTTAAGATTGTGCATTGCCCACTTTACAAAACAAACAAACAAACAAACAAACAAAATGCCATATCATTTCTAACCTATTTATTGCACTGGTATTGCTAAAACTTGACTATAGAGATGATAAATTTAAATCCCTTTTTTCTTAGGTCAAAATGCTCTCGTAATAACCTTACATTTTCCAGATCCAAGTTCCCTAAGACTTGTCCTCTTGAAGGAGTCATCATTTCTGCACTCTTCATTATTCTTTTCCTACTTTTGAAACCCATTTGTGTTCAACTCTAAGCCCCAGTGGAAAAAATGCTAGGATCCATTCCAAAGACAGGGAATTTGAGTATCAACTAAGCTTGTTTTAATGAGTTATCCTAGCTCTGAGTCCTAGTTTTATCCTACATACAATGAGGATACTATTACTTATCTTACATTGCTTTTATTAAGATAAAATACCATCTTAAAAATATGATTTAAAGTTCAGTAGATAGTAGGCATTCATTAAATACTTACTTCTGGGCCAAATTTTCTCACACCATTATTTTAAAAATTATATACTCTAGTATTGAAAAGTGCAGGTAATAGAATTAGACTGCCTTCTTCAAAGCCTACCACAACCAGTGTGCAACTTTTCGTAAATTAACACTTTAAGATACATTTTTCCCATTGGTTAAATTAGGATAATAATAGAAATGCCAACCTTATGGTATTTAGGTAAAATTAAATGAGATAATCTACCAACAATTAGTTTTATGTCTGACAGACAGTACTCAATAAATAACACATCACATATTCCATTTGTTGTTGTCATTATTTATTTTTGTTTTTATAACACTTAATTGAGAAATAAAAATTATATATCTAAGCTGTACAATGTGATGATGAAATATACATATACACTGTGTAGTGATATCTCTGTCAAATCACCACTCATAGTTACCGTGTTGCGTGTGTATGTGTATGTGTGTGCACATATGTGAATGGTAAGGACATGTAAAATCTGTTCTCAAATTTCAAGTATTCTTATTAAGTGAAATATATGGATGTGCTTTATAAGCAATTATATGATGCCAAGTGTTAGTTTTCAACATCGTTATTGTTTTGTCACATTTTAGTGTGCTAAAAGGAATTACATTAACTGTCTCAGGTTCCATAGATTAGTGATAGCTACTCGCTTAATATGCCCAAATGCTAATTACTTTATCATTGACACGCTAATTGTTAGAGAAGGAAGGAACTTGTAGGTCAGTGTTTTTTACTTTATTTTTGATACTAGAAATATTTTGCTTTTCTCTAAATGAACTAAATAGAACTGAATAAAAAAAAACGTTTTTTTAATCTGAAATTGTGTGTGGCAGGTAGGTTTTAGTCTCTTCTGATTTGCACACTTCATTATTTATACTTAATATCATATTCTTTGTCATTATATCTGTTGTCCTGAATCACTCATGTATTTAAAATGTAAACTGTGTGTTTTTTAAAAGTCAAATGAATTAATATATCTGGAAAATTACTCAATATAACTATTTTAATGTCAAATTAATGACTAACTTAGAAAAGAAATCTTCAAGACATACTGAACTAGTTTTCTGTTCCTGTCTCTTGATCTGTTTCTCCCAGTCTCACAGACAAATGGAGACACAGATGCTTTCCCCATTTACAAAAAGCTGTTAATATCAGCGATAATATTAAATGGGCTTAAACACTCTATACATTTGTCTCAAGTGTGGATGACATACTATGTTTGAAGAAATCACATTTTCACAAATACAACCTTAATCTTTCATTTAATCTTAAATCTTATCAATTAATACAAAACACTTTGGATACTATGCTCAAGACTAGAGATTTGCTCACAGATAAGCATTCAGCTTGCAAAGCTTATAATTCAGGAGGAGAGATAGACAAGCATACAACAAAGTTTAAAAGAAGCCAGTGCAATATGCACTCCAAATGGTGTTTGAAGCAAATTGCCATGTGTGCATGGTGGAAGGAGTGATTAATTCAGGATGAGAATATCAGAAAACGCATTCCAGTTTCATTTGTGTGGCATGAATCAGGGAGCAGAGGACCATTTAGGTTCTATACTTTTGATTTCCAACTGGGCTTTAATTAATTTCCAAGGGACTCAGCCCTTGGATCAGCTCTTTCCTTCAAAGAACAAACCCCATCCCCACATCCCACTTATAATTGTTCTTATCTTGATTGCTGAGAAAATTTTTGCCAAAGTGGTGAGATTATTCATTTTCCTGTATCTTCTGGTCACTGGGTATTTCAGTTGACATTTCCTGTACAGCAGAAATTTAAATCGTAGCAAAAACCCTAGCTTTAAAAATAAGTATATTTTGTTTCTTGTTTGTTTTATTTTTTTATTTTTATTTTAGGATATTATGAGGGTACAAACATTTTGGTTACATTTTATGTCTTTGCCTCACCCCAGTGAGGATTTAAATTCATACCATTTCTCAGGCTAATATTTATTCTGTTCTTCCATTAATGTATGGAAAATGTTTAAATGATATAATTAAAT
>NW_012152729.1:7322129-7323377 GCF_000956105.1 Propithecus coquereli
TCTCTTGCTAGTTCTACCACATCTGCAATGACTTTCCCCGCTGAAGTCTTGGACCCCTCAACATTATCCATGAGGGTTGGAATCAATGTATTCCAAGCTCCTGTTAATGCTGTTATTTTGAACTTCGCCTAGGAATCATTAATATTCTTTTTTTTTTTATTTCAGCAAATTATGGGTGTACAGATGTTTAGGTTATGTGTGTTGCCCTTGGTTCCCCCCCACCCAAGTCCGTGTTTCAAACATGTCCATCCTTCGGGTAGTGCCGCATTGCCCTCCCTGTGTATATCTCTCACCTCTCACAAAAATCAATTCAAGGTGGATAACAGACTTAAACCTAAGGCATGAAACCTTAAGAATCATTAATATTCTTAATGGCATCTAGGATAGTGAATCCTTTCACAGAAGGTTTTTAATTTCCTTTGCTCAGACCCGTCAGAGAATCACTATCTATAACAACCATAGCCTCACAAAATGTATTTCTTAAATAATAAGTCTTGAAAGTCAAAATTATTCCTCGATCCATAAACTGAAGAATGGATATTATGTTAGCAGGCATAAAAACAACATTAATCCCCTTATATTAATATACCTTGGCAAGAGCTCTTGAGTGACTAGGCAAATTGTCAGTGAGCAGTGATATTTTGAAAGAAATGTTTTTTTCTGAGCAGTAGGTCTCAATAATGTGCTTAAAATATTCAATAAGCTATACTGTAGACAGATGCGCTATTATCCAGGCTTTGTTGTTCCATTTATCAAGTATAAGCAGAGTAGATTTAGCATAATTCTTAAGGGCCCCAGGATTTTCAGAATTGTAAATAAGTATTGCTTTCAACTTAAAGACACCATCTGCATTAGTCTCTTACAAGAATCAGCTTTTCCTTTGAAGTTTGGAATCCAAGCATTGCCTTCTCCTCTCTAGCTATGATAGTCCTAGATGGCATCTTCTTCCAATAAAAGGCTGTTTCAACTACATTGAAAACATGCTATTAAGTGTAACCACCTTCGTCATTTATCTTAGCTAGATCTTCTGAATAAGTTGCCATAACTTCCACATCAGCACTTGCTACTTCACCTTGCACTTCTATGTTATAAAAATGGCTTCTTTCCTTAAACTTCATAAACCACCCTCTGCGGGTTTCAAACTTTTCTTTTGCAGCTTTTTTACCTCTCTCAGCATTCATATAATTAAGTAGGGTCAGGGCCTTGCTCTGGATTACGACATTGACTGCCATGCTAGAATTTTTTTTT
>NW_012152729.1:7327152-7328588 GCF_000956105.1 Propithecus coquereli
TATAAGTAATAGCACTATTGTAGAAACAGAACCTATTAACTATGTGTGTGTGTATGTGTGGATGTATATATATATCCTTAATTTTATACAAAAATGCATATACTAATTAATGTTGCATTAAGAATATTCACTGTATCTTCCTGGGTTCATTGGATTGACATGTGATGATGCTATCGGTTTAAAATGTCTCTCAGTGAAATTTCAATATGTACAAAACATATGTACAATATAACTTTTTTTCTAAGTGGTAAATATAAAAAAAAGTCACCTTGAATCATATGAATTGTATAAAAAGAGATTGCTGAGACGGTCCAAACATTAACCAGGCATTATCAATGCAGTGTTGATTAGTTATTTCTACTGTTGCGGGTGAAATAAATACATCAACTTAAATAGGAAGGAGATGATGATTTGAAGAGTGATTTAAAATATGATACAGATAGTAGAAGACAGAAATTCTTTCTTTGCTTTATTAAATTCATCTCCCTCCAGTGGCACAAAACTCCAGACAAGAAAATCTTAAAATCCTCTTTGTAAAGGTAAAAAGAAAAAATAAATACTTCTACAGAACTGTGCTTTCCAAGTTTTCATTTGCACGATGCTTTTCTTTCCCTTGATAATAAGTGTATAGGACGACTGAATTATGACTTTGGCTCCTGGTCAGATCCTGTTGAGTCGCAGAAGATAAATTGATGAACAATGCTAAAGTTAAGGCTCATAATTCAGTTGTCCGAAGTACATCTTGCAAAAGCAGTTTGTATAAGCAATAAAAAATTGAGAAAAATTGCCAGGAATGCTCCTTCTTCCATTTTGTTTTGGTTCTTGGAGAGAGTTTTGCCCAGTAAATGTGTTTTGCATTTGTTGAATTTATTGCTTTTTGAGCCAAATGTAGAAACTGTCTGGGTTTCCTGATTAGATGGTTTATCATCTATAGAAAAATTCTTGTTTCTTAAAAAGAAATGAAAAATGCTTTCATGCAGTAGGATGACATTTCTGACCCAGAATCTATACAGAAAATTCTGACTTCTCTTCAGTATATCACATTTACCCATAAAATCTTACATTTAGGCAACTGTACCCATTGAATACATTTTATATGCAGGATATAAGTATATGCTTAATGCATGTTTTATTGGCTAAAATATAAACTGAATTTAGTAGCAAATACATTTTTGTGTTCACTTTTGTATCAAATGTTAAGCAGAAAGCCTAGCACACAACCAATACCTAATAAAGATTTAGGAATTAATGACAATATAAAAAAAATAGTACTTGTTGAATTTCTACTATATACCTGGCAGTTTGATTGACATATGAGAATAACAATAACACCAACAAAATAAACACATTACATTTGTTGAACTATTATTAGGTTGGTGCAAAAGTAACTGAGGTTTTAGCATTATTGAAATTTGTCATCTGATATTGGAATACAT
>NW_012152729.1:7339713-7340950 GCF_000956105.1 Propithecus coquereli
TAGAAAAAAATTTTTTTTTCCTCGGGGCCATGGTGTTTTATTATGAAAATAGAATAAAAACTTCAAAAACAAAACAATTCTTTCTAATTTAATGAAAAATTTGTTATTATTTATTGTTTTCTGTGCATGAGTTATATACAACTTGAAAAATAGTTCATGTGACTCCCAAGGTAGAGATGTGTGAGTTACTTATGTTTCCTGAGGCCCCGGGCTCAAAACTAGCGTGAGTTAAATACAACTTACATGGTAGTTAATGTGTTAAATGCCTACAGAGAGAAGTTGTGTGTGTGTGTATGTGTGTGTGTGTGTGCATGTGTCTTCATGTTTATTTTTTTATTCAGAACTGCCGTAATAGTCAATAGTCAATGTACCAAAATAAAATGTTATTAATAAAAACTTAGTGTAGGGCCAGCACAGGGCAAGTCCTATGGGTTGACAAAGAAGTTTTGCCATTCCAGCGCGTACAAGCCAGGTAAGGGTATAAGAAATAAGTGTTTGAAATGAGGGTGCATATTGCCTCTCTTATAACAACTATATATTCTAAAATAATAAAGATTAAATTATGTAGTATTGATTGACAAGGAAGGAAATAGGCTATTAACAGAAATGTTTCATATATCACATCTATAGTGGGTTTGATAATGAGCTTAGAAAGACAGAACCAATACCAGAGACAAGAACACATCTCAGTCATGGTATGAGGGAAATTAGCCAGGGGTTGCCTTTCTGACTAGCAGATGAGAGGCGGCAAATTCTAGGCTGGGGAAATGTGTGAAACAGCATTCACAGCAAAGGCAGGGGTAAAAAATTCCAGGCACAAAAGAATGAAAGAAGAAGCAAACTGCTGTTCTTTGAGAACAAGTACTCTGCAACAAATTTATATAATATTGTCGGGAAACCTTGAACTGGAGGTGTTATTTGTAGGAGTTGCAGAAGAGCAGAGCTTTGTCTTGCAGAGCTCTGCTGGTTTGCCCCAGGCCACATTTACGATATGTGACAGAGCTACTTTTGAATCTTAAGGAGATACTGGGAGTTTAGAAAACTCGTGTGAGAATAGGGCCTTTTTACATTAATATCACTTTCCTTGACTCATACCACTACATCTTCATGTAAAACCTTGCCTGTCTAAATGTGCAACAAACTGAGGCCGATGTCTTAAATTGTTATAGTACTGCCAGAAATTTGAAGAGAGTCAACTTTGAAAGGAGATTGCAAAGCATTTACTATGAGTAGCTCA
>NW_012152729.1:7341000-7342915 GCF_000956105.1 Propithecus coquereli
GGAGAATTTAGAGATCAAACCCACACTCAAGGGGCTCACAACTGCAGAAAATGTAAGACATGTACAAAACTGACACTAAACAGAAAGTGACAGATGGTGTGAAGTGATATAGTCAGATAACCACATGTTATGGGACTTCTGAGGAGAAAGGCAGAATCATGGATGGCTTCACAGAAGAGGTGTCATTAGAATTTTCCTTGAAGCACAGGTGGATCTGAGTGTGAAAAGACAGGAATAGTATTGAGCCACTGACCCAAAATGCTGGGTTGAAGCAAATGTTTTGTAAAATGGAGAGAACCAAGATAATACTACACGACTGCAATATTCAGTAGTATAATCCCTCAGAAAGACAGAGTTTCAAAGGAATATTTCATAAACATCTTAATATATGTTGTACAACAAAGCAAATTTCTTCCAGTTCTGTTTTATAGATAATAAAAAATGATGGAAGAAACTGACAAGGAAATTATTGAGCATCTACTCTGTGGAGGACCTTATAACAAGAACTCAGGGGGGGGTTGAGGGGAAGATATTAACAGAAGAGCAAAGAAGGCAGGCAGAGTTGCAGACTGAGAGAGAACTAATGAGATTGTGATCAGTTGGAGAGGGAACTTTTGGCCAGAACAAAATAGAAGGCTAAGTGGCCCATACAAGAATTGAATTTGCAACTGCCTTTATTAGCGCTGAGCTTTAGCTAATCGGACCGTATGTTAATGCGCTGGGCAGGCAACAATGTTGGAAGAGAAATGAAAAAATGCTGCATCTTCCAACTTGCACCATCATAGATACACAGACTACCAGATGGTGGCATTTTATAAATGGAATGAGTCATTCTGGAGGCACATCTGAAGTATCAATAAATATGGGATTCACATAAACAGAAGTTTTATCTGCAAATGCCTTCTCTAAACAGAGGTGGAGAAAAGAATAAGCAGTGAAATTGGACAGAGAATGACATTGAGAGGTTGGAGACTGAGGAATCAATACTGCTGAGCGTATTCGTGCCTCCTCCTCCCTATCCGGACTTCACTTCTCCAAGAATTTTGCAAGCCTGACTCCTTCTTAACTTTTATCTCTTCTGGTATAATTTTCACAGATAGCTTTTCCTAACAGTATGGAGATACCTCAAAAACTAAAAGTAGACCTACCATTTGATCCAGCAATCCCACTACTCAGAATTTACCCAAAGGGGAAAAAAAAGCCATTTTATCAAAAAGACAGCTGCACTCAAATGCTTATTGCAGCACAATTCACAATGGCAAAGATGTGAAATCAACCCAATTGCCCATTGATACATGAATGGATTAATAAAATGTGGAATATGTACACTATGGAGTACTATACAGCCATAAAAAAGGTGAACTAATACCTTTTGTAACAACCTGGATGGAACTAGAGACCATTCTTCTAAGTGAAATATCACAAGAATGGAAAAACAAATATCTCACGTACTCGCTATTAAATTAAAACTAATTGATCAACACCCATGTGCACATACGGTAGTAAAACTCAATGGAAACCAAGCAGGTGGGAGAAGGGAGGAGGAGACAGGTAAATTTACACCTCACAGGCACAGGCATGCTACATTGTTGATGGGCACATGTATAACTTTGACTCAAACTGTACAAGAACAAAACATCTAATCAAAACTTTTGTCCTCCTATAATGTCCTGAAATTTTAAAAAAAGTTTACTTAATATTCAAAGCTTCTTAAAAATGCAAATGAGATTTAAACTTAGACAATACAAAGCCTGAGTGCATGTTCTAAATCGCTGCATCTACTTCATCCCTGATAATACTACTGTGGAATATACAGGACTAGGTATAGAGTGAAATAATTGAAGCACTTGCTTCAGGCACAGATTTTAAAGTCCTGCCATAAATCTCAGTAATCAAGGTTAAAAATATTTTAATT
>NW_012152729.1:7345975-7347658 GCF_000956105.1 Propithecus coquereli
CACAGCTTTACACAAGACATACCATGAAAACTTTTCCTTGGATAGAAGTGACCAGACAAATTGGCAATGCAGATGTCACAGCTGTTGCCATGGCAAATTAGGGCCTGTCATCAAGGAAAAGAAGGGAATTCCCTATGATTGAAGCTTGGCCCATCAGCCAAGTGGAGTGACAAGAGATAAGACTGAGATGTCATTTCACTTCCAATGTTGAAGGGTCATGGGTGCCATGCCACTGCATCTGAACCATCATCTCATCTGCAGTTGGACCCCACTGAGTCCCTTTCTTTCAGAATTAGATGGAAGAATTTAAAGCACTGTCAAAGATCTCAGGAAAACAGGCAGAAGTGTCTGTAATACAGGATTGAATCTTTCAGTCAAGAGAAAATAACATGACAGAGTTAAGCAGTATGTGGTTGAACAGAAAGCATTAGCAATGATTATACATCAGTCTGAATTTTTAGGCTTGTAAGACAGCAGAGACAGATGAATCTGATTTTTATCACCTATGACATTTTCAAACAATGAAGTACGCCCTTTTGAAATATTTAACATCATTCAGCACTTGCAATCATGGTTTCAGTGGTTTGCAGGCGGCTCTTGCTTACCAATGCTTTAGGGCTCAAGGAGCTACTCATTGTCTACAGCCTAGGAAAAGTCTTAGGGTTCTAGAATATTCCCCTTGTATGTATTAGTTTCCATTTATTGTGCCAAAGATGTTGTGAGAGACAGATAAACAGGCTTATACACAACTCTCCTTTTCTTCTTTCTTGTGTCGTTCTTTTCATCCACTTTCTCTACCTCTTTCCATTCCTCCAGCCATTTCTCCCTTCTTTCCTTCCTTCAATAAACTCTTGAGAACCTATCATGTGACCAACATGGCTTATACCAGGGACTGAAACAAAGTCTCTCTCCCCAATGAGTTTACATCCTGAAGAAAGTGTGGCAGAGTACAAGAGCTACATAATAAACGACTAATTCATCAAATGATGATGCATTGTGCATTGTGCATTGAAACTATTTATAATACTTCATGGTCATTTCCAACCTAGAATGACCAACATTTTTTGGTTTGCTCCAGACTATCCTAGTTTTAGCACTGAAAGCCCCATGTCCCGAGAGTGCTTTCAGTCCCACATAAACCTGAACAACTGATCACCTGACAAGTTCCATGAGCATGTTGCATTATGAATATTGAGTCTGTAAATAAAGTGGAGACTTTGAGAGAATATTCCCAACTTACACTTAAGGTGCATTTACTCAAAATACTGTTCTGTCCAGGCTACCAGTAGGAAAGGTTTGCCAGGTGTTTATTTACATGAGATACCAAAAATCCTGTTGGGAAATAATGTTTTCAGAGGTCAAACTGAATTTAGCACTAACAATTGGTTCAAGGTAGTAGGGCCAGGGTAAATGTGAGAGCAGAGAGAGTTGGCTAAGACTGACCTGTAGTTTTACCCTATACTTGTTAGGGAGAATATTCCCATGGTTCCTTAAGGAAGCAGAGCTGAGAACAGCTCTGGAGATAAAGGAATATGGTAAGGTGGTGAGAAGAAGGGGCAAAGTAAACTTAAGTTCTCTAAAACAATTGAACAAAGGTGCAGAAAAAAATATATGTTGTAATATTATTTACTATTATGGTGATATATTGAAGGAATTATTAATTAGAATAATTTTTACTGAACA
>NW_012152729.1:7349363-7350161 GCF_000956105.1 Propithecus coquereli
CAAAGCTCAAGCATGCCCATCCTCCAGAGAGCATGCACCACACCCATTAAGTGTGAGTTTACCCATCGTCTTCTCCCTCCTCCCACCTGCCTGATCCCCCATGAATATACACATAAGTGTTTATCAATTAGTTCTAATTTAATGGTGAGTGGATGTGGTACTTGTTTTTCCATTTTTGTGATACTTCACTTAGAAGAACGGGCTTCAGCTCCATCCAGGATAATACAAGAAGCATCAGTTCTCCTTTTTTATGGCTGAGTAGTACTCCATGGTAGACATATACCACATTTTATTAATCCACTCATGTATTGATGGGCACTGGGGTTGTTTCTATATCTTTGCAATTGTGAATTGTTCTGCTATAAACCTTCTAGTCCAGATGTCTTTTTTATAGAATGTCTTTTTTTTCCTTTGGGTAAATACCCAGTAGTGGGATTCCTAGATCAAATGGTAGTCCTACTTTTAGTTCTTTATGGTATCTCCATACTATTTTCCATAGAGGTTGTACTATTTTTCAGTCCAACCAGCAGTGTATGAGTTTTCCTATCTCTCTACATCCACGCCAACGTTTTTTGTTGTGGGACTTTTTGATAAAAGCTGTTCTCACTTGAATTAAGTGATATCTCCTTGTGGTTTTGATATGCATTTCCCTAGTAATTAGAGATATTGAACATTTTTTCATATGTGTGTTGGCCATTAGTAATATCTTTAAAGCTTTTTTTTTCCTTCAGCAAAATCATTGTTCATAGTTTGCCTTCCTAAAATTAAAAACAAAAATAGAACGAGGCACTTCTATTA
>NW_012152729.1:7350211-7351089 GCF_000956105.1 Propithecus coquereli
TTAGAATAATTTTTACTGAACAATAAACAAAACTGATTTACTTATTCATTTTTTTTAACAAAGCTTTAAAAACATAACCTGGGATCCAGAGGTGAAGGATTTCCATGTGTGTTAAGAATTTACTCTACAGTAAGCCTTTCAACAGATGCAATAAAAAAAGAAATTGTTTTCCTCCATTTCATAGATCAGAACACTGAATGTTAAGGGTACTGGTTGACTTGGCCAAAAGTCACACAACTAATTAATACCTCTACAGAATTTCAATAGAAAAACTGAGATGAAAGTGATGTTATGAAAACTGCTAGGAGGTATAAAAAAAATTACTCTGGAAATGCTAGAAAAAGGTGGTTAATTTTGCATCAGTCATCCAGGAAGGCTTCATCATGCATGTTCGGAATCCACTTTGGGGACTGCTGCCTTTGGGTAAGACTTTATTATGGCTGAGGGTAATCATGGTTGAAAATGATAATGATCCTGAGTCAACAAAAATTAATAAGTGTCTTTTTTAGGGATGCAAAGGCTTTAGGATAAATTTAAGTACAGATTTTGTGTAAAACCCTAAAAAATTGATTTAACCTCATTAGTTAGGTACTATAGATGTAAATCAATCTGAAAGCTTTCCTTTCACTTGTTAAATTTTGGAATTGTCTCATGTGAAAGCAATCAAAAAAAGAATGAAGGAGAAATCAGATAGGAGAAAAGTCCAATCAAAAGGGAGAAAAGTTCTTAACATTCAACTGTCCTTAGAAAAGTCACCCTCTGGATGCTGAAATAAGTCTTAAGGTAGGTACAAGGAGACTTGGGATTTGGTCCTGATTTGTCACTGACTAGCTTTGATCAATTCCTTTAACCACTCTGGATTTCAGGGTATAGATCAT
>NW_012152729.1:7352534-7364704 GCF_000956105.1 Propithecus coquereli
TTTGTATTAGATACATGACAGGTTCAGTATTGCTCCTATTTTACACAAACGAAAACTAATGCTTAGAGAGTTAGAGGGACATGCCTGGGATTATATTAAGCATATGTAAATTGCATAGATTTAAAGCATGTACCATATGCCAAGAGCAGGGCTTTATTCTTTGTATAGATTATCTCACTTGATTTTGCATTAGATACATGACAGGTTCAGTATTGCTCCTATTTTACACAAACGAAAACTAATGCTTAGAGAGTTAGAGGGACATGCCTGGGATTATAGTAAATATATTTAACGGAGCTGAGTAAGTCTATCAGACATCTCACAGTAGCATTAGTAGTGGATGAGAGAACACAGGCTGCATACACATATTCTGTATTCTCTAAATGCCTGGAATGCCAAGCACGTAGCAGTCCTGTGAGGATCAGGCTGGTGGTTAAGATCTTATGGAGAAGAATGTAAGTGAGACTCACCAGAGAGAGCCTGCTACAGTTCACAGGCTTATTTGGTCTGGTTTCTGTATTTGCTATTGTTTTGGTTTGATTTGTTTTCATCTTTATCTAATAGACATGCATATTCTATCTGGAGCTGGAATAGGCTGGGAGCCAGCCACCTTTTTGTGACTTCTGCTTAAAAGCAGTGCAATATAGCCTTATTTTTCATCTTGTATTTCAAACTTCATTGAAATGTTTTGTACCAAGAAAGTACGTTTTATATATCTCTGGTCCACCCCCTAATACCTAGTATAATTCTATGCAGAACTATGCTATAAGTGTCTGTTGGTTATTTTTATACTTGCAATGCTAACAATTAAGGGTAAAAAATAAAAACAAAACTTTTGAATTCTCTCCATTTAAAAATGCCCTTGCCTTGAGGATAATCTGAAGAATCAAGAAGCTTCCACATGCCCACTGCCACCCCAAATGGAAGTCAAATCTTCAAAGCATACCCAATATTTAAACTCTGGCAGAAATAGTAAACTAATTATCTTTGGAAGCAGGATTATGCATGTTTATTTTGTGATTTAATAAAAAGCTGACATAGCGGCCATTAGCTTCCCAGAGTGTGCTCCGTTTAATATGCAAAACACACAGAAATTAACATAGTAATTATGTTAGAACTAACAGGATACAAACATTTTAAATGGATTTAACACATTAAATAATTCCATGTCTTATGTGGCCCTGGTGTCTTTCACAGATGGTCACAACATTTGCTAATTTGTTCTACAGGTAGTGCAAATTAATGCGATTTTCTTTGACTCTTATTCTTTTTTAATGTGGACAGATAGCTTTATTTTTAACTTAGAATCATAGCTACTCTGCTTCATGCATTATTGGTTCCTTTAATAAAGATCTATGGTCTTTTCAAAATGGTGTCTTTCTTTGCATCCAAGTTTGAATGTTGGGGGAAAGAAGGAAGTTAGTGAAAATATGGCCATTTGATATCTCAGATAGCACAGATATTAATGCCACTAATGCTATCAACAAGAAAGCATTTGTTCCTTTGCAAAGCAACCATTTTTGAGACACCAACTATTTGCATGTTACTCTACTAGCTGATGAGTGTATAAGGATGAAGAACATGTATTACATGTTCAATATCTTTATAGTCTATTGGGACAGCTAAAATAAGACTTACAAAGATAAATGTTTTTCCTTCTTCTTAATATTCCAACTAAGAAGTAAAAGCAATATTTTGTAGGAATAGAAGGAAATAAAATATAATTATTACCAGTTAAGTAGTAATAGATTTTAATAAAAGGAACAAAATCTCCTTGGAGAAATGCCTTATTCTAGGCCTAGGCAGGAAATATAAAGGATGAAGCTGAAATATCTCTTTATAAAAAACATTAAGGAAGTAGTCAAAGATTACCATGGTCATATCAAAACTAAAGTACTCAAAAGTCAGACTGGAGATGCTATATTGGCCAAAGATAAGGTAATTTGATCATCAATAGGAATAGTATCTGCAATAGATTTAAATTTGTATAGTATGATTTTATCAAAAATTTCATTAATATAAAAAAACCCAAAACTATCAGTTTGTTCTGATTATCTTTGAAGAATGCTAGAACTTACTCTTTTATACACTGATAATAGAAAAATAATCTGGCATTATCCTTTATTATACATACTTTATATCAGACTAACCAAATAACCAATGAGAGAAACTTTCTTTTAATGGAAATATCACAGCCCCAAACAAACAAACAAACAAACAAACAAAACAATAATAGAAGGACTGATAGAACTAGAAAGTCACCATCCTGCAACGCTTAATGATTTTACAGATATGGAAAATGCTCACTAGTAAGAACCACCACTGAAAGATAGAACTGAGAGGACTACACAACAACTCTTAGGAATTAGTCTAAAAGTATAATAATACTAAATAAAACAAGAACAACAAAACAGTGACAAAAACCCTGAACTAGATCAATGGTTCTCAACCAGGTGCAATTTTGTCTCCAGGAGACATTTGGCAAGATCTGGAGGTATTTTTTATTGTCACAACTGGGGAGGTGGTAGTGGTATCTAGTGGGTAGAAGCCAGGGATGCTGCTAAATACTCCACAGTGTACAGGAAGTTATCCAAACAACTTAATAAAAAAAGTCAACAGTACCGAAGTTGAGAAATCCTGACATAGACCTATCAGTTTACAGAAAATACAGAATACAAAGGGTCATATGAAATGATACTATGTGGGTGCAGTCAGCAAAATTTGGACTGAGGCAAACTACAGAGCAAATGATCTGGCTCTTTAACAAATAAATTGCAAAGAGAAAAAGGCAGAAAGAGGCTTTGGGGATTAGGGGAAAGAGAGTGAGACAGAGAAACAGAGAAAATCTATATATTAATAAGATTTCAGAGACTTATCACTTAATCATAACATATGGCTCTTTTATGGATTCCGATGCGCAAAACCACACTATAAGAGAATGCAATATTAACGGGGTAGCTAGGAACTTTGGATGCTGACGAGATATCTGATAATGTTAACAGATTATTATTTAATGTATGGTAATGATATTGTGAATGTTTAAAAATATATAAGCCCTATGTTTTAGAGATGATGCTGAAATATTTAATGATAAAATGATATGTCTTGAATTTGCCTCAAAATAATCCTGAGATGGAAGAAATAGAGTGAGCACATATACATGAAACAATGCTCCGTGGGTTGATGATTGTTGCTACTGGATGCTGGCTACCTGGGGATCATTAAAATACATAGTGTTTGAAATTTCCGTAACAATATTTTGAAGACTTATTGAAATAAAGTGATTATCTCACCACGTCTACAGTAGTGGAAAGCTCATAAAATAATTTATTCATTAATTCACTAACTCATTCATTCATATATTCATTTGATTTGATTTTTTTAGAGGAAGACACTTGGCTTTAGAGTCAAACAGCCTTGGATTGGAATTCCAATTTTGTCAGTTAATAATTGTGTGATGTTGGAAAAGTTCTCTCTCCCATATCATCATCTTATTTCTTTCCAAAATGAGGGATTATAATATCTCATATTAATTGCTGTTAAATTAGAGATTATATAGGAAAATGCCTAGCATGATGGTATAAAATAGGTAATAGATATGTAACAAACAGTTGCTACTATTATCACTACACACTTTCTCTGGTTTTTTTTTTTTTTTTTTTTTAGACAGGGTCTTGCTCTGTCACCCAGGCTGGAGTGCAGTAGTGTCATCATAGCTCACAGCAACCTAAAGTCCTGGGCTCAAGTGATCCTCCCTCAGCCTTCCAAGTAGCTGGGACTACAGATGCATGCCACCACACTCAGCTAACTTTTTTAATTTTTATTCTTTATAGAGATGGGGGTCTCATTATGTTGCCCAGGCTGGTCTCAAACTCCTGGCCTCAAGTGATCCTTCTCCCACCTTGGCCTCCCAAAGTGCTAGGATTATAGGTGTGAGCCACAGCACCCGGCAACCACAAACTTTTCAAGAAGGAAAGAAATTAAGGTATTACCTTTAAAGCAATGTTTTGCATATCATTAAATGGATTTTTTGTCCTGAAGGCATTCTTCATTAAAGAAGTGAATTTGAGTTTGGCAAAATTGCCCTATGAACGACCAGTAAAAATGAGAAACATACTTTAGTTCCATAGAGCCATCCCTCTCAACTCTGAGTTTCCTTTGTAATTTATTCAGTGATTTGGTTTGACTTGGTAAAGCTGACTGTTTATGACTTGTGCTGACCTTAAAATCCCTCAACTGTTTTCAGAGTGACTAATTATTGATTTTGTGTAAAGACTATTTAATTAAATAGATACCAGGAATAGATAGTGTTTCCGTATAGAGAGAAATGGCCGAAGGTGATTATTAAATTTGTTTTCCTTGTGGAATCTTGATAAAGTCATTGTTAATTTATATTTTCTTCCTTAGGACATACCTGTCGACTCATTTGTCTCCTTTTCTGACATTGTCACACCATTGGGATGATGCCTGTTTACTTGAGATGCCTGACATTTCTCAAAGAGTTGACTTGACATGTGTACTAATAAAGCTCAATTATCAAAAGATTAATAATTTATTGGGAAAGGTCATATATGAGAGAATGACTTATGTTTTGATATTTGAAACTTATTTAGGTGGTTAAAATAAATTAGCTTGACCCTTATCTGCTGGTATACCATGGTCAACTCAGACACTAGTCAATGGAGCAAATACTCTTAACAAATATAGGCTTCCGTTACAAACATTAAATGATTTTATCCCATAAGCAAATGGTTATTGAATGTTCATCAGATTCCAAGCACTGTGCTAGGGCCTAGGAATGCTCTGGTGAATAAAACTCAGTGAGTTCTTTCTCTCAAATACTGTACAGCCAAAGTGGAAAGTGTGGTACAGTGAAAGAACACATGTGTCAGTAGTGGGAAGGGAGCCATCTCAGGCAGAGAATGAGCATACCATCGGACTGATGATGTAAAGATAGAATTGCCAGAAGAATTCACACATGTACTGGTATGTAAGGGTTGACATTAGTTAGCCAGCTTAAGAGACATGGATGAGATGGGGATGGGAAGATGATTCCAGGAATTACAATTCATTTGTTGAAAGGGAGTCAAGAGAGAAAATTACACCATTCCTGATGATAGTGAAAGTCAATTTCTTCTTGATACAGATCACTTTTATTTCTTAATGTGGACTCCTTGCTGCAGTCAAAACATAGCCGCTCTCTTTACCTAAGGCTCATCCATTTCCTTCTACTACACCCATAACTACTCTCAAACTTGTCTTCATGTCATGGAGTTTTCTGCCATTCCTCTTTGGTCCATCAGTATTCTATGCAATTTTCAAAGGTTAGTTCAATTCTTCCTTTGCAAAGCTACCTTTGGCTAAAGGAGCCCACGGAGCTCTTGTCCTAGTTTTAAGCTTTCTTATATCTCTAATCAAACACAGTATTTTTATCATATGGTGACTGAAGTAATCTTTTAAATATATAATACATATCGCGTAACCATTCTTACATTATATCATTTAATGACTGCCTGCTGCATGGAGAATAAAAGCTAAATTCCTACTCGTGATCTGAAAAATCCTGTAGAATCTGGCCCATGCTGATGTCTCCATTTATTGCCGCGAGAGCATTTATCACATTTTATTTTAATTGTTTATTTCTTTGTCGATATTCCATACTCACAATCTTAATCCATACCTACCTAGCCTGTAAGCTTTTAATATATATTAAGTTCTTTGTTTCACCAGGGAGCAGCACAGTCCCAGAGAATATTATATTCTTGGAATATAGTAGGCATTTAACAAATCTTGGTTGAAATTTGGCAAGTGTTTTTATATGTATCCACATGCATGCATGCATATTTAATTTATCCTGAAAGTAATAAATTCTGAGTAACTGGAAATTAAGAAGTACAATACACTCCTTTTAAAGGAGGTGACAATGACTTCCAAATATATATCTTTCTGAATTACTGCCCATATATCCAACATGTTTATATTTCCAGTTGGATCTCAAAATTAGTATGTTAGGAAAGAACCACCAATTCCCTTCATCCCACAAAGTGCTCCTCTTCCGTCTGTTTCTGAATATGGCAAAGGTACTGCCATACACCTGTAGGTCTATTATTATAATTTCTCTTTCTCTTAAACTGTACCCACTTCATAAGCAGGTAGAAAGCACTACCTTTAAAATATATCCTAAACCTTTTTAATTCTCTCCATTTGGATTTTAATCAATATAATTTAAACCACTTTTATCACTTACCAAATTTACTCAGTAAACTTTGTATTAGTCTGCTCGGGCTGCCATAACAGAATATCAAAGACAGGGGAGCTTAACAACAGAAATTATTTTCTCACAATTTTGAAGGCTGTAACTAAAGATCAAGGTGCCAGAAAGGTTGGTTTCTGCTGAGACCTCTCTTCCTGGCTTGCTGATGACTACCTTCTTGTTGTATCCCTGTACTCACATGGCCTTTCCTCTGTGTAGGCATGTCCTGGCTCCTGGTGTGTCTTCCTCCTCTTATAGGAACACCAGTCCTGTTGGATTGGCGTGCTACCCTTATGCCTTCATTTAACCTTAGTTATCTCCTTAAAGGCCCTATCTCCAAATATAGTCACATTGCAGGTTAGGGCTTCAGTATATGAATGAGGGTGATCACAATTCAGTCACTAACAACCTTCTCATGTGGCTCCCTACTTCCACTCTTACCTCCTCCAACCCATTTTCCATTTGGCACACAGGTGATTTTCTTAACACTTAAATTGCATGCTTGCATTCTTCTAATTAAACCTGCAAGGCTTTTCAATAATCTTTAGAATTAGAACTCAATATCTTGGTCTGCCTAAAAATCCCTTATCAGCTGATTCATGCTTAACTCCCTAAATTCATCTTGGGCTACTTTCTCCTTTAGGTACATTCTTAGCTTCCTTTGCCTCAGTACTTTGCACTTCTGTTCTTCTTCTCAGAAAGTTCTTTACCCAGAGCTTTTGGTTTTCAAGTCTCAGCTCAAATATTACTTCTGCAACCTTGTATGAAGTGGATACCCTCCAACTGAATGGCAGCCATTTAGCCATGTTTCAGATGGTACACGCTTCCCTTTGTTGACAGGCTGAGGACTGAAGGATGCGACCCTGAGAGGTACATTTCAGTTTTAGAGTCAAATGTTTTTGTATTGCTACCGAGAAAACAACTATTTATGAATAGATGTTTCTATTCTGTTGAAATACATCCAATCTAAGTAACAGAAGGTAATTAGCAAAGAATCTAATCAGCAGCATTGCTTTAGTGCCCATCATTAAAAAGCTTAACTGTTGCACCATTTTTCTTTTCTGCTTTATGAAGAACTCATTTATGTACCATTTCAATGCTATTGTAATTGTGAGTGAGTTTTATGGGGGAATTAAATTACTGGCCTCAATTTTACAACACAAACATTACCTGCAGCCTTCTATAACCCAGCCACAGGAGAAAATGGAGGGGGGAAGGAAAAATTATCATAAAAATACTGATGCTAGAACTGAACTTTGATGCTCATCGGTTTGATTGATCTGAGGCACCACATTAAGATTTCAAGCCATGTGTTATAAAACCTCCTTTTTATTTCTATGACTTTTTTTTCTTGTATCCAAATCTTAATAGCTATACACTAGGGAGGACAAATGCACCTTGGAAGACTGAATATTTAAAAGACACAAAATGTCAATTCGTAAATATTTGAGCATTTGGTTGACATCTCATTTTAAGAATAGAGTTGCCAAAACTGTTCTCACTAATGAAAAAAAAAAAATTCAAGTAATTCACGTAGCTGGAGGCAACTGCAGTTATCTTTGTAGAGAAAGGTCAGTGTCTTAAGATGAATACAATTCACTCAATAAATTATTTATTAGCAATTTTGTCTTGCAACTATATTAAATACATGTGCAAATCATGTATTGAAGGAGCTTTATCTAGAATGAGAAAGCAGACATTTAAGAACTGCTGATTTCTATCTACCAAAAAAAAAAAAATGGAAAAAAAAACAGACAAATCTTGCCCTTTTCCCCATCAAGTATCATTTAATACATAAGTTTAGCTACTGTGGGCTATTCTTTGTCTCTCATACACATTGGATTTTTTTCGGTGCCTATGTTTCTTTTCTTCTCTATCTCTCCCCCATTCCTTGATTATTATATTAAAATTAGATGTTGAGGGTAAGATATTTCATCAAATATAAGATATTATTTATTTCTCCATTTTGTGATTCACATTTTATAATATTTTAAATTTCATTCTTAATATAGCCTTTATACTAACACCTTCAGTTAAAAATCACTATCTTATCCCTCAGCCGAGGAAATTAAGGGTCAGAAAGGTTAAATGACTCATGTAAGACCCAACTATTTAGTTACGAAAACAGTATAGGGGATCATTTTATGGGAACATCCCAAAACAATGTGGAATAAAGACAAAATTCTCAGGTGGGATGTAAAACAAAATATCTGCCAATGATTGCAGCCCACCTAGAAGACAATAGCTACTTGATAAACACACTCATAGAAAGGGAGTGAAGAGAGAGGTTGGCTGAACAATGGAGACTGTCTCAAAGATGAGGAAAGGCAAGAGTGTGGGTGGCAGAAAATGCAACTCCTGGGAGTTAGCAGGTAAATTTGAGTAAGCCATGACATTCTTTTATGCTTTCTGTGAACTTCGCTTTTATGGCATCAAGTTCTTCCCTTGCAAGATCAAAACACTAGAAGACAGGAAATAATTTGATTTGTTTCTGAAGACTTCTCAAAATCTATTAGGCATTGTTGGTTGAATAGCATTAATTAGAATCATATTTATCCAATAGATATATTTACTCTTCCTTATCCATAGCCTTTCCGCAATGGAGACACTGAATTGTTGCTTTAGGATGGAATCTCATAAATCTAGATGGTCAAATTAATTCACTACTCCCTACTAATCAGGAATTTTTAAATTATTCATACATAATTTGGGATTTAATTAATTATTCTGGAGAGGCTTGGAGACCAGTGATAAGGGTAGGTGGTGCGGTTAAATTTCCCCTCTCTTGCATCATGGACTGCTGATGGGCTCCTGAGCGGTTGGAGAGACCTGCCAACACCAGCCCAGAGATGGCTGCCGCCAGTGAGCAGTGGGCCTCTTGCGGAAAGGGCACCAGGCTCCCAGCTCCCTTGGGACACCTTCCCCCTGACAGACCCTAGCCGATCATAAGGCACCATATTCCTTCATTCTCTGCTTCCCCTCTCCTACCTGCAGCTGCCAAGAGAGGCATCCTGCAGAGAATGGTACCTTTCCTTTTGGGGCCCTGAAGTAGACTGAGGGATATTCGGAGCTCCCTACCCACCAGCCCTTCCAGGTGATGTTTGTCTGGTGATTCCAGCAGAGCGTGCCAAATCCCAAGGCAGAGAGACATTCATCCAGCTTGGGCACCCCATGGGTGACTTGAGACCAACATTCTTCTCCCTGGCAAAGTCAGGGATTGATCTCTGGGGCCCAGGGACAGGCCTGCAGGCCAGATCCTGTACACCCAGATCTCGATTGCATTGCCTGGGGGTATAGAAGGGATATTTGTGAACTAGTCTACTGAGGTATGTGTGCCTTCAGGGGCAGATCAGGGTCCGAGCTGCAGCCTGCTCCAGCAAGAAAAAAATCAAACAACCCCATTAAAAAGTGGACAAAGGACATGAACGGAAACTTTTCAAAAGAAAACAGACTAATGGCCAACAAACATCTGAAAAAATTCTCAATATCTCTAATCATCATGGAAATGCATCAAAACCACAATGAGGTATCACTTAACTCCAGTGAGAATGGCTTTTATCAAAAAGTCCCAAAACAATAAATGTTGGCACAGATGTGGATAGATAGGAACACTCATACAGTGCTGGTGGGACTGTGAACTAGTACAACTTCTGTGGAAAGCAATATTGAGATATCTCAAAGAGCTACAACTAGAACTACCATTTGATCCAGCAATGCCATTACTGGGCATCTACCCAAAGGAAAAGAAGACATTCTATAAAAAAAACATCTTCACTCAAATATTAATAGCAGCACAATTCACAATTGCAAAGATGTGGAAACAGCCCAAGTGCCCATCAATATATGAGTGGATTAATAAAATGTGGTATACGTACACCATGGAGTTCTACTCAGCCACAGAAAAACAATGGTGATCTAGCACCTCTTGTATTATCCTGGATAGAGCTGGAGCCCATTCTACTAAGTGAAGTATCACAAGAATAGAAAAACAAGAACCGCATGTACTCACCATCAAATTGGTGATCAACACTTATGTGCACATATAGTGTTAACATTCATTGAGTGGCAGGCAGGTGGGAGTCGGGAGGAGTGGATGAGTATGTTCACACCTAACAGGTGTGGAGCGCACCTTCTGGGGGATGGACATGTTTGATGATCTGACTTGGGTGGGGCAAAGGCAATATATGTAATGTAAACATTTGTAACCCTGTAATATACTGAAATAAAAAAAAATAATTATTCTACTTATTTATTCACTTAAACACAGACTAGGAGTACCAGACACTGAACATAAAAATAAAAAAAAAAAGTGAGGAAAAACAGAAATGATGTCTGTCTTGCAGAGCTTTCAGTCTCATTGAGACAAATATTAGTTAAATAATTACCTCCATGCACACAAATCTATAATACATTGGTATTAAAGGATAAGAAGGTTAGGCATTAGAATACAAATGTGTGCATGCCCAGGAGCAATGGACTGCTCCAGAGGACTAGATCCTAGAAATGGTGAAAGAGGAGGGATAGGCTAACTAGGCGGGCTAGACTCAGGTTTGTGAAGGAATTGGGAAACCATGCTTAAAAGTTCTCTAAGTTTTGCCTCCCACAGATGCTGTCTGAAGGAGGTCAAGAAATCCAGAACCCTGCACAGTACTTCAAAAGTTTTACAATAGGGTGAGGCATTTCTCATTACTGAGGAGAGGAAGATTAAAGCAATTTCATAGAACAATTAAAGTGCTACATTACTGAAATGCTAATGAATTTAGCCAGTAAGTAATTTAGTATATAGTCTGAAACATAAGATGGCTAACATTTAGATCCTTTTTAAAAGAATTAGCTCTTTCCAACTATGATGCACACATCCACATCCAAACACACACACCTATACAAAAATACACGCACACATTTGAATGTACCCCCTGCCTGTGGAAAATAAAGAACTTTGTAATTGCATACCAAAAAAACCAAAATGCATAAAATAAAGTTGATAAGTAGAGACATATTAAATACTTTGTTAAAAGGGCTGACCAAATTATTAGCATATTCAAATATTTTTTTAATTTTTATTTCAGCATATTATGGGGGTACAGATGTTTAGGTTACGTATGTCATATTCAAAGATTGTTATTAAATATGAACATCAGCAGAAGAAAAATAAGCATAGTTTTAGTTTCTCAATCTGAGAATAAATCCAAAAGTTTATCTTTTAACAGGATATAAATGTTTTCTCATAATGCTCATAATCTTAATGAAGAATAAAAATCTAATTTATGAGACTGGGATACAATTCCAATTACAATAGTTGCTGTCTTTTTGTTTTTCATTCATAAATTTTTCAAGTACTGAATGGAGAAGAGGGTAAATAACGAATCCTAAGCACAAAGCTCATCCCTTTGAGAGCCAATAGCTAACTTTTGCATTGGCGATGTCTTCCTTTCCCAATGTGTGTGCAACTAGCAGGGGTAAGTGAGGAGGTCGGGGAGAGGATGATCTGGTAAAATGAGACTGTCATTTAAGGTACATATGCAAGAGATATATGGAATTCTACTAGTAACTCTGGGAGATTAAAGCGAATGATAACTTCTTTGTATTCTAAAGAATTAGTAAGATTAACCTATGAACTTATCCTCATGTGCCTCACCATCTGCTTCTTTGAGTTTTCCCATTTCATCTACCTATCTATCTATCCATCCCTCCATGCATTCATTTCATATTTATCTATTTAAATATTTGTTGTATTTCTGGAAAATATGCTAGGCACTTTTCTTTAAATATGGCAGCAATCCAGGAAAATAGCTAGTATGATCCTAAACGCAGTGATGAAGAAACTAAAGTTTAAAGACCCTAATCCTTAGCTGAACAGTTGGTAAATAACAGAGCTAAATTTTTTTTTTCCTTTTTCTTTTTTCATTTTTATTTA
>NW_012152729.1:7365419-7366633 GCF_000956105.1 Propithecus coquereli
CAAATTAGTGCAACCTCTGTGGAGAAGAATTTGGAGATACCTCAGAGCCAAAATTTAATCCCGGTTATGCTTGCCAATGTCTTTGTTCTTTTGTTCAACAAATACATCATTTCTGGGTACAACAACAATGCTAGGTTTACTATGAAATGGAGATTGTGACACTTGCATTTCCTAATCTTGTAGAGGTTTCTATCTACTAGGATTACCTGGTGCCAAAATCTGCTCTCTTTTTATTACACGTTCTCTAAATGCAGCCAACAACAACAACAAAAAATCAAAAGACACCTACTGAGTGCCCACCCTGTGTGTGGTACCAACCATATTTCAGTTTATGTAACACCCACAATATCCCTGTCAGCATATCTATTTCACAATATGCCCTGTTTTAAAAATAAGAAAACAAAGACTTGCAAACAATACTGTTATATGCACCAGGGCAAATATGTGGGGTGTCAAAGTATCTCAAAATTTGGAGCTTATACAAAGGTCATGAAGAACTGTGTGCTTCTTTGTCTTTCTCTATTGAGGGTGTAGTGGGGGCTTCACTCCCTTTCGAAATTTCTACCATGAAAAGCATAAAGCTCCAGGATTTCCTCTTGATACAAAATTTGGTTTAGGTAGAGTGAAGAGAAAAGCATGCACTAAGGAAGTTAGTAAAGATAAACATCCTTAAACCCACAGTGACATTTTCTTACTCAGAGTTGATCTATAGACCACATATGTACCTCTGAAAATGATACTAGATAGGAAATTATACCCAAACTTATACTTTGGGAGGTGTAACAAGAAGAAAAAAATGGAAGCGCAACATAATTTTTCTTATGGAAAAATCCATCAGGTTAACCCAGATCTCATTTCCTGTGGCTCATGTCTAGAGAGTTCTTAAAGGAAACACACCAGCTCCAGGACTCAGAATAGCTTGCAATTAATAATCATAAAAATAACAATTGCAAATGAATAGTAATAATGATAATAATATGTCATGATTACACCATAAGATAGAAATAAATGCATAAATATTTTACATTATGGGGAGTTGGAGGGGATTTTTTTATCTTTTCAAAAACAGATTTATAGGTCGGGTGCGGTGGCTCACGCCTGTAATCCTAGCACTCTGGGAGTCTGAGACGGGCGGATTGTTTGAGCTCAGGAGTTAGAAACCAGCCTGAGCAAGAGCGAGACCCTGTCTCTACTAAAAATAGAAAGAAATTAAT
>NW_012152729.1:7370925-7372506 GCF_000956105.1 Propithecus coquereli
TAATACTATGAGCAAGTCTATGCCCACACATTTAATAAGATGGAATGAACCGATTCCTTGAAAGTCACAATCTTCTAAAATTCATACAAAAAAAATAGACATTCTGAGTAGACCTGTATTTATTAAAGATTTTGAGTCAATAATTAATAACCTTTCAAAAAAAACACCAGGCCTAGATGTATTCATTGGTGAATTCCATTAAACATTTAATGAAGAGATCATAGTAATTCTCTGCAATCTCTCTCAAAAGATAGAAGCAGAGGGAATAATTTCCTCACTCATCCTGTAAAACCAGTATTATCCTAATACCCAAATCAGAAAAGGACATTACAAGAAAAGAAAATTACAGACCAACTCTTTCACGAACATAGCGTAAGTACCTCTATAAACTATTGTCAAATCAAATTTAACAATATATCGAAGGACTTATACAATACAAATAAGTAGGTTTTATTCTAGGTGTGCAAGGCTGGTTTAATATTACAAAATTAGCAATATAATTTATCACATCAACAGAAAAAAATTACATGATCATATTGATAAATGCAGAAAAAGCATTTGGCAAAATATAACATCCATATGCAATAAAAATTCTCTGTAAACTGGGAATAGAGAAGAATCCTCAATCTGATAAAGAATATCTACAAAAATATCTACAGGTAACATCGTACCTAATGATGAGAAACTAGAATCTTTCCCATGATGATCAGGAACAAGGCAAGTATGTCCCCTCTCTCCGCTCCTTTTCATCATAACAGAAGTCCTAGTTAATGTAATAATATATGCAAAGGAAATAAAACATGTACTCTGTGGAAACAAAGAAACACAACTATCTCTCTTCACAGATGACAATATTATCTTTTGTAATTTACAAAAATACTCTTGGAACTAATAACGGATTATAGCAAGGTTCAGGATACAAGACTAAAACACAAATTGCTTTTGTATATGCCAGCAATGAACAAGTTGAATTTGAAATTAAAAACACAATACCACTTACACTAGTATTCCACAAAATAAATTACTTAGATATATATCTAGCCAAAAATGTACAAGATCTATGAGAATTACTGCAAAACTCTGATGAAAGACATCAAAGAAGAACTAAATAAATGCAGAGATATTTTATGTCCATGAATAGGAAGACTCAATTTTGTTCAGATGTCAGTGCTGCCCAAATTAATCTATAGATTCAAGACAATCCCAATCAAAACCCTAACAAATTATTTTATGGATATTGACAAACTCATTCTAAAGTTTATGTGGAAAGACAAAAGACTCAGAATAGCTAACACAATATTGAAGGAGAAGGACAAAGTTTGAGACTGTTATTACCCAGCTTCAAGACATACAGTAATCAAGACAGTGTGGTATTCACAAAAGAACAGACAAATAGATCAATGGAACAGATTAGAGAGCCCAGGAATAGATTCTTACAAATACAGTTAACTGATCTTTGACAAAGAAACAAAGGCAATACATGAGCAAAGATAGTCTTTCAATAAATGGTCCTAGAAAAATGTACATACACATGTCAAAAACTGAATCTAGACACAGACCTTACACTTGTCACAAAATTTA
>NW_012152729.1:7383814-7388134 GCF_000956105.1 Propithecus coquereli
CTCTAGCCCGGGCAAAAGAGTGAGACCTTGTCTCAAAAAAAAAAAAAAAAACAGATTTATAAAGTATGGTTGAGCCATGTACCAGATGAACAAAAAATGTGCATAATGTACAAAAGTCCAAAAAAAAAGAATATGAAAAGAAAAAAAGGAAAGGAAGATGAGAAGGAGACAAAAGTAGATGTGAAAGTGTAAAATATGCAAGCGGCTCCCTCTGCATTGTCTTTCCATGATTAATCTTGTGCCCACATCAGACTCACCTCTAAAGAAAACCAACCTGTTGGGAAGGGGAGATTTCAACCAAGCAAGGGGTAATTGATTAAGAATTTCTTTCATCTGATAATTTCTCTGGAAATATAACTGAGGAAAAGAACCACGGAATTGGACCTTGTTATAATAAACAAGGCAATGTGCATATATGATTTGGGGGAGAGATAGAATTATGAAGGGTGCTTCAGACTCAATGTCTGTGCTGTCCTCCAAATTCATACTTTGAAATACTAATCCCCAGTGCACTATTATTAGGAGATAGGGTCTTTCAGAGGTGATTAGCTCACGATGTTAGAACCTTCACGAATGGGATTAGTGCCCTTATAAGAGACCCTGGAGAGCTCCCTTCTCCCTTCCACCCTGTGAGGAAACAGCAAAAAAAAAAAAAAAAAAAAATAGTCATCTACCAACTAGAAAGCAGGCCTTTATCAGACATCAAATCTGCTAGATCCTTTATCTTGGACTTCCAAGTCTCCAGAACTGGGAAAAATAAATTTCTGTTGCTTATTGGCCACCCAGTCTTTGGTATTTTGTTGTAGAAGCCCGAACAGTCTAAGACAGGGAGATAATGAATTTCTCTTCCAGGAACTCAAAATCAAGTAAGACAAATTGCAATATGACACATATTGTTCTAAGTGCCTTGATGAAGATACAGAAGTTAAAACTTGTAACGAGAAATTATGAGAAAAATGGAAAAGTTTAATTCTTGGTAAACAGCTAGATTGAGAACTCCTAGATGTGAGGGTGAAGAGAATTCTAGGTGGAAAAAAAATTACAAACAATGTTAAATCTTTGAAGAAGTATATGTGGAACTACAACATGGGAGGTGTCCAGTAATACAGGGTAAAAGTGGCACTAGTTTGGGAAAATAGATCTTGGAATGATAAATGGCTTTGAGAGCCAGGAAAGCCACTGAAGGATTCTGAAACTTTCTATCTTAAATCTCATGGAGATTATTTTGACAAAAGTAGACAGAGTGTTTTGAAATGAGAGTCTAAAAACCAGGAAGTCAGTTTGAGAAATTACTGAAATACTTCAAATAAGACACAGCAGGGATGTTTTTTTAAAGGCCAATATACTAACACACGTAAAAGTATATTTGCTTTGTAAGGAGACCAGTTACAGTCTGTGCTCTGTCATTAGGACTCCACGAAGTCAAACCCTAAAGTCCTGATTACAATCCACATACATTGAGGTCTGTAGCATGTATGATAATAGTGCCCAGATCACAAATAACTAGCAAAACAAAAGGAAACGTGGGATGAAAAATGGAGTTCAGTTTGGCTAGTTGAGTTCAAACTTGGCTGTTTGCCTTACCCTCTGCTTTCCATCACTAAAGTCCCTGTCTGTCATGTTAAGTATACATTTACTTTTGGTGCATAATTGAAGGAATGTCTTTCATTTCTCACAGCATAGAACAGTATGCCCATTCATTAACATGACAACTGACAGGAAACAGAATCATCCATCCAGAGAGCTATCCACACCACCTTTGCCCACTCCAGAAAAGGGCAATTCTTTTGCTTTCCAGCATTGATTTTCCAGAAAATAATTGTTTCTATTTCCAAAGTGAGGTTGGATCCGTCTATACTTTACATGCCTAGAGCCTGAGGCTGATTTGTGATTTTGGGAAAAGAACACAGGAGAAGGAGGTTGCTTCCCCTGCCATCACAGGATGGACTCTTTGTGCCCCCCACCCACAGAGTGGGGCCTCAGAAGATGAGGGATAACATACCTCAGACATGAGGTGAAACAACATGCCTTAGGAGAGCCTAAGGTCCTATGCATCTATTAATTACACATATTCAACTCTGGGTTTAAAACGTCTTGTCACTGCTCATAAGGTATCCCACATTCTGGCAATGCTCAATTGATTGCAAATTCCCAAGCGTGCTGTGTCTAGTCTTCTCTCATTCCTGCACCCTTGCGTCATGTCCGTCTCACTGAGTAGGATGTTCTTTCCCAAGCCACCTCACTTCTTTTCCTAGTTAACTTTTATTTATTGTTTAAACCTTTATTTTGTTGTCACTTCCTCCAGAAAAGCACCTGAAACTCCCAGAATGATACTCTCTTGGGCTTATCAGAGTCCCTTGGTCTTAAATCAACTGTAGCCCTACTTTGTGATTTTCCTACTAGAAATTACATTCTTGAGGGCAGGGACAGTGGGATGTGTGTGGGGCTCTTTCTGTCTGTCTGTGTGAGAGAAGCAGGAAAGGGGAGAGACAGATTCTAGTTCATGGGAAGACTTTTATTCAAACAGGATACTCTATAGTTTTTTTTTTAATTAAATAACTGAAAATAAAATTAATGGCATGAATGCAAATAAAGATCATCTACCCTGTGAGACTGTTACAGAAACTGAAGCAAACACTTGTAAAACTGGAAAATAAAAGAGAACCCAGTAAAAAAAACTAACCAAGGTACGATTATCATTCTTCTTGTTAAAAAAAAGAAAAATATAAAAGACTGCTAGATGTCCAGTTTCCAGTCCAGCATGAAAGGAGCTTAGAAGTTACCACTTCATCCTAGTCATAAGTAAAAAAAGAAAAGTTGAACAAACTGAAAAAACCAGCTACTTCCTCAGAGGGGTAAGGTCACAGGGCAAACCGACCTAAAAATTGGGGAGACAGAGAGGCAGATACAGAGAATCACAACATACCTGAGCTGAAACCTCCTTGAAAACAAGTGCCAGGGCAGGAAAACTTGAACTGCAATTGACAAATTGTGGGAGGCTCAGTCTGGACAATCCTGAGAGTGAAAAACTCCAAGGGGGTCCAGTCACAGGGAGGCTTCCACACTATTGAGAGTTTTACCTCTGGGAGCACTGCTAGGTGTTCAAAGTGAGTATCAGAGAATAATCCCTTTGTGCTCCCAGCAGGGGGACAGAAAAAGAAATCATTTTGAAATATGCCTGAGCATTCTGATCCTAACAAGGCCTTCTGCCAGGAGAAACTATATGCCCACGTCTAGCCTGCTGGAGTTTTGTCAGAGCCTAACCTAACTAGGGGAAGAGAAATATTCAACTCTGGCAAAATCTAGATGCATGTGGGGGAAGGAAAATACTCAACTCTATCTCACTCCAATCATCTTGTCCCACCTAAGGGGAGAAAAATATGAGAAGCCCTAGTGAAGTGTATGGACCATGAACTGGTCAAGTTTATAATCCCATGGCCCAGTCATAGGACTATGGAATGCTTCTGCCCCCCTATACTTTACCACTACCTTACTAAAGGCCTATTACCACATTGTACTTTATTCAGTACATTATATCTTCCTTTCAACAAAAAATTACAAGATATACAGTTTGTATAAAGCAAAAAACAGTCTGCATGGACTGAACAAGCACCAGAACTAGGGGAAGATGTGGAAGGAATGTTGGGTTTATCAGACCAGGAATTAAAACAACACAAAACAAAAATATGATTAATAAGCGAAGGACCAAAATGGAAAAAGTAAACTGTGTGCAACAACAGATGGACAATATAAGAAGAGAGATGGCAATTCTAAGAAAGAATTAAAGAGAAATGCTAGTGATCCAAAGTACTGTAACAGAAATGAGGAATGCCTTTTATGGGTCTATTAGATTTGACATGACAGAGGAAAACATCTCTGAGGTTGAGGACATGGCACTAGAAACTTCCAACACTGAAAATCAAGGAAGAACAAATTAAATTTAAAATAAAGTGGAAGAAAAGAAATGCAAAAATTAATGAAGCAAATATTTAAAACAGGAAGTCAATAGAGAAAATCAACAAAAACAAAAGCTTTTTCTTTAGAAATATCAATAAAATCAATAAGCTTCTAGCCAGGCTAACTAAGAAAAAAAGATAGAGGCACACATTACTAATAATACAAATGAAAGAGGAGCACTGATGTAGATCCCATGAACATTAAAGGATAATAAAGTAATACTATGAGCAAGTCTATGCCCACACATTTAATAAGATGGAATGAACCGATTCCTTGAAAGTCACAATCTTCTAAAATTCATACAAAAAAAAATAGACATTCTGAGTAGACCTGTATTTATTAAAGATTTTGAGTCAATAATTA
>NW_012152729.1:7392195-7395737 GCF_000956105.1 Propithecus coquereli
AACTGCCCCAGAAATATACAGACATGGATTGTAATACCAGCTATTAACACAACCCTGGTGGTCATAGCAAAATAATTTATATGGATCTTTACTTTCCTCATCTTTAAATGAGAATGAAATAACTACTTTTCAAGGTTGTAGTGATGATTAAACATCATAATGAGTGTGGAAATCATTAGCTCATTGTGTAACACACAATGGGTAGCCAATAAATATCAATGATCATTCTTTAATCATTCTTTAGGGTTTGGGGTAATTTCCCCTGCAAAAATAATCTAAGGAAAAAAGGTATGAGAGTTTCATTAGCTGGAAACATTTATTCTCAATTCTCTGATTGGCTCTTGTTTGAGAAAATATATTTAGGAATGAGGATAGCAAAGAATGGTAAACTAGCATCATAGGAGTATAGGAACATTTCAGAAACTTTATCATGGTAGGATCTGAGCTGTAACTACATGACAATTCTATTGGAAAAATGATAATTATGTGTCAAGCTGCATTAACGTTATTGCATTCTCTCCAGAGTATTTGATAATTAACTTGCCGTTATCAAGTCTATCGTGAAAATCACTTGTATTGAAGACTTTTACCAGGAAGAGAATCCCAACTGAAGTTCTAATTGGTCCTCTTCAGGCACGTCAAAAAGTTGGCATGGCGGGACTTTCATTTCTCTAGCATCCAACATAGGCTTCCTAAAAGGAGCAAGGAACTGAACACTGGGTACCAGTGTGTCCCCAGGATACTTAACGGATGTTAAGTTTGTAATATTTAATGGATGTTAAACATTAACATTAATATTTAACAGATATTCCTGGGAGATGCTGTTATTCCCCTACAGGTGACACTATGGAATGCTCTTCTTTCTTCATAACTAGCTAAGTTCTTTGAAGGAGGACATGGGGGTGACCATACCGACTACTTTGGAAAATGAGTCAGTGACCGTGAGAACATTTACTACAAAAGAAAGAATAGGAGCACATGGTAAATACTGTGTGACCATAAATGGGGTCTGTGAAAACAAATACCAAGGTAGCAAACATAAAACCTTTGCAGAATCAGCGTATGATGACTGCTGAGAGGAAATTGAAAGTCAGTAATAAATCCAAGGTTTTATTGTCTGGGATTTTCTAAGAACAGACAGATTATATTGTATACATGAACAGGCAAGAAAATACATAAATAAATTATTCATCAGGATATAAATAAACAGTATTGAAAAGAAAAGTATGTGTGAGGAAATTTAAACTTAAATATATTTTGAAATGATGCGTACAATAAAATTAACATTTTTTTTCCTAAAGAAGCCACCAAGACTCTTCAGAAATGTTAATCTCTTGAAGCTGATTGTGATTCTTCAAAAAATGGGCTGAAGATAGTAACATCACTGAAATATATTTGATTAGGAAATATATTTGTCTTAGATTATTTTGTCTGACTGCTGTTCCATGGAATGCAATTTAACAAATGCTAGTATAAAACATTCTTGTTGAATAATCTCTTTCTTACCAAATCTTTTAGTTAAAAAAAAGGTAACTGAGAGGAAGTCAGAGATAGGTTGACGGTAGAAAGATAGACAGATAAACAGACAGATACATAAAATTAAAAAGAAGCCAAGGAACCAGCATCGGCAGAGTAGATCTGAGACAGAGAAATTATCTGAAAGATGCATTAGCAGGTGAGGAATTGAGAGACTTAGATAATCCGTGCTGAGATTGTGAGGCTGTTCTTTTATGCCTCCATGAGTTGAAGGTGAGGCTGAAAGTTTAGAATATGGATAGCATTAAAGGAAATCTGCCAAGCCAGACATCTTGTAAATAACTAAACAGAAAACAACTCACCATTGATCTAGGTATAAAGATAACTTCCTTCCACTGTCTATGTTTTTGCTACTTTATCTGTAAATTGGAAAGACAGCATTAGTTCTCTTTCTTACAGGGCAATTGTGACAAAGATATGATGTTTGAAATTACTTAATACACATCCCTGCACATAGTAAGTGCTCAATTTATATCACTTGTTATTATTATAGCAACAATCTATTTAATCTGTCAATTCCTCAACTGCTCTGCTGGCATAAAATCTATGAGCAAGTCCTGGCCCTGAAGGTACGATATCTAATGTAAAGAACAGCTAATCAGAAGTTCTAGTTTGGGCTTATAAAGGCAAAATATCTTTGAGCAGAGCACTCGCTCGGTTATCGATGTCTGTGCAATGTTGTTATTAACTCTTGTCCTGATGACTCACAAGGTTGCTGGAGTTAATGTGAGGACTTTGGATCCTCCAGACTAGAATAAAGAAAAGTCATGCTTCCAGGGAGAGAGATAAGCATGATGAATCTCATCTTATAATGCATGTGAAAATGCTTTGATAAATACCAAGTAGCAACTGGGCATAGGGATTATTGTCAATAGAAGGAATTTGGCAAGGGAAAATTAAGCTATGCAATTGATTACAAATTTTTTAAAGAGATCTGTATATAGGAAAGAAGTAACATTTAAGAGATGTTTATGTATGTGTTTAACTTTAGATTGAGATAAGTCCATCAACAATTTTGTTCAAACAGTGCTATTTAGACACAAGAGAAATTCATAGAAATTATAGAAATGTGAGCCATTTCTCACTGTCTGGGAATACTAGCACACTATGGGATGTGTGAGGTTGTCTTCCTTTCTATGCTTGATTTAGAAATACATTCTTGGCCCAGTAGTGTGTGAAATTTTCTCTTTATTTAGTTACTTGATTCACTGGGACATGCCATGAAACTGTACTTGTTTGAGTCCATCAATAACTGGGGAATAATGTTTGCTCAAGAATCCCAAACTGTCCCTACTGAAGCAAGAAGAGAACTTCCCCCACTCCAGTTCTCTCTTCTTCCCTTGTCTCAGCTCCCAAGATATGCCGATTCTCTCCATTGGATGGTCTCCCCAAACCCAGCTTCAGCATAGAACTAAATATTCCCAGCCACTCCTTCTGTATTGCCTCTGAAACCAAGTGTTGGAGCTCTTTCTATCTGAATTGTTTTTCTGTTGATCACTATGGGGAGCCCATCAGGGATTTACAAGCAATCCAAGGAAACATTAGGAATGCATAACATTGAGAAGTTTTTTTGCAGTCCTGTTCCCGGTTGGGTGTCCATCCCTTACTGTTTCCCAGTAGGAAAAGTAAAAGCCAAATAGGGCTTTTGCCCACAAGTTCTCACTAGCACTCCTGACTAGTCTTTTCAGTAAAGAATTTCCATACTGGTCCTCCCAAATCACTGTGAATCACAATCACAGGAGGAGCTTGTAAAAAGTACAAATTGGTGCAATTAAAAGAATAAGTGTTTCTCTGTTTTTCCTCCAGTGTTGCATGAAAAAAAAAAAAAAAGTTTATTAGCATTAAGTATTGTCCCCATCCCTGCAAAGGGTATTAGTATTAACCTCCCATTGAGATCATCAAATAGGTTCTTAAAATTCTCAGATATACAAATAATGTGAAAAGGCTCAGCTAATTTGGTAATTTGCAAAGAACATTTATAGAATATACTATGTATCTCTTCAGAA
>NW_012152729.1:7396704-7399431 GCF_000956105.1 Propithecus coquereli
GATTGATCTCAGACACAAATGGAAAAAAAACAAAAAAATTATTTTAGAAATGGAGACTAAATTACAAGGTACCTTGTATTTTTTATATTATGACTTTGAATAGACTCAAATAGAAATTTAATAAGGAGAATGGAAGAAAGACTAAAAGAATATTGGGGGTAAAAACGAATTAAAACAAAGTAGTACAAAGGTTTACAGAGGATATGTTGGAAATGGAAGACATACAAAGTAGGGACAATATTTGTGTTTTTGCAGTCTCTGAAAAAAGAAACAAAACAATATAATAGCACTAAAACTTCAGACTATATTCTAATAAATATTACAAAAGTACAAAAACACTTGAATCTACAAATTCAGAGGGTCCATAAGAAATTATTAGGAAGACTACATTAGGAAGGGGTGAAGCTAGTTCTTCAATGATAGGTTATTCCTGATGCCAACAGAGCTTAGAAGCTCTGTTGTCAGATATATATTACTAAATGACTTAATTACTAAATGGAAATTCACTTTAATTTTTTTGTTTTCTATTAAAAGACAACTGAATGATACCTCATGTACTCATTCACAGAGGCCTCATCAATTCGTTGGTGGTAATTATCTGAGGTGATGTCAATAATGAATTAACTTGCAAACATGGAAAAAATAATTATAAGTGAACTTAACAAAGGAAGAATAAGATCTCTAAATGAAAACCATACAAAATATGGCTGAGTAAAATGAAGAGTATTAAATAAATGAAGATATGTACCATGTGAATGGATGAGAATTTTACTCGTTTTAAGACAATAATTCTCCACAAATTGATCCAGAGATTCAAAACTACTGCAGTCAAAATCCCAGCATGTATTTTGTAGAAATTAACAAGCTGATCCTAAAAATAACATGAAATTTTAAAAAACCTAAAATAGCCAATATATTTTTTAAAAGGAAGAACAATTAGGACTGCTTACACTACCTGGTTGCAAGACTCAGTATAGGGATACACTATACAAGACTGTGCCTTCATTATCATGTAAAAACAGGTGTGTAGAAAGAGGTCAGAACAGACTGAATTATACATAGGAAATTGATTTTTGACAAGAGAGCAGATATAATTCAATATAGAAAGGATAGGTAGGCCTAATCAGTAAATACTCATATTGGACCTCACAAGTACATGGTTTGCACACTTTTTGAAATATAGCCTAAAATGATAAGAATACAGTCATGCAGAAATCCTCATTTTTTTAAAAATGTGAAAATATATTGGAAAAAATATTGTATTAAATTAAATACATTTTTAAATGAAGAATTCATAAAAAAATTCAGAAAGTAAAAACACTGTTCTTACAATTATATACCATGGGTCTACAGAAAACTAGAATTACTATTTCATATTGTTAATAAGCAGTTATCCTCATAAGTACAAGCAGAAAATATGAGATGCAATCAACATGATATTTATCATAAAATTCAAATATTTAGGTGATATTATTGCTAAGCCAAAAAGAATGAAAATAGATAATTTATGAGTTATGCTCAAAAATATAGTAGACAGTATTTTGTTTTATTAATGGAAAAAAACACAGAGAAAAATAAGGACTTAGAACAACTAAAAGTATAAAGTAGTGGAAAATAAACACAAGCATTGGAAATAAAATTGTTGCTCTTCAAGAAAATAATCATCAATAAAGTAGAAAATTTTCTAATAAATATATCAAGAAAATAAGTATACAAAAAATGAGATGCAGAAATACAAATATAGAAGGCATTTTAAATCTATAACAAAACACTATATAATTGTTTAGAGTAAATAATTACATCTCAAAATCATTCTTTACATTTAGAAGAATATAAACCATCATGTCTATGTCTGGAAAATGGTTTTTAAAAAGATCTGGAAATAGGAAAGAAAAAACATAGTTAAAGAACTATCCCCACTCACCAACCTATATCTACCAACCATACATACTCAGAGAAAGAATATTTCATGCTTATATACATGCTTACCTATATCAATTATCTGGTGCAGGAATTCCTTTAAGGGATAAATAATTTAGATGATCTGCTTGTAACAATGCCCTACATAAACCCTGCAATAGACTTCTATTGTACTTAGAATAAAAAGCTAACATCTTACAGTGAGCTGCAAGCCCCTGAATACTTCATGTCTCCTTGCTTCCTCACTATCCCAACTCAGGTCAGTCTTTCTTTGCTCACCAAGGTCTAGTTACACTTATACGTCTATTAGGTCCAGTTGCCATCCTCAAATTTTTAACAGAATCATTATTCCTTTTATAATTCTTAACAAAATTGCTATTTCATCAGTGTGAGTACTTGTTATGTAATGGGAACGGCCACATATATATAGCACTGAAAATGGCGCACACAAGGTTATTGGAAACTCTCTTTAGAAATAGAGACAGAGATAATTTTTGGTTCCTCATTATACTTCTTGCCCTATCCACTTCTGTTCCCTAGGAATCAGACCCTCACAGAAAGCATCAATGGACTTCCTGATCTCTGGCTTCAGGTTACATGAAGAAAAAACAAGGGGTGGCAGGAGTGAGGCAGAGGAATTTACTCTGCTGACTCCCTTCATGCAACGTCAGTGTTGGTTGGCTGTGTCCTTCTAATAAGGGTCACATTTCTTGTTGAGCAGTCCTCTCCATGTAGCTACCCTCTTTCTCTCCTCTTGCCCTTCCAGTCTAGAGATCGTAAAGGTTATCCAATGTTACTAGTCCCATG
>NW_012152729.1:7399501-7400011 GCF_000956105.1 Propithecus coquereli
AGGATAGAATAAGCAGAAATAAAGGTTTTAGTTTATCCTTAGGAACTGATGGGGTAGTGGTGGCAGAAAGAAGACAAAATGAGTAAAAAGAGCCCCTTGTTACCAGCAACAAAAAGAGAGATGATTCCTAGATTTCTACCCAAGATATACTCAGTAATGAATGTTGCATAACCAGATAGAAACATTAAATATTTTGTACCATTCCCTGTGCCTAATATTCCTCATAGTAGACCCAGTCTATATCATGTCTCAATTATTGTGGGCCTAAAGTCAGAGATTACATGAAAATAAAATTGTTTTTAAGGCAACAAGTAAAATTCTGGGAGATAAGAAATTTAAAATGGAAGAAGGCAGTGTTCTTTAGCAGTTGAGTGGTAGCAAGGAAAAAAGCAAAAGAGGAAAATTTAGGTTTCTACAAAACAAAATACAGCCATAAAATTGAGGGAAATGCTACTCATCCTCCTACCTACAAAACAAATCCACTAAAGTATCTGGACTTTGCAATACAGA
>NW_012152729.1:7403721-7417694 GCF_000956105.1 Propithecus coquereli
TAAACTCTAGATTAAAAGCATTTTTGTGAATGGCAAGAATAAAGATGGGAATGGATAATACCCTTATTATTAATGAACTGTATTCTAGATGTGATCTTCAATAAAATCAAAATGGTAACAAAATGATAGCATTTTTATAAAGTTAAGAGTACAATTTCCCCAGTTTTCATATCATATGATTTTTCTCCTGGGAAACCCAACAAACGCAGCTGAAAAACAAGGCAAAAATAGAGACTTCTGGCCAAGAGGACAACTAGAAGCTGCCAGCACATGCTGCTCCCACAGAGAGCGTCACAAGAGGAAAGTAGATACTCAATTTTAGATGCATCATTGGGGATATAGCATTGGGATAACAGAGAAGTGACAAGAGGTACCAAAAGCAAGAGAGAGGAGAGTAGGGCAACCAGTCTGGCTAGATCAGCAGTAGCAGAGAGAGGCACCCATGCGTGGGGAAAGAACAAATGAGAGACTCCTGGCACTCCACACTCCCCCTGTGGACTTTGCAATCTGAGCTATGAGAGAGCTTCTCTATTTCCTTCGGTCTCTGGACTGACATGGAGAATGGCCTGGAGACTGCATAGCAGCATAGCTCTGGGGAGGGAACACAACAGAGTGCCATGGGATTCTTGGCCCTGTGTGCTGCAGCCAGCACTGTGCTGGCACCCCAGCACCAGAGTGCTGCTCCTGCCCAGGGTCCAGCTTCATTGCTTCCACCTCCTAATCACCACTGCCAGACTAGGAAGGGAGTGGAGAAGCTGGGTGCACTCGCACACTGCGGTCAAGTGCCATCATGCCACAGCTGCTGCCAGAAGGCCTCGGCAGAAGCAAACACACAAGGTTGCCTGCCCCTGATGATGCTGCTGAGTGGGCCACAACTCCCTGCCATGGTTCCTGCTGCCAAGGGACCCAGGCAAAAAGCAGATGTGCATGGTCAGCTGCCCCTGGTAAGCCACCAAGCCAGCCCACCCCCTTGCCACTGCTGTCACTGCTGCTGGGGGTCCCAGATGCTAGCAAATCCCCACAGCTAACTGCCTCCACTGCCATCACAGAGAGGGACCCACCCTGCCACTGCCCAAGCTTTCAGCAATGGCCTTGGTTCCAGCCTTCCCCTCCACATGAACATTCCCCAGGGCCTGCATGGTCTATGACCACCACAGGGAAAAGGGGAAATGAGGAAAGCAGCAGCATTACAGATCCAATGTGCATCCTCCCCTTTCCTGCCTTAGCATTCCTCCAAAGCAGGACTTAAGCACAGCATCTAGAGACCTGGGAACTAGGGCTTGCCAAATCTAGGTCACCACCACTGGCACCTGAACACTCTTCCAATGATCTAAGTTCCAACTGACCCACATTTCCAGCAACACTGAAGTAGACACCTACCGGCTGTGGTCCCCAACCCACGGGCTGCTGACTGGTACTGGTCTGTGGCCTGTTAGGAGCCAGGCCGCACAGCAGGAGGTAAGTGCCAGGCAAGCAAACAAAGCTTCATCTGTATTTACAGCTGCTCCCCATCACTCACATCACCACATAAGCTCCACCTCCTGTCAGATAATCAGCAGCATTAGATTCTCATAGGAGCATGAACCCTACTGATAAACTTCACATGGGAAGGATCTAGGTTATTCGCTCCTTATGAGAATCAAATGCCTGATGATCTCAGGTGGAGCTGAGGTGGTGATGCTAGCACTGGGGAGCAGCTGCAAATACAGATTATCATTAGCAGAGAGGTTTGACTGCACAATAAATATAATGTGCTTAAATCATTCTGAAACCATCCCGTCCCCAATCCATAGAAAAATTGCCTTCCATGAAACCAGTTGCTGATGCCAAAAAGATTTGGGACTGTTGCCTAATGGCTTGAGCCAATAAACAGTGTACCTCTCCCTCTCTATGCTGAGCAACAACGTTCTCAGCAAATGAGAACAAGTGTACTGTAAAGCTATCAGTTTTGAGCTGAGAGAAGAGATTCTACATAAGAGGGAACCAGCATAAGAATGCTGACAATATGAAAAATCAGCGTCCTTTAACAACCCTAAAGGATCACACCAGCTCCTTAGCAATGGACTCCAACAAAAGGGAAACTTCTGAAGTGTCAGATATGGAATTCACAATATGTATCACAAGTAAGCTCAATGGGATTGATAAGAAAGTCAAAAACCAACACAAATAAACAAAAAAAATTAATTCAAGACATGAATGAAAAATTCACTAAAGAGATGGATTGTTAAAAAACAAAACAAAACAAAAAACCCAGACCTCCTGGCAATGAAAGAGTCATTCAGGGAATTTTAAAGTGCAATGGAAAGTTTCAGCAACAGACTAGATCAAGCTAAAAAAAAAAAAAAAAAAAAGAATTTCAGAGCTTGAGCTTGAAGACAAGGCTTTCAAATTAATTCAGGTAGCAAACAATGAAGAAAGATGAAGAGAAATCAAGCAAGTCTCTGAGAAATATGTGATTCTATGAAACATACAAATAAAAGAATCATAGAGATTCCTGAGGGAGACAAAAAATAAAAAAGCAAAAAGCACAGAAAATCTAATTGAGAGCATAATGGATGAAAACCTTGGTCTTACAAGAGATGTAGACATCCAGATATGAGGAGGTAAACAAAATCCTAGAAGATTTATTACAAATAAGACATCACCAAGACACATAGTCATCAGTCAAGCCAAAGTCAAAATGAAGGAGAGACTCTTACAAGCTGTGAGACAAAATCAGCAAGTAACTTGCAAAGGAAAACATATTAGACTAACAATAGGCTTCTGAGCAGAAACTTCACAAGCTAGAAGGGACTGGAGTCCCATTTTTATTATTATTAAACAGAATAACTGTTAGCCAAGAATTGTGTGTCCTGTAAAACTAAGCATCATAAATCAAGGAAAAATAATGTCTTTCCAAGAGAAGCAAACTCTAAGGGAATTTCTCACCACTAGACTTCCCCTACAAGAAATGCTCAATAGACCTCCAAACACCAAGGAGAATGGTTGATATGCACCGGTGTAAAAACATTCGAAAATAAAAACTCACAGCTCCTATAAAACAGTAACACAAGGGCAAATACAGAACAATGAGTGTGCAGGTGGCAGGATAGACAGGTGGCACAGACCAATGAGGATAAAGAGTAGAAACCACAGCAATGGGAAATGGTGGTTTAAGGACTTTACCTCCTTTTGGGCATGCTCAGAGGAATGGAGAACCTGTCTGCAGGTAACCTTTCCCCATTAGGATAGTAAAAATCACATCCCCTAGTGCCATGACAGTTCCAGAGCCAGCCATACAAGGACAGAAAATGGGAGGGTACATGATTCTGGGAATCTCCACCCACTTCCCCAAAAGGACATGAATATTCCACAACCACCTTAACATATTGTTAGGGATTAGCATAAAAAGGAAGACCATAATCCTGGGATTATGCTGTTCCTTATTGGAGCATTCTGCTCTCTACTGACTTTGAGAGTGTACAATACCATACTCTGTCTTTAAGCTCAGGGTCTTCTCCATTTATAGGGAAAGACCTATTCCTCTCTCTCTCTCTCTCTCTCTCTCTCTCTCTGAAACTTACAAATACAAGCTGCTTGTGTGGAAGTGCTTCATGTCTGTTATCACTCTGTTGCAACAGCTCTGCTTGTGATTCTTCCAAGCAAATTGCCAAAGAACCAGGATGGCTCTCTTAAAACCCTCCCCAACAATAACAATCAACAAGATGACTGGAACAGTACCTCACTTTTCAATACCAACATCGAATGGAAATGGTCTAAATGCCCCACATAGAAGGTATAAATTGACAGAATGGATAAAAAATAATCCAAATATCTGCTGTCTCAAATAAACCCATTTAATTTGTAAGGAATCACATATACTCAAGGTAAAGTGGGAGAAAAATCTTCCACAAAAATGGAAACCAAAAGTGAGTAGAAGTAGCTATTCTTATATCAGAAAAAAACAGACTTTAAATCAGCAACAGTGGAAAATGCAAAGATGGTCATTATACAATGACAAAAGGATCAATTCAACAAGAATATATACCAGTCCTAAGCATTTATACATCCAAAACTAGAGCTTCCAGATTCATAAAAGAAATACTAGTAGTCTTAATAAATGAAATATACAGCAACATATTCATAGTGAGGGACTTCAATACTCCACAGAATTAGACAGATCATGGACGAAGAAAAGCAACAAAGAAACACTAGACTTAGCAGAGACACTAGAACAAATAAACCTAATAGACATTTATAGAACATTCTACCCCCAAAATGCAGAAGAATATACATTCTTCTCATCAGTATGTGGAACATTCTCCAACACAGACCATATGTTAGGCCACAAAACAAATCTCAGCAAATTAAAAATTATCTAGAAAACACTAAGGACTCCACCAAAAGACTACTAGAGTTGATAAAGGAATTTAGTAAAGTCTTGGGTTATAAAATTAACGTACACAAATAAGTTGCATTTATATACACTAATAAGAGCCACACTGAGAATCAAATTAACTCCATACCATTTATAATACCAACAAAAAAAAAACCTATCTGGCTATATACCTAACCAATGAGGTAAAAGAGCTCTACAAGGAGAACTACAAAATATGGATTAAAGAAATCAGTGACGATACAGACAAATGGAAAAAACAACCCATGCTCATGGATTACAAGAACTGATATTTTAAAAATTTCTGTACTGCCCAAAGTGATTTACAGAGTCAATGCAATTTCCATCAAAATACCAGTGTCATTTTCACAGAATTAAAAAAAAAAATCCTAAATTTCATAGATCCAAAAATAAGCATGACTAGCCAAAGCAACCTAAGTAAAAAGAAAAATCTGGAGGCATAATATTACTCAGTTTTAAACTATACTTGGCTATAGTAACCACAACAGCATGGTACTGGCATAAAAGTAGACATATAGATCAATGGAACAGGATTGAGAATGCAGAAATAAAATTGTACACCTACAACCAATTGATTTTTGACAAAATAGACAAAAACATACACTGGAGAAAAGACTTCCCTATTCAATAAATGGTGCTGGGAAAGTTAGAGACCTACAAGCAGAAGAATGAAACTGAATTCCTATCTTTCACCATACACAAAACTTAACTCAAGATGGATTAAAGGACATAAATGTAAGACCTGACAGCATAAAATTCCTTGAAGAAAATTTAAGAAAAACTCTCTGGACATTTGCCTAGCCAAAGAATTTATGACTAAGACCCCAAAAGCAAGTACAACAAAAACAAAAATAAATAAATTTGACTTAATTAAACTAAAATGTTTCTCCACAGCAGAAGAAATAATCAATGGAGTACATAGACAACTTACAAAAAGGAAGAGAATATTCATAAGCTGTATGTTCAACAAAGGACTAATATCCAGAATGTTAAAGGACCTCAAACAAATCAGCAAGAAAAACATGAATAACCCCATTGAAAAGTGGGCAAAAGACATGAACAGACATTTTGCAAAAGAAGATGTACAAATGGTCAACAAACATATGAAAAAATGCTCAACATCACTAATCATCAGAGAAATGCAAATTAAAACCACAATAAGATATCACCTTATGCCTATCAAAATGGCTATCATTAAAAGACCAAAAAATAACAGCTGTTGGCATTGATGTGGGAAAAAGGGAATGCTATTACATTGTTAGTAGGAATGTAAAAGTACCACCTGTATGGAAAATAATATAGAGATTTCTCAAAGAATTAAAAGCAGATCTACCATTCAACCTAACAATCCTGCTATTGGATATCTAACATAAGGAAAAGAAGTCATCATATCAGAAAGATACTTGCACTAAAATGTTTATCACAGCACAATTCACAATTGCAAAGATATGGAATCATCCTAAGTGTCCATTAACTGATGAGTGGATAAAGAAAATGTAGTACACACACACACACACACACACACACACCATGGAATACTACTCAGCCATGAGAAAGAATGAAATAATGTCTTTTGCAGCAACTTGGATGGAACTGGAGGCCGTTATTTTAAATGAAGTAACCCCACTTGTTCTCACATGTGGTCCTTAAACAACGAGTATTCATGGTCATACAGAGTGACTTAATGGACATTGGAGACTCAGAAGCGGGGACAGGATGAAAAATTGCCTATTGGGTACAATGTACACTATTCGGGCGATGGGTAAATTAAAAGCCTAGACTTCTCCACTATGTAATTTATCCATGTAACAAAAATCCACTTGTATTGCTAAATCTTCTTAAATAAAAAATGAAAAATAATCAATATATATAAAAAAGACAAAAATTATCAGAAAATGTTTCAAAAAAGGCAAAAAGAATCAGAAAGTCCAATAATAGAGTTGATAAAATTAGCATAAAATCAACAACTTTCCTATTTACCCTCAAATAACTGGTTAGGAAATGTTATATTATCCCATTTACAATAGCCATGCCCAAAACAATGCCATAGAGTTTCTGGTATAGATTCTCAAATATATATCAATGAACACTTGAAAAAATACTTTAGAATATTTTAGATTGTGAAGTAAAGATGGGAGAAAATGCCCAAGAGATTAGGTATTAATTTTTTTTTTTTTAACTGGATGTGAGGTTCTTTGTAACCAATAAAGCACTATAACTATTTGTTCCACAGAGTTCTCTCCACAAGATCATGAGACTTGAAAATTAGAGGCTGTTTTTCCCATCATGTATACCCAAAACTTAACATCCAATATACTATAGGAGCAAAATTTATTCTTGTTGAATGGATGATATATATGAATTAGTCATTGAACGAATGCATGCATGCAAGCACAATGAATGAGTGGCTGATGGAGCAAATGTTCACTTTCCAGTTCCAACTGCCTTTTCCTGAAAATGGAAATTGTATACAAAAAAAATTGTTGTATGAATATTTGAGATTGTGTAGTTCTACTAAACATTTTTTTAAAGATCTCCAATGATTGTTTCACTATCCTCAAATGTCAGTGCTTATCATTAGATTGAAATCAGGAAGTCCCCAAAAATGTAACATGCAAGCTTCATATTTAGTAAGACTTTGAGAAAACTCATTCAAACCCTCTAGTACTCATTCCTGACTTTCCCTTGGGGTTCCTTTGGGAGACCAGATGCAGCTGGAAGCCCCTGAAGATGTCAGAGTGAGACAATCACTTGAATTAAATGATGCTAAAAATAAAGTTAATGGCGCTGCCACATGAAGGATTAGCTGTAAAAGACTCAGGCTTTCCTAAGAATTACAGTTATCTCTAAAGAGCTGTTTGAACTGATACTATAAGTGGGTAGAAATTCTGACAACACATCATAAGGGATTTTCATAGAGAAATTAACTATATTGGTTCATGAAACTCAGATATGTCCAGTGAGTATAAAAAAGGTCGGAGATTTTAAGTTTTATTGAAAAATAGTGTTTTGCACATAAAGACAATGATTACATATATATATTCATTATGCTTTATATATTAATCCTAAAGTATATATGCATATACTCTAGAGAGAGGTAGAAAGGGAGAGACAGAGAGAAAGTTAGCATATATCTACATCATATTTGGTGATAACATTATTTTCCAATACAAGAAATCTTCATTTATTTCAGAAGTATTTCTTTAGTGTCTACTAGGTGCAGGCTATGTATCTAGTGCTAGGGATACAGGTATAAACAAATAATTTGTGATAAGCAAGGAACTGTGACCATACAGGATTAAATTGTCAGACCCAAACAAAGAAATCAAGCACGTAAAATTAAGGCTGTTAACTAATTCCTAAATTATATTTGCACTTTAACTGTTATTTTTGTACAATGAGAAAGCACTAAGATTAAGTATAAGGATCTACTATGAATCAGCCAAATGCAGAGAACACCATTATATAAAATAATATTCTCCAGCCATCTTTCTCATTTTTCAGGATACATCACATTTTGTGATTTAATGAGCAGTTTCAAAAAGTAAATGAGATTATATACTAAGGTTTTTTAGCTCCCTAAAAATATCATTATCAATGTTAAATCCACATAAATTACTGAAGAAGAAATAGAATAGAAATGGGTAGGGTATTTACCAAAGTTAATCTGGGTATAGAATTTGGCAACTGTAGAATGTATAATTATTCCTAAAACTCTAATCTTCTCCACAAATTGCCATAACATGCATCAGACTTTTTCAGTAAGGTCCATTAGCCAGATCTGTAAAACCCTCTTAGGAGAAATACTGATTTTCAGTACATTTCTCAAATTGAGTTATTTGAGGAGTAATTTAAGAGTTTTGAAATCATTAAGACTACTTAGTCCAATTATATACAGTCTATTTCACTATTACTACTTTGGATTTTCTTTCATCTATCTTAAAAATGTAGCTCTTATCTATATATTATTTATTAGTGTAAATAAAAACAAAGCAACTATTTTGGTTTCCTTCTTTTGGGACCTTGTTTTATCTAAGAAATAAAAACATGGTTATTTATTGGTCACACCATTTTCAATTTGCAGGAAATAAAAAGGAATATTTATTATAAGATACCTATTCATAAAATACAGATCTGGTACTGCAACTTGACTAAATTTTTTAATGTATTCTCTGCCTTCTAGTGTCTCTTTAGAAAATCAGGTATTGTTTTCTTTATCATGTTATTTTCTTTGATCATGGTCTTATATTTTATTCTTTGATCAAGTTGTTTTATTGGTTTTTTTTGTCTTCTTTCATTTATCTAATACCCTGCTGTTTGCTTCACTCTCATTAAATATTGCAGATTCTTAAAGTGTATAACTTTTCTTTTTTTTAACTTTGGCTTTTCATGATCTCAAGCTTGTTTTCCTTCTTTTCTTGCTTTTTTTCTTTTCTGTTTTTATATGCTAAAATTCTATTTGCTGAAGAATAAAAATTAAAGAGGATTTCCAAAGAGGCTCCATGCTACTAACCAACACATCTAAGTTAATGTCCAGTTCATTTAATGAAAAAAATAGTGTGCCAAATAATTTTTCAAATGCTATATGTAATGCAAGCTCCACTCCCCACCCTCTTGGTAGTAAGAATTTAGGAAGTGTGGCCGGCAATTCAGGGTACTGCAAAGAGAAAATTTTGGCAACAGATACACAGAGACTCAAAGTCCTGGCCAGGCATGGTGGCTCACTCCTGTAATCCTAGCACTGTGGGAGGCCAAGGTGGGAGGATTGCTTGAGGCCAGGAGTTCGAGACCAGCCTGAGCAAGAGTGAGAACCTGTCTCTACTAAAAATAGAAAAATTAACTGGGTGTAGTGGTTGTACACCTGTAGTCCCAGCTACTCAGGAGGCTGAGGCAGGAGGATCGCTTCAGCCCAGGAGTTTGAGGTTGCTGTGAGCTATGATGATGGCACTGCACTCTACCCAGGGCCACAGAGTGAGACTCTGTCTAATACATACATTCCTGAGCTGCAGTGATGCTTTTTGTTAGGATGGACAAAGTCATAAGTGCCCACTGCTTCCACCCTAATCACAGGGGCAAGTCTGTTAAGCTATAAAACCATAGTTAAAAAAAAAAGAAAATCAGAGACCTGGGAACCTAAACATAAAGTGACAAACTCTTCTTGGTTAAGAAGGGATCCATAGCTATTTTCATCTCTGGTACAGTGGGAGCTGGAGAAATCTGCCATAGAGACTGCTCAGGAGAAAAATGCCAAACTTTCATCAAACTTTAAATGGCCACATGGGAGCTGACATCAATCTTTAGGAACCCCAGCTGGGGAGTAAGTCTGTAAACACTTACTGATTATTTCCCTTATTTCTTCAGTGAATCCACTAGGGTTGCAAAGTATGGAGTAGCGGTAAGAAAACTGAGAGAGATTCCCTCCTGAGGCATGAGACACCTTTGCCATGGAGGAAGGCAACAGGTACCTGAATGTTCAGGGAAAAGTGGGAGAACTCAAAGAAATCCTTCTGACAGATATCTTGAGGATGCCAAGGATACTATGGGATCCCTAAAAAGTGTGGGTAATAGATCAGAAGAAATCCATAGATAAAGAAAGTAAAAGTCAAGAATGGAGAAAAATAAGAATGTTCCAGCATTTTTAAAAAGATGACATCTGGGTTGTAAAGCAGAAAGATATTACCTGTTTTAGAAACTGGTAACTGTGAAGTGAAGCATAAAGAGATATACAGAGTCTTGCCAGTACTCAGCTCCCATGTCCTGCTAAAAGAAAAACACTGAGCCTGTCTTCAAAATATTTTAGCCAGCAGTGAACTAAATCTAACTAAAGCCAGCTCAACCTCTACATGCATATCAAATGCAGATTGCAATGAGTCAGCCTCCTTAATAGTAGCTTGAAAGACAATGGGTCCATTAAGGAGTATAGTGAACCACATCCCTTAATGGGGTTAAACTGTAAATATTTAAGTCTGTACCGTTTTCTATATATATATTGTCTGACATACAATAAACAAACAGGGAAATTTGACTCAAACTCAAGAATATACATAGTCAATAAAAGTAGACAGAAATAGATATCAGAATTATTACACTGGAATTTCAAACTAAAAATGACAAATACATTAAATGATCCAAGAGACGGTGGACCACAGGCATGAACAGAGGAACAATTTCGGATGGAGTAAAAAAAGAGTCTGTTATAAATAAAATTTAAGATATCAGAAATCAAAAACTCGTTGGAGGGATTTAGCATTATGTTGCACACAACGGAGGAAAGAGGCAAGTGTCAGTTTTCTGTTGTCTAACACTTACTACGAAGTTAGCTGCTTAAAACAACACACACTTTTTATTTCACAGTTTCGGTGAGTCAGTAATCTGAGCATGGCTTCATGAATCCTCTGCTTAGGTGCCTATGGTGATGCTGTCAGAAGCTTGACTGACAAAAAAAATCTGCTTCCAAGCTTCCACCTGTTGTTGGCATAATTCATTTCCTTGCAGCTGTAGAATTTATGGTTGCTTCTTCAAAGCCTGCAATCAGCAATGGGTGAAAGGAGAGGAAGAAAGAGAGAGAGGTAGGAGAAGGGTGGAAGAGAGAGAGGAACTCTAGTACAATGGATGCTACAGTCTTACATAATCACCTTTAGACTGCTGAGAAGGAAGTCGCAGGACCACCTATATTCAAGGGCTCAAGGAAAGGGGAGTACACAGAAGTGTGAATACCAGAAAGAACTCACAAGGACCACCTTAGAGTCTGTGCATAACAATCGGTGAAATTCAAAACAGGTCAGTTAAAAAATACGCACATCAAAACTAAAAGAGAGAAAAATTTCAAGATCTGTAGAACAATGTCAAACTGTATGGGCAAATGTGAAAGTAAAGTTCCCAAGTTAGGGGAAAGAAAGAAGGAAACATAAGAAAGATCTGAAAAGATAATAGTCAAAGTTTTTAAAACCTGATTGACTTTAAAATATCAATGCATAGGAAAACAAAATAAAAACTCAACAAATATCATGTAGAATGAACACAAAAGTAAAAAAAAATCTACTCACATTGTCTATAAAATGTAGAAAACCAAAGATAAAGAGAACATTTTTAATCAGACAGAGAGGGAAGAAGTGAAGCGTTTTAATCAGGGAACCAAAGATAAGAAAGGCAGCTGATTTATCATAAGAAAAATATTTATTTAATATTTCGAGTTAAAATCCAACACCACACTATTTATTTGGTTCCTCGAAATTTCAGCTTTGGCCATTGAAAAGTCTTTCAGATTGGCTTCTACCTCTTTGTCATGTCCCGTCTTTTTTTTTTTTTTTTTTTTTTTTGGAACTAGGAGATAATCCAGGTGCATTTTGAATTTTCCCTGCCAAGCCCTAGAATTAGCTATTTCTCCCAAAAAAGTTGATGTCTTTCATTGAATAATATTACTTAAAATTCAAGGTGCTGGGCGTGGTTGTCGTGTCTGAGGTATCCCTATCTCTAGGCTCCTTCACTGGACAGAACTAGAAAACATAGGTATGCACACTAGCCCAGGTATACACGCATATCTGCAATCATCTATTTATCTGCCTATCCATCATCTATCTATCCATCTATTAATAGCCGTGCTGAACAGGAATTCATACTGCCTCCAACTTTAAGCCAGCAGCACAAGCGTTCATTCTAACCTCGCCCCTTGCTTATTTGTAACTCCCCTTCTCCCCTGCTCAGTGAGAGACTAGGTTCAACCTGCTACTATCCATCTATTTACATGTTCAACCCTAGGACACACCTGACACAGCTTAGAATTGCAGACCCACATCCCAAGAGAAACAAATTTGCCAACTAGTGTACACGGTGTATATATATATACGGTTCTTTTTTTTCTTAAGTTTTACACCAACTTCTACGCAACGCTACATTCACAAAATCCTGTATACAAATGTTTATAGCGACTGTATTCATAATCCCCCAAATATGGAAGCAACCAAAATGTTCTTCGACAGGTGAATTGCTAAACAGTCTGGTATCCTTACTATAGAATACAACTGAACAATAAAAAGGAGTAAACTATTGTATTGAGTTGCACAACCACATGGATAAATCCGAAATACATTTTACTAAGTGAAAGAAACCAAACCTGAAGAAAATAAGTTGTATAATTCTATTTGCATGGCATTCTGGAAAAGGCAAACAGAAAATAGATTGTTGGTGGCCAGATGTTTGGGTGGAGTGGTTGTTGACAACAAAGGGGATGAACAGAAAACATGTTATGTTGATGAGGTGGTGGGTACATGACTCTGCATTTGACAAAATTTATAGAATTATACATGACAAAGAGTGAACTTAAATTTATGCAAGACAATCAACCAGAATGTCAGGGAGTCCTACAATTGAATAAAGACGTTGAACTCCACCGTCAAAGAAAACCCAACTGCGTGACAAATTATATTAGTCTGCTTGGGCTGACATGAAAAATACCATGAAATGCCTGGCTTAAATAACAGAAATTTATTTCTCACAAATTCTGGAGGCTGAGAAGTCCAAAATTAAGGTGTCAACCAGTTTGGTTTCTGATGAGGGCTCTCTTCACAGCTTACACACAGCCACCTTCTCACCGTGTCCTCATACTGCCTTTCCTCAGTAGTGCTCATTAAAAAGAGAGAGAGGGAGAGATTTCTCTCTTACTCTTCTTACAAGGCCACTAATCCTCCAATCACATCTTATGACCTCATTCAACCTTGATTACTTCCTAAAAACCCTATTGCCAAACAGGTTCGCAGTGGGGGTTAAGGCTTCAACACATGAATTTGGGGGGAGGGGAGATACGATTTAGAACATAGCACAATATATGACATAACCTCATTTAAGGAACTGGGGAAAAAGAAGCTGGCCTAAGTAACTTTGGAAAATGATGTTTTTTTCTATTTAATTGGAACCTCTAAGTCTAAAATCAAAAAGAATTTTGTAATTGATGCATAAATTTAACATGTTGTGTTGCTTCTTTTTTTCCCTCCCATCTCTCCAAGAGTTGTTATTAATTTGATGGCATGTCTTAAAATTTATGGTATTTAGTATCCTATAGAGATTAATTTTACAACATCTTTAAAGCTTCTAGTGCATCCTCAAACACAGAATTGGCACTTAATTAATGGTAGCTATTACACTTATTAAATCTTTTACCTATTAAATCCATAGTGTATATACAATCTTGTACTCTACTTTCTGCCAAAATTTTAGAATATTTCTGTGTTTGGAGGGTCAGAATAGTAATAATAATTTTTAGATCATTTTGTAGCTTTCAACAGAGTAGATATACCTATTTATTATTTATTTACCTATTTCCCTATTTTGAGACACTCAATTAGCATTCAGTTTTGTGGTTTGCTGCAATGTGTTTGTGGATACATAAAACTGTTAATGAGTGCTTAAGCTTAAAACTAAACCTTCAGAAACATGCACTGAAGACCAAACTTATTTTGGAATATATCTTACAAGTTATTTAAGTTTTAAAATAATGACAGGTGTGGGTAATTGGACTTGTAGCTACCCTAAGAAATAATTCTCATGGTCTTTTAAAATTAAATTCTTAACTTTTTTTCCT
>NW_012152729.1:7419734-7420048 GCF_000956105.1 Propithecus coquereli
AGAACTCAACAATCCCTTACTGCTTCAAGTAGAATATTTCTTCCTTATATGTATTCTTGTATGAGTTACATTTCATTGAGTAACAACTGTTATTTTAATAAAATATTTGCTAACTGGTGAGCTTAAAGCAAGCAACCATAATCTGAATTGGACCTCAGTGTCCTGAACTTTAGTGCTCTTTAATGAAATGAGCACTGTGATTCTAAATAGTCAATCTAGGCCTAAGACTCTATTTAGAAACCTATTTCTTGGAAATATAGTAGTGAACATTTTAATGGGAAAATATGAAGCATAGTACCCCTTGAACTTACATA
>NW_012152729.1:7421926-7422943 GCF_000956105.1 Propithecus coquereli
AGAATGATCAAAGCAAAAAAGACAAAGGTACAACTCAATTAAGTTAATTCAAACATGTCATGTGGATGCAATGGTCATCAAAACACATTGTTAAATAATGCATGATTAACCTTTTGTCCTCCCCTCAAGGTGCTAAGACCTGGCAAGATGTTTTCCTTCAGGCAGCAGGAATATGGAGTTCAGAATACAGCTTTGAACACTGGCAGGAGTTGAAATAAAAAGAGTGGAGGCAGAAATTACGAAGAGAGAATGGGTAAGAGGAAAAGACTGAGAAACACTGGAAGCTAAAGGCTCATGGTGCTGACATGGTTAAACTGAATGTGCATGAGGAAGGGAAAATGCTTAAAAAGTGTTAAATTTGCATATTCAAGACTGCGGGAAAATATATGCCCTGGGACCTTAGAGTTCCCTACTAATAGTCATAAATTTACATATAATATTAAAGGCAGAGACCTGAAGGCTTTTTTCAGAGTCACTAAAGCAGGTTTCCATATACTCATACGAGTTGTCAACTAACTACCTTTCCCATACAATTAATTTGGCATCTCTTTGAAAGGCCTTTTAAGAACACACAGGTCAAACTTTGGATATCTTTCCTCATTTGTTCTCTGGGGCCAAACATTATACATATATTGTTTTTCCAATAAATCTCTGGAGCATCTATTATGGGCCATGCCCTGTGCTAGGTGCTAGGTATGATCTGATAAATGAGATGTTCTTTGTCATTGTAAAGCTCACAGAACTCTCTAAAGAACTATGTATGACTGAACTGTGCTTTATCTCACCTGTCCAATATGGTAGCCACATGCCACATGTGGCTACTGAACACTTAACATGTAGCCAACATGGCCGGGTGTGGTGGCTTACGCCTCTAATCCTAGCACTCTGGGAGGCCAAGGCGGGAGGATTGCTTGAGGTCAGGAGTTGGGGACCAGCCTGAGCAAGAGGGAGACCCCATGTCTACTAAAAATAGAAAGAAATTAGCCAAAACAACTAAAAATAGAAAAATTAGCTGGG
>NW_012152729.1:7422993-7423617 GCF_000956105.1 Propithecus coquereli
CCCCTAGCATTGCTTACTGCTTTAAACACATAATGTTGAAAATTATCCCTAAGAATATTGTCATATTTGTGCTAATTTAGGTATGTCTCTCTTGAGCCATCTACTTGACACTGTATCTCTTGCTAAGGTCCCCCTATAACTTAATATTATCTAATTTGTCACATTCCTATAGATGTTTCTTCCTCTTTTCAAGTTCATTGATAACTTTACCAACTAGGGCAGCACCTGGAAGTTTGTGGAGAAAATTAAATGGTGCATAGAGGCATGAATATTATTATTTTAATATCATACATATACTAGATTTCCTTGAAGAAACCTTTAGTGAAACGCTACTGCCTATCAGGGAGTTTTCCAAAGGATTGTTTGAAAATATTAAATAAACGGACAGACACACTAAACTTAAAATCTTCACACCAAGTCTGCTAAATATTAGGTATTAAAATCCACCTGTAAAAGACAGGACTAAGGGACTCATTCGTAAGCCTAAATGTGCAGTTCTAATAACAGTGTCCATACGATATGTCACTGCTATTAAGAAGGAAGGCACACAGTTCCGTAAAAAGTGAACACATGGTTTATTACATTTTAAAATAACTTTTATTTGGAAAAAAAAATTGACGTTTT
>NW_012152729.1:7423667-7425011 GCF_000956105.1 Propithecus coquereli
GTAGTTGATGCTATTTTAATAAATTAATTGAGAACAGTAGGTAATTCTTAACTATAGAAATGGCTCACAGAAGCATTATTCCAATGATGTACTACCTTTTCATGGGCCAAATATATATTGCTGGGAATTATTTTTGAAAGAAGACAACTGTCAGGAAAGCGCTCTAGACATCTGTCTTTTTCACTTTATCTAAAATAATGATGCAAAGTATGCTTACACTGATAATGAAAATATGCACTACAGTTCTATTAGTGTGCACAGAAAAACAGTATTTCCTTATGATCATGTTTTACCCATTATATCAAATAATGGAGAGTCCAAGAATTGGGATAAGACATTGCTACAAACCAAGTCGGTTGTATCAGACCAATCACTTAAATTATCTTTACCTATTTATGTCATTGTGTTTCAAATAGGCACTTTTGTTTCCTTGAGGAAGAAGAACTTAAGAATTTAAATGATGTCCACTGAATATGGATGTTGTATAAAAAAATAACACAACCCATCTTCTTATATGATCTTCCTACCTTTTCTAGTCATGCTCACTGTGCTGTTTGCACTTTATGAGTCAGTTGAAACACAACATTACTTTGAGTGATTTTATGTCAGCATTGATAATACTGAATTTGTAGAACTCAACTTTATGTTTTATATAGAAGTCTTTAGATTAAAAGAGAGAGGGGGTGGGGAAAGAGAGAATGATGGGAAGAGAGAGAGAGAGTAGGAGGAAGAAGAGGAGGGGAAGAAGATAAAGATGGAGAAGGAAGGAAGTAGGGGAGGAAGAAAAGAAGAAAGAATTCTGTAGAGTCCAGGAAGAAGAATTAAAAATAAGTAAAATTTGTAGCCACTGCATACCATAAGAGTAACTGTGGCTCTCAGTGAATTTCATCTCTGACAGTGTTGCATGCTGAGATGAAGGCATTGGAATAGTGGCTAGAAAGGATTACATTAAACATAATTTCTTTTTGAAAAATGTATACCATATCTCAGCTCTTAACACATGGCTTGATGTGCACCATGCTATAAGCACAGTGAGGGCAGGGCCTCTTTCTAAATTGTTGACCACTGTATTTCAAGATTTTAGCACAACTATTACTTCACCCTTAAAAAATATGTGTTAAATGATGACTGTTGACTAAATATTTCCTATGAGATGAGTGCAGAGATCCATGCAGAGGAAAAAGGAATATTAACAAGGACTTTTGTAGATGGAATATATCCAGCTAGAGGAGGTTAATTATATATTTTAAAAATCATGAAGGCATTTCTATTTGAATCTGTTTTTATGACTACAAAGTAGCAAAACAACAAAAGAAATGCAATTCAAATCAATGAGTATTAAAA
>NW_012152729.1:7438586-7440235 GCF_000956105.1 Propithecus coquereli
CAGAAAATAAAATAAAACTATAGCTTTGAGAAAAACATAACAGAGTAAATCTACTGTTACATATCAAAGGCCAAACTCGTCGCTACATTTTAATAATAGATATCTAAAATATCATTTTAAATAAATCTTTGTAGTATTAAATTAACTTTAGCCTAAAGCTGTTTCCTTACATATTTCAAGTTTGGCCTAAAGGTTTCTTCATACATAGTGAACTGTAACCTAACTGTATGTGTAAATAGACTGTAACCTACTCTTATAACAAGTGGCCACGTCTCAGCAAATCACAGCTGCTGAGTTCTGGCCAATCACAGGTGGCCAACTGTTCAAGCCATGTTCAAAAAGGCAAATACTGAGCTTTAACCAATCCAGCTGTTTCTGTATCTCACTTCTGTTTTCTGTACCTCACTTCCACATTCTGTCCATAAATGCTATTTGACTTTATGGCAATATGTGAGTTGCTCTTGAATCTATTCCGGTTCTGGGGCCTGCCTGATTTGTGAATCATTCTTTGCTCAATTAAACTGTTACATTTAATTTGTCTAAAGTTTTTCTTTTAACAATAGAAACTCGTGTCTCCACTCAAGGCGTGTGCTGCACAATCTGTAAATTACAATTTTAATATGTACTGTTTTTCAGCCTTGCAAAGTTTCTGCTAATTATTCCAGTATAAATTGGACTATGTAATAATGATTCATGCAAATCTGCCTTTTTCCTTCAGAGCTGGAGTTGCACTTCTCAATCACCAGCACAAAGACTGTTTTATACACAGGCTGCTCCTCAACTTTAAAAAAAAAAAAAAAATCACAGGAAAATATAACTGTACACAAAAGCCATTAGTATTCCACAGGGAGGATTTGTGTTTTGTGTTTGTGGCAGCTCACATTAAACTCAAGGCCTTACTACTCCTTTGAGACCTCTCGAGCCGTAGTGGCGACTCTTGAAAAGGCTTTTATTTCTTCAACATACGTAAATTGCAAAGGGTGAAGTCAATGTGATTTAAAGCTAACATCGCCTTAAAAGCTCAGAGGAGACAAAGGTTTTATTAAATGAAATAGTAGAGGAAATTGAAGTTCCAACATTTCAATATAATGTGATCATGAAGATGGAAAATAATATTTAGTGAAATTAAAAGTTCAGGCTCAGAATGTACATCACTCTTAATCTACATCTGTTCCTTTCATTTAATTTAGCTGACATGCTTCATTCCTTTCAAGGGAATTCTCAAACAAGATCTATTGGATAAAGAAATATTAGTGAGATGGCCTTGGGGGTCACATTGCAATTTATGCAACACTTTTTAAAATACGTTCCTCAGGCTTAGATGGTCTATTTTAAAAGAGCACATAAAGTTTTAACTAATACATGTAAACCTTTGCCAAAACTTTACCTTGTCATTTGACCTAATATAATCATGTATAATGATAATCCTCACTTTGTTATTTTAAATTTCCTCAAATAGAAGAATCACTTTTCTTCATAAAGATTTAGGTAAAACTAGATAGATAGATAGATAGATAGATAGATAGATAAGGTAGATAAATAGATCACAGCTGTGAACTACTCTCATTTGAAGGAGTCATTGTTTTCACATTCAGTGAGGAAAGAACTAGTTAAAATGTGTTTTCTTAAGGCTTAATGAGATGCTAGTA
>NW_012152729.1:7440285-7441406 GCF_000956105.1 Propithecus coquereli
CTACACAACTGTGATACTGTTGTTATTAAATATGAGGAGATATGTAATTTGTAACACTTTCTCAGCACTTCCCTCCATATACTGTCTGCAAAAGACTGGAGTGTTTATTTTACTCATCCACATAATCAATACCCCTAATTTTCATGCCCACCATATTAACTATGAATGATACTGTCCATGATCACTCAAACTTATTTTAAGAAATTCATTTCAGGAAAGTCATTGTCCCTGGATTGATACTTTTGACCCATTCTGTTTATAAAACTTTATTGCTGTATAGTGTCTAAGTGCTGCTTTGCATATTGAAACTTCCAAACTCCCACTGTGAATGTTCTATTAATACATGATTTTGCCTCTCCCAGAACACAATCACCAACTCTGTCTATTATTATATATTCCAACTTTCAAGGGCAAATCATATTTGCAGAAATAGAGTTGCCTGTAAAATGTTACAACTTTTAATATTAACTAGTGGATATACTTGACCATGCTTGAGTATGTGCATTGGATGGGTAGACAACGGTGAAAGTTTTTAAATAATTCTATTTGAGAGAGTATTTCTCTTTGCAAGCTACGTGTTTGTTGCCTATTTATAGAGAACAATCTGTCAACAATATCTGCTGGAAGAAAAATAGTCTCTAAAGGGTTCTCAAATTCATTAGATGCATTTTCATGATTAAAATAATTTTCTATTTAAATGGTCATCCTTTTATTTAAGAAAAGTTTTCTGAACTAATGTCTGTGGTATAGGTTCTGTGTTAAATCATGCGTTGAAAAGTAATCTTAGGCAATGCATAAAGTGACTGCAAATGATTCCCTGAGAACTGACTAGCATCCTTATCTGAGTACACTCTTCTCTTGTAACACATAAATTATATATAAAATATAGATTTAGATACTGCTCATACTGACCATCATAATTATTATTTTTAAAAAATTCCTCACCATCCAGAAAGACAGAAAGCAAGCTTTCTTCAAAGACTGAATCATGCTTATGAATTCACAATCATAAATTCACACATATATACACATTGATATACATATGCAATACATATATATTCTTATATATTCTAAAATCTGAAATATTTTTATAGTCAGGAGTTTATTAAGCTACTAATGTG
>NW_012152729.1:7443116-7444317 GCF_000956105.1 Propithecus coquereli
CAAAACCCACTTAAGGATCAATATTTTTATCAAAGTTTCAGTGGCAGCATGGCCATTCTGCATTTGTTATTAGACAAACTATGTTTTCTGCTAGATTTCCATTTTCATAGATATTAATGTTTCATATCAAGACAAAAGACTCCCACCATATATAGTTTCTGTCCCTGTAGACACATTTTGTTGTGTCCCTCAACTTGTGTAAGAAAACTTCGGGGGGAAAAAATGTTTCCTATTCTAATTCCATTAATTAGCATATGTCTATTTTATATTTTATTTTTATGTTGTAGGCACTGTAAAATTTGTAACTTACCACGTCTCATTTTCATGTTAGCTGCTATGAAGATTCTTGCTGGATTTGTTCTCCGCCTGGTTTATTTGGTTAAGGGCTAGACCCAACAACACAGCAGTTCTCCTTTGAAGAACAAAGGTGTTGTTTATGTGTCTCTCTCACATAATTGACCTAAATTGAACAGGCCAGACCAGCGTGTTAGGAGCACTCCTCACAATCATCCAAGGGCCCAGATTCATTTTAGTTATTAATAAGCCACAAAGAGGCCAACACATCATCTACGTGATCAAAGCTGAGTCATCACCATATCTGGTTTCCAGCAGGTGACAAAAGAAAAGAAATTATGGAAAAGGTATGCCCATTGTCTTAAAGTAGAAGCCTAGAATTGGCACACATTACTTCCAACCAAATATCATTGCAGAGGTTCTTGGAACATCACCACAATCATATGAGGGAACCTGGGCTAGACAATTGAATGATGAGAGACCATGTGGACAGGGACAACACAGAGAAAGTGGCTCTGGCAACTGCAAATACCAACAGCCAGACATGTGAATGATGTCAACTTGGGATCATCTGGCCCCAGTAGAACCTCCAGATGATTGCAGCCACATCACTGACCTCAGATGATACCGTCAGAACAACTAGCCAGCAGAGGTCAGACTAAATTTCTGAAAAGAGACTGGGAAATCATGCCCATAAAGTTGACTAAAATTATCTATCTATGAAAGATGTGAATTTTTGTAGACAAGTAGTAGTCTCTACTGTACGTTCCATAGCAGAGTAAGTTGGTAGAAAGGGTAATTCTGGCATTAGGAAGAACCCTGACATTGGGCAAGACACTTTGTCTCTCTTAACTTCATTTTATCATGCGTAAAATGGGGATAATAATGTCATTTACCATATAGTTTT
>NW_012152729.1:7456319-7459255 GCF_000956105.1 Propithecus coquereli
TCATTTTATACACAAGCACTTGGCTCAGACATTCAGTTGGTTAGCAGTGGAATCAGGAAGAAAATTCTGTTTTTCCCAACTGCCAGTTTGATGCTATTTCCAACTCACAGCATTGATTCCCTTCTCTTTATTACTTGGTCCATATTTCCAGATTAATAGCAATTGATAAGAAGGAGGAAGGGTGAAGTTTTCAGCTACCTGTGCATTTTCAACACTGCAAAATCAAGCAACATTGACTTTCTCTAAATAGAACAGTGAATAAACATTCACATTATATTTAAAAAGAAAGAAAAAAGAAACACACACATATACACAAAGAAAGAAACTAAAGATTTGGCTACTTCTCTAAGAATCTACTAAAATACTCAAAAAGATAGACAGTATTCTCTTTAGTCTGTCGAACTTGACAGGAAATTCAGACAATTTAGATAAACATCATGGTTCTACAAGATTGCAAATCTCTATTGCAGGGCATTTTCGCAACAGGAGGCTTAGTGTTGCTCAGAATTTAACATGTAATTGGATGAATATGTTTAAACTGTCAAAGGCAGTCTTGTCTTCCTTATCAAGGAAGAAAGGGAATAAAAGAAGCTGTGTCAAGACTGAGTTCAGGTAAAAGGCAGATCTAAACAAAACCTTCTTCATTTGACCAAATCCTGTATGACTCAGGGAAATAAGCATTTGCTTTACTGACCATAACTCAGCGCTTCGCTCTCTCTCTCCCCACCTAGCCACCACCCCAACCCCCAACTCAGATGTTGCCTTTTTTTTACATTTTTCACATTGATAACATAAGTCTTCACTCTGACCTCACCTCACCCCTGCAACTTCAAACATGTTCATATACAACTCCACGGACATAAATAAGTTTACAGAATGGTCTTTTCTTTGGAGTCCATGCCTTCCCCTGCATCTACAACTACTTCCAGAAGTTGGCCCATTTGTTGTTTTCCAATTGTCATTCTAACAACTTGTCCAGCAGGCAGTTTAACACCAGTTATGAAGAGCATGAGATCTAGAGTTGGGCTACATGGTTCTTAAATGCCAACTATACCTACAATGGTGTGCTCCTCTGCAAATGGTTTAAAGAATAAAAAGCTAGGTTTACTCACCTGAGAAATGTACATTTTAAGTTGTAGGAATTGATGACATGCTAACCACTATTTGAATGGGATTATACCAACATAATAACATGACAATACATATCAGTCATTTTTTATAATCATGGCATAATCCCAAACATTTATCAACTTAGCTCCATTTGGCTCACCATATTTTACAGAACTCAGATCTAGCCAACCCTCTTTTCACAAATTTGATATTTTGAATCCTGGACATTATTAAAACTTCTTCCCTAAGCACACACTTCATGGCCCTCAGTTGAGACCTGAAAATAGATCACAATCTTTGTATCATAGGTTATATAAAATAACCTTGGCTGGAAAAAAGAAAAAAAAGAATACTTGCTATAATGCAGACTTTCTCAGGTGGCAGTCATTTCCTCAATTTGTGGTGCCATTAAAGAGGACACCTGTTGGTATAGGCGAGGAAAAACATCTTTTCCTCATTCATCCTAGATTTATGGCCAAAGCTCTTCTAACATAAGACAGATTAACAAGAGGAAAGCATACATATTTATTGGCATGGGAATCTTCACGATGAAATGAAGACTCAGAAAAAATGGGTAAACCTGTGTATTTTTTACAACTGGTTTGCTGAAAGGGTGGATTGTCATGGAAAAATATGATTGCATAAAAATGTCAGATCTAATGGTAACAAACTGAGGTGGGGTATTTAGCAAAACTTGTTTGTTCAAATTATTTTCTGTGTCCCTGTCTTCAGAGATAAGGATGTCTTACGTCCTGATTCAGATGAAGATCTGAAAGTCTTTCCTAGATTTCATGACTTGCTTCATGGGAGAAGGGTAGAGAATGACCTTCCTGCTTCTGCTGTTTTCTCAAATGCCAAGGTGTCATATTTCAGGGTAATGTGTCCTGAACTCAATCATTAGATGCCATCCTTAGTCAGAAGTGATAACCTACTGTTATGTAAATGTAAAGTGAAGGAAGGTATATGCAATTCCGTATAAGGAGGTTTTGTTTTATTTTGTTGTCTTATATTACAAGGCCACTCCTTATCACAATGAATATAAGGAATGGATAGTTGGAGTAGAGCCTCTGAACTCAGATTGAGCAGGAGGATAGGTGGTATAAAAATATAAAATGCAATTATTAATATAAGCCTTCTCAATCAAATTAGCTGCATATGTATAGCATTTTGTTTTTTGTTTTGTTTTCAAATTGTTTTGTTTTGGTTGTTAGCAACAGAAACTGACTGCAGCTAATTTAAGGGAGAACAGAAGAGAAAAAAGAAAAGTAAATGAAAGAAAAGGAGCAGAGAAAAAAAGAAATGAAAGAAAAAAGAAAAACACAAGTTTATGGGAAAGTTCAGGAAGTCAAGGCAAAGCTGAAGAATAAGACCAGGAAAAGTTCATCATTTCCTCTTGTGTTATCCTGGATGGTACTGGAGACTATTTTTCTAAGTCAAGTATCACAAGAATGGAAAAACAAACACCACATCCACTCACTATTAAATTAGAACTAATTGATCAACACTTAGGTGCACATATGGAAATAACATTCATGGGAAATTAACTGGGAGAGGGGCAGGGGATGGGTAAATTCCCACCTAACTGGTACAATCCATGCTATCTGGGTGATGGGTAAACTTATAACTTTGACTCAAATGATACGAAAGCAATTTATGTAACCAAAATGTACCCCCACAATATGCTGAAATTAAAAAAAAAGAAAAAGAAAAAGCATGCAAAAATAAAATCAAGAATGGTTCAAGAAACTTGATTCCACTGTCAAAATTGTCTAATTAGCTAATGGAGAGTAGTTAAGCTCAGGATCTTCTTGGACTATTTTTTTTTT
>NW_012152729.1:7459465-7462527 GCF_000956105.1 Propithecus coquereli
AATCCCACTACTGGGAATCTAATCAAAGGAAAAGAAGTCATTTTATAAAAAAGACACTTGCACCTATATATTTATTGCAGCACAATTCACAATTGCAAAGATATGGAACCAACCTAAGTACCCACCAACAGATGAATGGATAAAGAAAATGTGATATATATACATCTATGTATGTGTGTGTGTTCACACACACCGTGGAGCACTACTTAGCCAATAAAAAGAATGAAATAATGTCTTTCACAGCAACTTGGATGGAACTAGAGACCATTATCCTAAGTAAAGTAACCCAGGAACAAAAAAACCAAACAGTGCATGTTCTTACTTATAAATGGGAGCAAGCAATGGGTATGCATGATTATATGGAGTGACCTAATGGACATTGGAGACTCAGAAAGGGGAGGGTGGGAGGAGTGCATGAGATGAAAAATTACCTATTAGATACAATATACACTATTCAGGTGATGAGTATGTTAAAAGCCTAGACTTCTCCACTATGCAGTCCATCCATGCAACAAGAAACAATTTGTACCCCCAAGTCTATTAAAATGAAAATGAATTAAAAAAATAAAAATACTGACAAAAAGAAAAGACTGGAAAAAGGACAGAAGTCAGGAGGCAGGACAACTTGGAGGTTTAAGGTGAGAACACCAGGGACAGTCTTATTATGGACCACCTGGAATGAAGCAGCTACAATACCTGTGGTCTTTGCTGTCACTGCTCAAGGTTCACATTTATGGGAGGAAGAATCAGAATTTCCAGTCATGAGTCATATGGGCAAATTTGACCAAGGATGGTCTAGGCATTTTGATTGTCTTTGCTACAAAGACCTTAAGCAAGTCAGGGAGAGAAGCAATTCTTCAAGAAAGAATTGAGCAGCTGACACCAGAGGGGGTAAATGTATGGCAAGCAAGCCAAATCAACACGTAAACACAGTGTCCCTCACACAGGAATCTGTGTGTTCTGGGAAGTTTCAGCACATTCAATAATTTTGCCAGAGTAGGCAGTGAAACATTACATTGGCAAAACTATGAAATTATTGTCTGATGGTCGGGGCAGCATTAAGAGTCAAATCAAATCAAGTCAACTCATATAGTGACACTGTAGCAAGCCTATTCATATTGCAACAGTATCTCAGAATTCATATGCTACTTTAGGTTATAGCCCTAAAATCCAGTGAACAGGAAATACCACCAACATTTCTTTAATATTTAAGGGCTGCAAGGATTATAGGCTGCATGGAACCTCACCATTGGCGTGTCACAACAATTGTTTGGGAGCCTGCACCAGCTGATCTGCTCCCCCTGCCCCCCCCCCACATTTTCTTTCTTTCAGATTAATATACACAAGATTTTCCTTCTCTGATTATTTAAGCAATCTGTACAAACCGATTCAATCTTTGCACTGACTTAATATTGAGACACTTCTAATGATGAGACAAATCACAACATTAATCATGTCAAACATGCTTAATCCTGAATCATAAAATCACCCCATGTTTCATTTTTAGACATTTTATCAAGGTGTATGGAACCGAACTGCATGTTATCTATGTTATTGAGTTCTGTTTGAGGATTTTATTTATATACTTTTATTTTCCTTGTATTCTCCAGAACAGTTATTGGAATCTACAATGTGTGAAAAATTGGAGGGAAGAGAGGCAGAGAAATGTGACATTTGACATTTTTTGTCATAATGCCATAATACTGGTTAGAATAGTAGGAAAACACAAATAATTTAGGGACCCATTAGACTATGAGATAGAATAGTGACTTTTGTTACATACACACACACACACACACACACACACACACACACAGAGTCTATGTAATTAGAGCAGATGGAACTCTCAGCCTGTATTATATTTTCAGATACTCCAACTAGATATTATATTTTAGCTATGCAAATTTAAACTTTATGACTCAGTTGTTATTTTTCCTATGTGTAAAGTCATCATAATTAAAACTTTTCTAGCTACATCGAGTAATAATTGAGGGTTCAGTGATCTCACACACACGTACATACACACAAAGACATATGCACTTTAATGTTCTGGTGATATATTAGTTTTAGTAGTACTGGGATTTTTTCACATTATGTAAATGAACTCCAGCCAAAGGGGATAGAATTTTACTTGAATACACTGTTCAGGTTTCAAACCCAAATGTTTAAGTTGGGACTGATTTTTCCTTAAGTGCATGATACTTTTCCTTCCTCCAATCTAATTCCGACTCAATTCTTGAAGTTCACCTAAAATCCAACCTGTTGTGTGCAGTTATACCTATTCCCTTTATTGTTAAACTGATACTCCATGAACCTACTTTATACTAAGGCAGGGCTCTCAAGTGACAATTTTATAACTGGGAGGCTAATGATTGAGGTAATCTGTGATTTCAATAATTTTTGAACATGAAGAGAGAGAGCACGAAAAAATTCAACAGTAGAAAAGGAAATCTGAAAAAATGACCTTGTTTTAGAGACTGGACCAACTTCCATTAGTCTGGGAAGCAGTGTCCTAAATTTAAATCTGTCTAAAGTATTATTGTTCAGGGAAATGATCTTGCCAAGAGTATGCATATAGAAATAACCAGATCATCAGGATTTGCCTGACCAGGGTCCACAGTTCCAGGAGACATGTGCTTATGGAAGGCAAATGGATAGATTAGCAGAAGCATGGAGGCTAAATTAAGACACCAGTGGGTTCAAATCCATTTAATATTCTTGAGAAGTTGTGGATGACTTAACCTCTCTCAGCATTACCAATATTATCTATGGAATAGGGATAATGCCCATTTAATATGATTGTTGTAATTAAATGGAATAATAATGCATAAATTGATAACACATATGTACACACACACAAAGGGTCATAATAATATTGATTCCATCTCTTCTCTGTGTACAACAGAGACATAGAGCTCTGCCTGGCATCTAAGGGTGCAACTCCAGGCATAGGAGATAAAATGGAGGGAATAAATATAGAACCAGAGCCCCAGACTAAGTGGTCTATTACTAGTAATATGATTACATTTTTCTTTTATTTAACTTTGCAAATATTTAGGTCT
>NW_012152729.1:7464312-7466530 GCF_000956105.1 Propithecus coquereli
AATGTGAAACTAACACCAATTGCTAAGAATAAAGTTTTTTTGAATTTTCATAGCATATATTATTGTGTGTGTCACATCAAAATTTAGTTCTTGATATTATCTCTTTTGAAGTGCTGAAGAAACTTCTTTGGTTCCGTTCATTCTGTTCTGATTCTGACTTCACTTGGCATTAAGTTTACTTCACTAATACATTAAGTTTACTTCTGCTCTTTGTCTATTAACCAAACAGTACTATTTGATATGAATGCTATCATACATCCAAATGCAAATTTAAGCACTGAATTCTGGGAAAAACATTCAGTTATACAGTGATCATTCACAGGAGTCAGGGTGTGTTTATATGTTTATCTGATTGCAATCAATGTGAATAAAATAAAAACAACTTACAGCAAATATGTTCAACTTGGAGAACATTTGTGGAAAACCTCAGAGATTAATGCATATTTTTAGGAATGTTTTATTTTGTATACGGTGTTTCCTTAGTGTAGAACAATTTTTCATCAGGTATAGTACATTCATTCTCCTGGCAGGCGTCAGAACTTGTGCCTAAGCTCTCACAACACCTTAGCGGAGTAGACATTATTTAAATTTTACTAGTAGATGGGATGAGGTTGGGAGAAGACGACTTGCTGAAGTTTGCTATAAAAAAACAAGGTCTGGAACTGCAATGTCAAACCAATCTATGTGAACACTGACTCAACTTTCTTGTACTCATGCTGCTCTAAGTCTGAGAATAATCTCTGTTTCCGTGACCAAGAATATTTCTGATTTTAGCCAACATACAACAAAACATTCTTAGCAAACAGAAAAAAACATCAAATATTGATTCCTCCCTACTATTCCACTACTTCGGTAAATTATAGTGTATGTAGCCATCAAGGCAACTAAAGTATGAGATACAGATTTCAAGCAAAGTCAAGATCAGTATTTATTAATGTTTGGAGCCTATAATTCTTTGAAACACTTAAGTAACATGTCTTGGTGTTGCTTGCTGAAATGTTTGTTTCTGTATTGAAAGAGAATGTGATGTTCTGAAAATGTTGAAAAAGTATGCCTTGTAGCTTTGCCAGAAATCTATAGATGTTAATAACATAAAATTTCCAAATGCAATGTAATGAATATGCCAATACACTAACACACATGGATAGACTGAGAGATAAATAGAAAAACATACAGATAGTACAATGCCCCTATATGGGACTTACAATTTTTGGTCAATAGCATGGGAATTATATATTTACAAGGATATAGGTTTACCTATGAAAATCATTATACCTAATATTAATATTTATGTTCATGGAAAATAAGAAATTTGGGCTACTAAAATATAATATAGCTTTTTGTATGCCTAATAAGTCTTTAAGTAAGTCTTCTCCATAATTAATTTCCATTTCAAGAGCCTTCATTAGTGTAAACTTTTCTGATTCTAATTCCCTGTTGTTTCCATGAAATCAATATGTATATTTGCCTTTCTTTATTTCACATAATACACTCATTACAGGGTGGTTTTTGTATTTTTTTTTTTTTTCCCTGTCTGGTCCTATCTCCGAATAGCTGATTTCTTTTTGATTTTATAACTCACAGCACTGACACTTACTAACCAGGCCTTGACATGAACCACAGGAAAATGTGACATCCACTGTTAGTTTAAGTTAAGAGACATTTCTTTATCCTTTCTCCAGCAATCAAATATTCTATCCTTATTTATCTCATAACTATCTGAATAACTTTCATAACCCCAGGCTGATAACATTGTTCACATATATTTCAATTTTATACCACCAAACTGGGGCAAGAGGGCAGTTTGAAAGTTCATTTTATTTTTTCTCAAATTGTATTGCAAATATATTTACTCTAAATCTGTTATCCTGTTTATTCAATTTTCCAGTTCTCAATTTCAACTTATCTTTTGCTAATTATTTCCAAGTAAGTAGCATGCCATTTTCTCTTAATGACATCAAAGATCTTTTCATATAAGTGGGAATTTGGGTTTGAGGTAATTAAATGTTGGAAAGTGATTATTTTACAGATAGAAAAACATCAATTGTTGGACTGCAGATTTTGCCTCCCGCTGGTAATAGTTTGTTAATGTGTCTGTTTTCTCACTTGATTGTGGAAATTAATAAGATCAGGTACTATGCCTACGGTGTATGAAGTGTGGTGTTAGAACATATTCAGTATTCTGTGAACACTATTTTGAGAGAAATAAATGACTATT
>NW_012152729.1:7470279-7470678 GCF_000956105.1 Propithecus coquereli
TATATTTATTTTTTTATTTCTTGTTGTATGTAGTACATCTTCACATATGGGATTCTTTAATTTTAATGTTTGTTTTCATTTAGTCCACCTGAATACTAGTTAAATCTGGTTATGTCTAAAATATGAGAATTATTTCTAAGAGATAACAATTTTAGTATCATCTTATGTTCTTTGCTCAAATTGCAGGTTTCATACTTTCAAGTTATATATGAAAGTCTGATACTTTACATCTACAAGCCTAAGTATATAAAAATGATATTGGAAATGTTACACATTAGACTGCATCAAATCACAGTGAACCATGAATAGATGACCTTCATATTAAATGTCCAACCATGGATCTAGAGTATAATGAGAAAGGATTTAATCTCATTATTTAATAGTAACTCCCCCAGTGTT
>NW_012152729.1:7472643-7476288 GCF_000956105.1 Propithecus coquereli
GCACAAATTTTCCAATCCAGTGGTTACTAGAAATAACAAAATATTTTTCTTTTCCTGAATTGTCTGTAGACCTTGAAAACCTCTGGAGAGCTTGAAAACTATCTCAAAGACTTCAGAACCCTTCACATGAAAATTTTGCAATGTGTACCTCATAAATAAGTTAATGCTGTCTGTAGTTGATGAATCAGGCCTGCCACATGTCAGGTTCTGTCAACAGCAGAAAAGACTATCACTTCCTTCCTCACTGCTTAAATAAGTTTAACCTGAATGGAATTTTAAAAGCACTAAGATAAGGTACATTGACTGGAAACTGTAATTGAATTGTTCCTATAAATGATTAAAGCAAGGGGAAACAAAAGGGAAATGACTGAAGATTTTGAAGCATTTTTGGATGAAATAAAAGAAGTATCCCCTTCTTACCCCCATGGATAACATACAGCCTCATCCCCAAATAATAATTATTGCCAACATAAAACATTTGCTTACTCTATGCCAGGCACTGGGGTAATCTCTTTGCATATATTATCTTAATTTGGTGCTCAAAAATGATCCAGTGAAATAATTTTTCAAACTTGTCTTTTCAGGTAAAAAAAAAAAAAAAAAGAAAAAAAAGTTAAATGGTTTGCCTAAGGTCACAGAGTTTGAAAGTGATAGAGCCAGAATTTATATGAAGGATAACCTGAAAACCCACATTCACACTTATGTAATAATATTTTCTACTGTGTGGTTCAGGGATTCTTGATGATGGTCAGCATGGAAGTGAAAGCAAATTTTCCTTCAGGGGATGTATAGTTTGTATTAATATTTGTGGCATTCCTTCATTCAATAGTATTAATAACTGAGTAAGTACCTACCACATACCAAATACTGTGTTAATGCTGGGGATTTAGTAGCAAGTATGACAAGCATAAAGCCTGCCAACCTACAACTTGCAGATAAGCAGGAAAGGCAAAAAATTGAACAAGGATTAACAACAAAATATAATAAAGGTTATCAAAATGAAAGTACAGAGTACCCTAGACATTTGTAGCAGGAACCAGCTTTCTAGTCATTCGGAGATAAATTACAAACATAAAATGTATACAGACACAAGAAGGATAACTGAGAGTTGCACAAAGATGAGGAACACAAATTAGAGAGTATTTGCAAAGGTTTACAGGTGAAAGAGAAGAGGGCTTGTTTTAGGAACAAATGAGTACAGTGGGCTAGAAAGTCCATGGCAGAGAGAGAGTATAAAGTCACTTGATATCTAAGCTAATTCAAGACCATAGGGGAAATGTATGTCACATTAAGAAGGTTAGGGTTAGGGTGGAAAGCCTAGTAGGTGCTCATAATGCGGGTACAGAAAGATTTCTCACACAGAAATTAAGATATACAAGTTGAATTTATTTTATCCTTTTAGAGGGAGAGAAAGAGCAAGAGGAAGAAAAAGAGAGAGAGAGAGAGAGAGAGAGAGAGAGAAAAGAGAGAAGGGAAAGTGGGAAGAGAGCAGGGAGATGGCGTGGTATCCCAAAGAGAGAAGGGAGATGCCATTAGTGAGGTCAAGTGGCTTGCTGATTTTAAGGGGCACTGAGAGAAAGAGAAAAAAAATAGTGATGGCTCTCAGTTGATAACAAAAGCGGCAGCAAGTAGATAACAAAAACTGCAAGGATGTCAGAGTCCAAGAGTTGGTTTCCTGCCTTTCTTTGGAGAAGGGATTAGCACAGGAGATGTGCCTCTGTCCTCCAGATATGGTTGAGGCTTGGAGCTTGTTCTCCTGCTGTTTACTCAAGAACTCTGCAAAAGCAGATTCTCAAAAGAAAAACAAAAAAAACAAAAACAAAAAATAAAACAAAAAAAACAACCAAACAAACAAAAAAAACAATTCTGAAAGAGATTTACATCTCTTTTCCATCCTCACAGCTCTCTTGAGAAGTGTGCAAAACAGACCTCCTGCAGGGTACCTGTTAGTGAGAGCACTCATATGATGGATCTTCAACCTACCTAACCGTTACTGGGGAAATTGTGGGATTAGGTATTTTCCTGTTATTTTTGCAAGGCCTCCCCTTTCAGTTAGACTTTATCCTAAGGACAGTGGGAAGCCAATGAAGAGGAAATATTATGAAAAGAACGTTAAGAATCACACTGGGTGTAGTGTGTCCAGTGGATGAGAGTGAGTGTAGCATAGAGAATCAGTTAATCAGACACACAGTTGTGGCAGGATGTAGGTGACAGATTATAGTGATATGGGCCAAGGAACTGTGAATTAGGCTGAAGAGAAACAAAAAATTTGGAAGATATTTAGCAGGTCAGATTAATAGTTTTATGGAGGAGTACATGTGGACTAAGGAAAAGGAAGGGCTCAGAAAAAGATGCACAAACCTCTGTATTGGGTGAATTTCTGGCTGGTGGAGCTATTTCCTGAGATGGGAAACAACAAGTTTAGAGAAAGTGATTACTAAATTATTTTTGGATAAGTTAGGTTGAAAATAATAGCAGCATGCCCAATGAGAATGTATCTTCAGTAGGCATATGACAAATATGTCCGGAAGCGAAAAATGAGGCCCTTTCCTACCAGGAGTGAGAGATACCTAATGGAACAGTTCAAAAGCCAAGATTGCGACCAAAACCGTGGGAGTTAACTAAATGTTTTAGAACCAGGCAGCTTTATGGCCCTAATTTCCTATAAAGAAAACAAATGGCAGAGATGTTAGCCTTTTGGAGAAGGTATAGGGCAGGCTTCAGTTACATAAAGGAGAATTATAAAGTAGGGAGGGCGATAATAACAAATCTGGCAGAAATGAAGTCCTATGGGTTGCTCCAACTACAGACAGAAAAAGGGAGAACTACGGGGAATCCAAGGTGGTTTCATCCCAAAGGAGGCTTAGAAAACAATTTGATAGGGATCTGAATAACACTTACTTGATCACTACATTTGACATCTGGGCGAGAACTATATTAATCCTTCAGTATGGAAAATATTAATCCTTTCAGTCTGCATATTAGTAGACATACTAATCCTACGAGTATGACTTGCAATTCTAGAAATTAGCAAAGAATTCAGCTTTCAGCGTGAGCACTCAGCGAACTTAGATTGGAGAAGGCTGGATATGGCAGAGGGGAGGTGGTTATCCAGGAACCTGACTTTATGTTCTTATTATGTGCTGGTAACTGTGACTTTCTCATGTAATATTCATAAATGAGAAAATTGATGCCCTAAGAAGTCAAGGAACTTGATCTCTAAGTTGAACTCTTCATGAGTAACAGAACAACAATTTGGGCTGACGTAGGGAATGGGAACCAAGAAGCCTAACTGAAGCCTGATTTCCAGGACAGATCAGAAACAGATTTGCTTACAAAGTTCCTCCACCCCAACAGGTGAGCTTCTTTGAAAACTTAGCCTGCATTTCTTACAGCCAAAGATACTTCCATATTGAAGAATATTGCCCAAAACCTGACACATATATGTCATTTTTTAAAAAAAATTATGTTTTAAGTCTTATTCTATGGTGTTATTTTTAATGATTGAACTCTGATATCTTTATTCAGGTTTGGGTATTAAAAATAACAGGCAAGAGAAAAGGCATGCCCCTAGGTAAAAAAGGATAGGATTTCTAACTGAAATAATCAAGACATATGTATGTAGAGCTTTTTATTGGTTGAAGT
>NW_012152729.1:7476673-7481352 GCF_000956105.1 Propithecus coquereli
GCCACGGCACTCACTCTAACCCGGGCAAAAAAGTGAGACTCTGTCTCAAAAAAAAAAAAACAAAAACAAAAACAAAAAAAACTAGTCTTTTTCTTTATTCATACATATCATAGAAAAAGAAGAAAATTTAGAAAATTTAACCATTTAGAGGTTATGTTCGGGGTTCCTCACCCATTTTATGCCTTAGCTCATACTGAAAAAAAGAATTAGTTGTTTAAATTTTACACCCTTAAGCCACAGAGATTTGGGGATTCTTTGTTATACAGAGTAGCTTATCCTATCCTGATGTAAACTGCAGATACAAAGTTACTCCACGGAGAAATCTTAGGAAACCATAGTGGGTTCCAATGAAGACAGCCATGCTGTGTGTATGCAGACAACATGGGCAGAGAACAGTGATACAGCAGCAGTTTCAAGTAAGAGCCTCACATGAAAGTCACAGAAGTAGGTAATATTAATGGTAGATATTACACATTGGGGTCTCCAAGAAGCTGACTCTTAGGTGGATAATTTACTATAATAAGTTTATTGGGGAGTACTTTCAGGACTAACCTTGCTGAGGAAGTAATAAAACATGATTGAACAAGGGAGATGTGAAGTGAAATGCAGTCATAGCATTTTCCTTCTATTTTTTTTGCAGCACACTCTGGAGCTGAAATGGATTTTCAGAGATGTCTTCAATGAAGACATGGAGGCCAGGTCTGTAGACCCTATGTGGACCAGTAAATTGATGCAGGATGCTGTCAGGAAGGAGGTATGATCTTTGTCAAGGCAGCTTATTTCAGCTGATGTCACATCGCCAAAAAGAGGATTAGCTGAGATTTGTCAGCCATCAATACTCCTCTCAGTAGCCCGCAGGAATCATTGTTGCATCTTGGAAGAGGGCATCTGCAGGCTGGACCATAGAAGCTAATATACTGGGCAATGAAGTGAGGTCAGCAGGCTTCTTATGTGGACAACTCTATGCAGTCAGGCAAGCTGAGATGCAAAGATGCCTGACAAGTCTATAGCTTTTTTGTTTGTTTGTTTTAAATACAGACAGAATACTTGGATGTTGTAATGTGTCCATGACCTTCTAGTGGCTTGATGTTTTGGTTGGGGAATTTCTTGCTCAATAGAGTTGATCATTTGGAGACCATATTGACTTTTTATTGAATTTTGCCACATAGTTAAACATAAGCTTCTACATGTGACACTGTAGTGTATGAGAGAAAGTAGGCTCAGCATGTTTTCCTTAATGAACCTTTCTCTTCAGTTCCTCACTCTAACTGCTGATGCAGATCACTATCCCTCCCTTCTACCATCTCTTTAGTATAATAAATCTCTCTTTTTCTTTGAGAAAAGTATTAATATTTAATTGGAAAAACTCTTAAAATGTTAGGAAAATATTAAACCAAGCACTGAATAATGCCCAGGAGAGTAGGCAGCTTGATTTGTGCAGTGAAGTTTAGTTGTTCATTTGCATTTTTTTCTAATAACAGTGACCTACTAAGTGGATCTTTTTCATGCTCCTTTTTAGAAGTAAAGTTCTATTGAGTAAGAAAATAAGTCACAAAAGGGAATGTCGGTTTACATTTCTTTTCCAAAGTACTCTTTGAAACACTGCTTATTTGAACACACTAAATTTGTTCCAAAAGTATTCAGGTCATGCATAATTAAATATGTAGCTTTTAGCAATTTTAGTTCTTCCAAGATATATTGTATACTACATTATTCGTACTTTTGAGTGACTATTATTGTTTTATGCTTGCAGATGTCTTTGTAATTTGTTATTCAAAGGTTAATTTTATGCAAGTACTGAAGGTCAAGCTTTAATAGAATCTTAAATGATAAAATGTAAGTGTTTCAACACCCACCATTATGAAAAAAGTTTGACAAAAATATATTCAAAGGAAATGGCTCAATAGTAAAAAGGATTAAGGGTTATTTTAACATATAAAATTTAATGTAGCTCATTGATTATTCTGAATTATTTATATTATCTAGGTTATAAGTGAGAGGAAAGAGCATAAGTTCTGGAGGTCAATCAATGTCCATGAGCAGTAGATTTTTTTCACATATACACAAAGATTTCTCCCATGTTTCATCAAGAATTTTTGGTGTATGATGATTTTTTTTAACTTACAAAAATCTCTGTATAGGATATTCAATGCAAATATTCCCTATATTAGTAATAATGACAACAACAACGATAATAGTTAACACTTACATTGTGCCTACTATGTCAGGTAGCATTCATAGTATGCTCACATATTTGTATTCCATTAATTCTCACACAAAAACAACAGGTTTTTATTTATCCTCATTTCACAGATGAGAAGTCTCAGTCACAGAAAGGCTCCAAAACTAGCCAGAGGTCACATGACTATTAAGGCATTGCAGGGTTTTAAAACCTGGTTTATTGGCTTCAAAAATGAGGATTACAACAAATGTGATATACTGCTCCTTAAAATATGTACTAAAATAGTTCCTATGCATACATTTCATTTCTCACTGTTATAGACTAAATATTGCATCCTCCCAAATTCCTATGTTGGAGTCCTAACCTCCAAGGTGATGGTACTAAGAGGTGGGGCTTTTAGGAGGTAATTAAGTCATCAAGGTAGAACTCTCATGAATGGGATTAGTACCCTTATAAAAGAGACTCCAAAGAGTTCTCTCACCCTATTCCACCATGTGAGGAAATAGCAAGAAGACAAGAGTCTGCAACCCTAAAGCAAACTCTCACTAGACACTAAATCTGCCTGTGTCTTAATCCTGGCCTTCCCAGTCTCCAGGTCTATGAGAGAAAAAAAAAGTTTGTTGCTTAAGCCACCCAGTCTGTGATATTTTTGTTGTAGCAGCCTGAACACACTAAGATATTAACAATAAATGATCTTAACTTGAGGACAACTTATGAAATTAGAGCCCCATACCCCCAAAATCCAGAACAGCATCCTCAGTTTCTTTAAGATTTTTCTTCTCTTTTACCATCTTCGTAGTCATTATAGGCCCATAAGGGAAGCCGAGTGGGTATTAGGGACTCATTGACACAATATGAGGTATTCCTGGAGGATAATTCCATATGATACTGGTCATTTGCCATTTTAATTATTATGTTACTATTACCAAAAGTTTGGTACTTGTCCCTGTGGCCAAATAAAGAGTGAGGACAAGCAGTTTGAGGAAAAGGAAAGAGAAGCTTATTAATTTTGATGACAAGAAAATAATTTTCAATATTATCTTTCAAAATGGATAGAGCCTTGATGTATGATGTCACAATTAATGTTACTTTCTTAAAGTATGATCACTCTTGAAATCTCTTTCATTTCTTAATGTGGGACATCACAGAATTACATTGAGATTTAATGAAGGAAGGAGATAGTATGATGATGAGCCTTATACTGATGCTGATAATCTGAATTCTGATACTATGAATTACATTCACCTCGCTGCCACTGCCTAATTACAACGATCTACACCAGTGTGGACTCCCATGGAACCAGATGGCACAAGGCAGTGTAATCAATTATACTTTAAAATAAGCATGCATATGATGAGCAAGCACATGCACGCATACGCACACAAGCATACACCCGTGTATACCCTCCATGTGTTTTGTATAAAACAGAAAACAAATCATTGCATGTATTTCTGATAAGATATAATGCTTCCACCAATCTTGAAAATGATATTGTTTCTCTTCAGAAGGCTATACAACATCACAATCAGATATAATCAAAAGATATTTTTATCCTGGAGAAAATATGGATTTATCATAACAGAGTTTGGAAGAAATTCTCAATATCCGATGAATGCAGCCCTTGCCTTATTAGCTATTGACTTTTACCCATTGATGGAAAATCAAATCAAATCAATTAGAGATCAGGGTGGCCAATGGTTTGAAACTTCTGTCCACCAGAGTGAGATCACTCACCAAAGAAATGTTTATTCATTACCAAACCCATTAGAGTTGCTTGGAGTGAAGTTATTCAATGCAATCTATTTTCTCTGTAGTTGGTGCTTAGCTAATGTTTAAGATGATTGAAATATGTGTGTGTTCCTTACTTCAGAGGTGAATTTATCTATCACAATTAGATCTATAACAATAATTATTTGGATTCATTTTATTTCTCCTTTAAAACTTTTTTCTAAAGAATTAGTCTTTACCATTTTAACACTAATTTAAATAGCATCCTATGTCATAATTTGGAAATTGATTTTTTAAAAAAAGTGAAGCTTGCGTGTTTTGGGGGGAGGAATAGCTGAGTAATCACATTCTCTCCATACCCTCCTCTCACCCCTCTGCCTGTCCTGTCATAGCCAAATGACTCTAAAAACTCTTATGTGTTTACATCAGTGGTTGTCTATAAAAGTGGAAATGGATCAAACAGCCAGGGACAGACAGAATTCCAGAAACAAGCTGAGATGTATTTACAGGGAGAGAATAGAAAGGAATATATTCAGGAAACGTGGAGAAGAATAGTGGGGTGATGGAAAGCAATAGCCAACACACACTAGGTTTTTAGAACAATTTATGGGAATTCTACAAAAGCAGTTAGAGATGAGGTTGTGACTAGTGGTGGTAAAAAGATTAAGGACAGCTGCATTGGTCCATGAATTGAACTTGCAGAGATAGACTAAGGGAGAGAAAGTTTGAAAACATTGATTTTGCCCCATTGAGGAAATTCCCTATTTAC
>NW_012152729.1:7482202-7486666 GCF_000956105.1 Propithecus coquereli
CATGTTTTCCTTCTTTTTTCACCTGAATTTGTTTTTATTTTCAAGCATAGAAGCATTTTATTCTCTCATTTCTAAATTTTAGACTTTAAAAGCAAAGACTGTGTCTATTGTTACATTAGCTTTTTTTTTCCTTTTGTTTGAATTTAGCAAGATCTTTGTCACGGTGCCTCATCTGGTAAAAAAAGGAAAGCTTTCTTCTACTTTTCTCATCTAGGAACATCTTCCCTTTCCTGTTCAGTGAAATGTAGGCTGCTGCTTTCATGTCAATGCTATAGATTATAGTTTTCCTCTAATTCCGGTCATTTTAAACTATAAAATCCTTTTCCAGATTTCGTCAAGAAATACCTCCACTGGGCACTTATGGATTGTATATCAGTGTGAAGAATCACCTTCCAGCCAATCAGTTATTTCTTAAAGAACACACAGCTATATGTTAACTCAGTAAATATCATCAATTAAGTTAGATGATTATCAAATTTGGAGAACCCATATTTAATGGTTTCTAAAGTGGTGTTGGTTGGGAGGCTGGGGTTAGGACTTCAAAGGTCACATAAAATAAAGCATCCGTCCTTTAGGTACTTAAAACATAATTGTCTGGGTTGATGATGTGGGTGCAAAAAAATAATTGTGGTGCAAATTGAAAGTTAAAATAATTAGGGCAACAAAAATAGTCTAAAGTTTAAATCCAAATAAACTACTCTATTCTCCTCCCTTTCTCTCCCTCTCTCTCCTCACTCCTTTTCTCTTTCTCCAAAAATTGCATAAATTCTTATATAAAAATTACTGTCTTATCATCTTTTACTGTTCATTTACTCATATCACATACAAAATTTGGTTCTCAGAAGGTTGAAGTCAAAAGGGAAGCTAAAGCTGTACTTTAGAACAGAGTTAAATAAGAACTCAAAAGGTCTATTCTAAAAGAAAACATGATCTTCGGTACAAACTTTTTTTAAATAAAAGAATGTTTGAATAAATGGATCACTTAGAGATAAGTTTATGTGGGAATGTGTTTCTACATTTTGAATTTCTACATAAATTCAAAATTGAAGATTAGAGAACTTTAAAGCCCATAAAACCTATCAATAAAAAGCAGAACTAGGTTAAGGACTTTAAGAATAACTCACAGTTCATTGAGAAAATAACTGTAGTGTGTAAAAATTGCACTCTGAAGTGGTCAAGTAAACTCCCACCAAACCAACAGTCCTGCACTTAGCAACGCTAAATGCTGAACAAAGGTGCAAAAACAACTGAACTACTGGAGAGCTAAACGATACTGGCACATTGTGGAGGGCACGGGAACACTTAGAATAGAAAATAATTGGAAGGAAGTTTTCTTTTTTAAAGGGGATTTAGCCTGAGAGAATGTTAGGTCTGCCTCGATGTTCCCTGGTCCTGGGTTCCCAGTGACAGGAATGAGTATTGGCACCAAGTCAAGCCAATGACGGAGTGATCACAAAGCAATCCCACACACACAGTTTATTGAAAAGCAAAAGAATGTCTCAGAGGGATAGGTCATTCTCCGTGAGTGGAGAAGCCCCCAAAGTCTTAGCACACACTGTCTTTCATCCGCTCACTGGTTTGTCCCGCCTCTCTCCTGGGTGGGATTGGTTGCCGTCTCCTGTCTTTGGGTAATTGACAGGTTGGGGTTATATAGCAGTTTCTGTTTTATTCATACTTCCCAGAATTCTTCACAAAAAACCTACGGGGGGTGGGGAGGAGGAGTCAAAACCATAATGCTAATTAGATAATAATGTGCCCCAGGTCAGTTAAAGTCACTAGGAGCTTCTCACTCTACATGCTCCATCCAGGGAAAAGTCTCTAGCCACAAATATCTGATATTGCAGTTTCTTTTCTGCATTCTGATTGGCTCCCGCTCTCCACCTTTAGCCACTTCCTCTCCCTGCCTTGCCACCTCCCTGCCCTCCGCCCAGACCTAACAGGCAGACCAAAATCAATGCTGCATGGAGGGGCTAAAGTAGAAAACCAACCGTCTTTCTGTCCTGAAAAAACAAGAGAACAGATTTCTGGGAACTGTAGCCACTGACAATGGGAAAAGGGAGTCACGAAAAGGAGCAAGCCAGAGGCAGGGAGCAAGTTCTCATCCCTGATGCCTGCAAATGTGAGGCAGAGTCCAAGCAGCACAGCTTGGATTAAGAAATTGATCATTATTAAAGCAAAATTCAAAAAGATGTGCAGTTCCAGTCTAACCAAAGTAACTATCTATTAAAACAAATAAGCATAAGAAAACAGAGAACACTGTTTATAGGAATATTACAGTATCCAGAGTTTTCATAACATAACATTCATAAACGCAAATCCTATACTGACAAATTTTTGGTTAAGTGAGTTCTTATGCAAAATTTACCTCAAAACTGATCAAACATCTAAATATAAGAGCTAAAACTCTAAGTCTCTCAGTAGAAACCATAGGCATAAATCTTCACGATAAGGGCATACATAATGATTTCTTAGATACGGCACCTAAAGCCACAAGCAACAACAAAAAAATAGACCACTTGGACTTTACCGAAATTAAAAATTTTGTGCTTCAGAAAACACTAGCAAAAAGGTTGAAGAGACAACCCACAACTACAAAGCTAAACATAGTCTTGGCATATGATTCAACAATCCTGCTTCTAGATATTTATCCAAAGGAGATGACAACTTATATACACATAAAAACCTACACAAGAATATTTATATTAGCTATTCTCATAATTCCCAAAGCTTGAAAGTACCTGTTGAGGCTCAGAAAATGATACCCCAAAATATGCCACTTTGATATGCTGAGCTAAAGAAGCAGCCTCGAGGTCTCTCTCTAACCTCCCCCCACTTCCCTGTCTGTCTGATCCTCTTTCCTGGAGCACCTGGGAGAAACTGTCCCTGGAATTTCTTTATCTGACTAAGAAAACTTCTTTCCAAAACAAGTGCAATTATCTTAAGAGCTCTTCCTAGGAATCTCATCAAATAACCAGAAAAGTTTAACCACCAAAAAAGAGAGGAGATTGGACGTCATCACCATGTCCAGACAGACTTTTCTTCTATTCTTTTGAGGGCAGCCTTGAGAAATTACCTGAGGAACTTTATCTGCATAATTAGACAACTTTGTTCACAGTGAAGATCCACCTCTCACCTTCCCACTACTTCCCCCAGAACTCAGAGGGACTTTGTGTCAGGCCACTGTTCTTTAGGTCCATTCATTTCCCCTGAAAACTATTTACTCTTGTACTCCCCCATGCTCCCTTCTCCAATGAAGAAGGGAATATAGGCATCTATTAATGGACTTCATTGGCTTATTGGGTAATCACTCTCCTGCTATTCTCCCATGGTATGCACATTAATAAATTTTGCATGCTGATTTATCCTATTAATTTGTCTACTATTAGTTCATTTTCAGTGAACCTTCAGTGGGCAGAGAGGAAGCTTTCCCTCCGCCCTTACACAACCAAGATCTTCAAAAGGTGAGTGGATAAACAAACATAATAATTCCATACAATAAAATATTGTCCAGAGATAAGAAAAATAAATGAGCCATCAAGCAAATAAGCAAGAAAAAAATCAAAGAATCCCATTGAAAAGTGGGCAAAAGTCATGAACAGAAATTTTCAAAAGAAGATAGACTAATGGCCAAGAAACGTATGAAAAAATACTCAATGTCTCTAATCATCAGGGAAATGCAAATCAAAACCACAATGAGATATCACCTAACTCCAGTGAGAATAGCTTTTATCAAAAAGTCCCAAAACAACAGATACTATCATGGATGCAGAGAGAAAGGAACGCTTAATACACGGTGTGACTACAAACTAGTACAACCTCTATGGAAAGTAGTTTGGAGATACCTCAAAGAACTAAAAATAGACCTACCATTTGATCCACCAATCCTACTACAGGATATTTTCCCAAAGGAAAAAAAGGACATTTTATCAAAAAGACACTTGCACTCAAATATTTATTGCAGCACAATTCACAATCACAAGACGTGGGATCAACCTAAGTGCCCACCAATTCATGAATGGATTAATCAAATATGGTATATGTATACCATGGAGTACTACTCAGCCATAAAAAATGGTGAAATAATACCTTTTGTAACAACCTGGATGGAACTGGAGACCATCCTCCTGAGTGAAGTAATTCAAGAATGGAAAAACAAGCATCGTATGTACTCCCATTAAATTGGAGCTAATCAGTCAACACTCATGTGTACGTATGGAAGTAAAACTCAATGGAAATCAAGCAGGTGGGAGGGGGGAGAAGAGGATGAATAAAATCACACCTAAGAGGAACAATGCACACTATCTTGTGATGAGCACACTTACAACTTTGACTCAAACTATACAAAAGCAATTCATGTAACCAAAACATTTGTACCCCTGTAATATTCTGAAATAAATAAAATAGGGCTAAGTGACGATAAGGACCAAAGTAAATAAAGAGATATACCATGGTCATAGATTTAGA
>NW_012152729.1:7486716-7487713 GCF_000956105.1 Propithecus coquereli
TGGGAGGCTGACATAGGAGGATTGCTTGATGCCAGGAGTTTGTGATCAGCCTGGGTAACATAGTGAGACCATGTCTCTGTGAAAAATAAGATAAAATTAGCCAAGCGTGGTGGCACATGCCTGTAGTCTCAGCTACTTGGGAGGCTGGAAATGGAGGATCATTTGAGCCTAAGAGTTCAAGGCCACAGAGAGTTTATGATTACACCACCACAGTCCAGCCTGGGCCACAGAGCAAGACCCAACCTTACCCTGTCTCTTAAAAACAAACAAAACAAAACAAAACAACAACTTAATAATAAAAAGACAAATGAATAACAAATGAGCAGAGATTTGAACAGATACTTCAAAAAAGACAATATATAAATGGCCAATAAGCACATTATAAATGGCTTAATAGCATTAGTTATCAGGGAAGTACAAATTAAAATCATAATGACAGCATTCTGCACCCATTTAAATGGCTAAATTTTAAAAGAGTGGCCACTATCAAAGTTGGCAGGTGTGTGGTATGACTACAACTCTCATACATTGTTGGTGGGAATACACAATGAGACAGCCACTTTGCAAGACCATCAGACAATTTCATTTTAATATTAAGCACACACCTCCCTATGTAATAGCAATTTTTCTCCTGGAAATTCACTCAAGGGAAATAAAAACATTGGCTTACAAAAATAGTTATAAAAGATATGTATAACAGCTTTATGCATATTAGCCATAAATGAAAAATGGCCCAAGCATTTGTCAATAAAAGAATTGATTAAGAAACATATTATAACATATTCATACAATGAAACACTGTCAACAATAAAAGGGAATACATGAGTGATACAACAATATGGATGAATTTCAAAGTATTGTGATAACTTAAAGCAGACTTACACAGAAAGTATATTAAAGTATGATTTTATTTATATGAAGTTCTAAATCAAGTAGAAATAAATCTGTGGTGGAAAAAATCAGAATGTTGGCTGTTGCTGAGGGTTTAGGGCAGTAG
>NW_012152729.1:7490093-7492174 GCF_000956105.1 Propithecus coquereli
GCAATCATAAAGAAGATATTGGGAGCCCATTTAGTAAATATATTGAAGACACTACTGAACATATCTGCATCTATTTCTTTCAGTTGCAAAACAAGAGTTCCCTTACATGTGTGGCTGTTTGGTCAGCATCTTGTTTTCATAATGGCTGTCTAGCAAATAAAGTCTTGTGATTTTTCTTCCTCAGATGTGACTTACATATACATATTTTTCCCCAGACAATTCTCAAAAAAAGCGTTATTCCTTCTGCACAATTATGTAAAAGTGCTTGAAGTAATGGAGAAAGCCACTTCTTTATTCTGACACAGTATCTTCTCCTCTTTTGGCAAGGATCCTGAATTCTTAGTACTCCTCAATTTGGTTTGGCCATGGCTACACTGCTTTTAACTTAACTATGTTTTCTACTGACAATCCACAATTTTAAAAAATGCACACATATTGTAACTAAAATACTTGATATGTGAAAAAAATTGATGAATGTGATGTTGGGATTTAGTTATAATTCTTTTGTGTATGTTCCCGATATTTATTAGGATATATCCATAGGAGCATCTGATTCTTGTATGTTGTAGCATCGATTTATTTTACTTATTATTTTTTGCTCTTTAAAAATAAAGAGTCACTTTTTTCAGCTTCCAGCTTCACAAATCCCCAATGAGGTCAGTACTTTCTAAAGTAGAAGGCAATTTTATCCACTCTAAATGAACAATTAGCATAAATTCATCTTTCTTGCATAGGATGAATTCTCCATTTAGAGCACCATGGTTTATTTTAACGTCTTCTATACACTTCAGTAGCTTGAAGAATTCTGCATGCTATTATCCCAAAATGATTCTTGGTTTTCAAATTGCTGATCTTAATAAGATGGGCTTTCTTCATCTCCTATATTACCATATCATACCTAATAAAATAAGGTTCAACCAATCAAATTCTTGGATGACTGACCTTTATTAAGTGGTAATTCAGAAACATGATTTCAGAAGGCTCTATCTTATAATGTAAAAAGAAAAAATCACACAAATAAGATTGTCTCTCATTGGCCAAGGAAGAAAAAGGTTCTCTAGAGGCCAGTCAAAATTAAGCTTCAAAATATGACAGAATGGTAGGGAAACATTGTGTATCCTTCAAGAAGATGACATTAATTCAGCTACTTTGATTATGTGGCTTTATGTCTATTGTGCCTACTTTATTATCCTTGGGTAATGCTGATGTATGCTTGCAAACTGTGATATAGTATTTATTTTATTGACTCTATTAAGTCTTTTGCAAGGAAATACATTTTCCTCTAAAGATACTTCTTTCAAGAAACAATGCACTATGCAATCATTCTTTCATCAAGCATTTTTTGAAATTTATTATGTACAAGTCAATGTATGTAGGTGTATGGGGAATACATTCAAAACCTTTTACCAGTTACCTTCTCTTTGTGAGAGACTAATTTAAGCACTGTAGACACAGAGACCAGGTCTGTACCCTCAAGAATATACAGTCCAGGATGATAAATAAATTGTCATATTGTGCTTTAAATGGCAAGACAGAAGTAATCACTGTTTGCAACAGGAGATAATTTCCAGTCTCACTGTGCTTTCGTTGCCTCTTGTTCTGGGCCACCATGACACTGCTGTATCCCTCATTCTTCTTTCTCGCTCCCATTTTGAGATGGATAGTATTTTTAAGGCCAAAGCTTTCCTAGTAGTATCCAGTTAAAAGTATAGGCCATTTGTGTTAGTTTGTTTTTGGGATTTTAATATGAATTGCCATAAAGACCAAAATTAGAAAATATGGAAAATTGTAAATATTTTGTGACTTAAATTATTTACCATCTTAGGTATTTATCAAGGAATAGGGATATGAATCTGGTGCTTTATCCTTTCCCAAAAGTCAATCTCTGGGAGAGATAAAATGTTATTATAAATAAATAAGGTGTATCAGTTAGGTTTCTAGTGGAAAATAGATGGTTCATTCAAACTGGGTAATTGAAGAAAAGTTTATGAAAGGACATTTAAATAAGTGTGGAATTGACTTCTACTTCCAAGAAGATGGAGTAGACATATATTTCCTTATTTTTCTCAATAAATATAAAT
>NW_012152729.1:7494515-7497707 GCF_000956105.1 Propithecus coquereli
GAATAATTCCATGCTCCTGAGAAAATAAAATTAAAATATTTAAAATATAACCTGGAACAACATAAATACACAATCCCTTTTCTTTCCTTGAGTCTGTTCTCTTGTCTCTTGCTTAACTGATACATTAAGTCAATGGAAATTAAACCATCTATCTCATGAAACTTCCATGTTTACTTCTGCATAGTCCCCTCTAGGCCTTTCTCAAGGCATTCACAGCTGTATATAGTATTTACAGAGACTGACAAGACAAGCAACAAGGGAGATTTTGAAGAGAAGATAGATTGGCTGCTCAGACAGAGACTTTAAGAGCAACAACTCAACCAATATGGAGTTCAAGACCTGGAATTAACTGTGCAAGGAAAACAAAAACCTACCCCATTTACCCACTCAGGTGGAACTTCATATAAATGTAACAAGGGAAGAGTGCAAAAACAGTCATGAAATTAGAGGCAGAGGCCCCAAGACACTAAAGTGTCAAAGATGAATGGAAGAGTAATAGTTAAGATGAGAAGCATGATTAATTGACTAAGAGTCAAAGGATGGGGACCAAAAACATGACCACTGGATGCCCTGTACAGAAGAATATGGATGACCTGCCAGGAGGCAATTGAGTTAGAAGTTACATGAGTTTATACAAAAAATCAATAAGCTTTATAATAAACAGCTTAATTTCTGTATCTTTGCCATATGATTATTGATGATGATGGTAATGATAATAATGACAACAATAATGATGGTGATTTATATAGGAAGGCAAGTGTAGTACTGTTTGTTCATTCTTAGAACCCATTACCTAGCTATCTTCTGATCATTTTGTTTATATTGTCACTTGACACTACCGTAACTAAAGGAGATGTGAATACCCGTTTTAAAGAACACACCCTGAAAATTACACAATTTTTCCATTGTTTTGTATTTTCCTTTAAGAGTGATTCTCCAAATACTTCTGTTATACCCTATAAGCAAATGAGAATTAGAGTTGTGTTCTAGACCCTTATTAGTCCTGTTTCACTTTGAGGAATTGCATCCATAGCTGAGGGATGGGTTGGATATTTTCACAAGCTTTTAGAACATGTATAGGAAAACTTGGAATGCAAGGCCCTTCAACAACTTAAGCCTAAGAAAACAATCAAATGTAGTCACAATTACGTAAAACTCTAGTGGGTTTGGAATAACTGACCCATCTTACTCCTTTTGTATACTTCACACATTGGTATAATATATTGATTTATTCATTAACTTATTCAACCATTCACTAAATTGTCATCACTATGGGCAAGCAGTCCTCTGGGCTTTGAGGGAAAAAGCTGCTTAATTAAGCTTATATCATGGAGAGAGAGAACAACATTAACACACGTCTAATGTAGTGACAAGTTCTATGAAGATAAAGTGAAGGAAATGTCTACACAGAATGGTGAGGGTAATTTAAGAGGACGATTTTAGATTGGCTGACAATCTAAGAGGACAGCCCCTTAGGGAAGGTGGCATTTAACTGGAGATTTGATTGAATGGAGGGAGAGAACAATACAAAGTTATGCGGAGAGGGATGTGTTCCAAAAAGAGGAAATAGTGAATACAAAGGCTCTGATATGAACATGAGCTTAATATTTCCAGAAACAGAAATGCAACCAGTATGGCTAGAGCTGAATACAAGAGAAGGAGAATTTCAAGGCACACAGTCAGAACGGTAGTTAGGAAATATATTATACTTGACTTAATAGGCCATGTAAGGCATTTTAATTTTATTCTGAGTATGATGAGAAGGCAATGGAGGCTTTAGAGCAGGTAAGGAACATTATTGGATTTATATTTAAGAGTTTTACCTTGGCTGTTGAATGGAGAATACATTGTAGGGTGGGAAGAGTAGAACCAGGGCAACCAGTTAGGCTACCTGAATCCTTCAGGCAAGAGGCTATGGTGGATTTGATCAGGATGCAGATTTGAAAGTGGTGGGATGATATTCACTTCTGTACATTGTTTGAAGTGTGTAGCCACATGATTTTCTGACCGATTAGATGCTGATGTGAAGGAAAGTGAAGAGTCACTTAGATTTTTGGCCTGAGCAATAGAAAGAAAACAGTGCCAATATTTAGCTACTCCCCTGAAAGACATGATTTTGTTTTGGTACCACATTGGGTGATAATTCTCCCTGAAAATAAAAATTGTATGGTTATTGTGAAAGAATGGGATTTATATGCCCAAATTTCTACATTTCACACAAGGGTGATAATCCATACATTAGACAAAATGAATTAAGTTTATCAATATGGAGTTTCACTTTTTATTCACTTTTGAGTTTTTGTTGATGCCTGAAGTCAGACCCTATTTTAGATTCCATAGTGCAAGAGTTCATGATAGTATTTTAAGATCTTAAAAAAAAAGAACTTCCAAAATCTATTATCTTTTTATACTGCCTAATAATTATGACTATGACTCATTCAAATCAACCTTTCAAGTATCTTGTCATAAAATAAAGGACAAGTCGCAGAGTACATTAAGAAGAAGTTAGTAACAGAGAATAAATACATTATTCTGCAGCTTTCATTTGACTTGAGTTTAAAACCCTCCAAACTTATCATTAAAGTTAATTTGTGATAACATGTCCTAAAACTGCTCTTTCGAATTAATTTTCACCTTATAGTTCATATTAAATTCTAAAAATCCTTTTATAATGTGTATAAAATGGTTATAGGTCTACAGTAATTCCATCACAGGTTTTCATTCAAAAATCAGAGAGGAGGGATGGGGTAATTTACATATGCCCATATAATTATCCTGGCACAGAGATTCAGAAAAGACAGATTCCAACACAGTGTATAATAACACAGAAACTGAAAGGAATGACATACTGTGTAGCTTTAATAATCACTTCATCATCAATTAGTGTCATGAATAAATTACCTTCTTAAGTGAGAAATTATAGACACCCATACACAGCTGACCAAATCTGGCAGTAGATGTCTTCTACAAATAAAGTAAAAATACTGTATTTAATTAGCTTCAATTTTAGGAAATGTTATGAAAATAGAATTAACAAAAAGAAGATGGTCGAGTATAAAAACATCCATCTGGCATGTAAAATGCCACACCCACCAAGGCACCTGGTGTTAGCCCTGGGGAAATACATTAAGCACTCATCAATTTCATTCTGAAGTCTTTCCAGAGAGCTTAATTTTCAAATTAAACTTGTTC
>NW_012152729.1:7497757-7499918 GCF_000956105.1 Propithecus coquereli
TATAGATCTTGGGACTCAAGAAACAGCATAGTGGTGAGGTCTTTTAGTTTTCTTTTTGTCTCATATATTCCCAGACTTGGAGCAGAAGAAGCCAGAAATCCAGAAATGCCAATGGGCACAGGAAAGAAAGCTACAATGAAAGCCTGCTTTTCTAACCAGAGAACCAAGAAAACAATAGCTTAGCTAAATATCATTTAGACAATAACTGTTCCACTTCAGCCAAACAGCACAGCAAAGCTGTTGCCCTACTCCAATCCATACCAGAAAAGCCTCGATGGAGAACCTAGACTTCTGCCCTTGTCAGACTGTAATAAGGCACCTTAACCCTAATGCTAGGGTGGACCAGGAAAAGACAAGTAGGCAGCAGACACTCTCATCCCCATCTGGCCTTAAGGAAGCCCACGTCCACTCACCATAGGGGTAAGTCAGAGAAAGCCTAGTGATGGGTGGGTGTGGGCTTCCTTAACACTGAGTGGGAATGAAAATACCAGATGCCTACGTGCCTTTTACAACACTACCCTCAGCAGTAGGGTGAGCCTGGCAAAGACGGAAGTCTAGGTTCCCTAGAGCTTTCACTACTGCCCAGTGCTAAGGAGCCAATGACCACCACCCCACCAGTGATGTCAGGGGAGGGCATATGGGGAGCAGTAAATAAAGCACTTTTATATCTTCTAGCAAGATGGTGTCAGTGGGAAGCCAGAGGGCACACCCCAACACATCAGTAAAGAGGAACACTCTCTGCAAGTGGCAATGGAAGCTGGTGAGGAAACCTGGAATTCTACCCAACCTGATTATAACAAAAGGGCAACTCGCTTCCTCTACCAGAGTGATGTCATAAGAAGCCAGTTAAAACAGAAAGTTTAAATAAAATTCAGAATTTCATAAGACCCCAAATGTCCAGATTTCAACCAAAAATCACTCATTAATCCAAGAATCAAAAAGATATCTTATTGAAAAAGAAAATCAATAGATGCCAATACCAAGGTGACAGAAATGTTAAACTTACCTGACAAAGATGTTAAAGCAACCATCATAAAGATACCTCAAAAAGCAAGTATGGAAGTGCTTGAAAAAATAGATAATTGCAGTAAGGAAATAAAAGGTTATGGCAAAGAAATAGAAGGTATAAAGAAGAAGAAAATGGAAATTTTAGAACTGATTAATATATTAACCAAAATAACAAATAATAGTGGATGAGTTCAACATAAGAATAAGGGGACAAAAGAAGTAATTGGTGAACTAGAAGATAGAACAAAGAAATTAAACAATCTGAACAGAGAGAAAAAAGACCGAACAAGAATGATTAGAACATCGGGGAGCCACAAGACTATAAGAAAAGATTTAACATTTGTGTCATCAGAGCACTTAGAAAGGAGAAAGAAGATGTAGCTGAAAACTACTCCAAAATAATATGTCTAATACCTTTCTGAATTTGGCAAAAAACATAAACCTATAGATTCAAGAAACTGAGCAGTCTCAAAGGAGGATAAACCCAAATTTACACCAAGACAAGTCAGAGTCAAATTTTGAAAATCAAAAGACAAAAAAAAAAACAAAAAACCCACAAATCTTTAAAGCAAAAAGAAACAGTAATAACGCCTTACCTATAGGGCAATTAAATGGCAGATTATTTATTAGCAGAAACCCTGAAGGCACATCAGGAGAAAAGTGGCACAATATTTTTTAAGTGCTGAAAGAAGAGGACTGTACTTCAGAATTTTATATCCAGTAAAAAAAAAAAAAATCCTTTTGGAATGAAGAGAGAAAACAAAACATCCTTAGATGAAGGAAAACCAGGAGAATGTATTGTGAGTGAATTTATTCTATAACCATGGCTAAAGGAAATTTTCTGAACAGAAGAAAATGATAAAAGGAGGAACTCTGAACATCAGGGAAAAAGAAAGATCTTGATGAGAAAAATAGGGACAATGAAGTAGACTTTTTTTTTTTCTTTTCTTAAATTTTCAAGGAGTGAAATGGGGAAATAAAGATCCCAACTTTCCTTTGATCCCATCCTCTGATATTTGGTAAGAATTTCCTAGCGGGTACAGCAAACTAGAATCCAAAAGGCAACTGAGCCTATGGGAGTGGACCTGGAGAGAGAAACAGGGTGTGCACAGCACAAACAGACTTCAGGAAATCTTGATGCTTTCCTTCTGGG
>NW_012152729.1:7503958-7506133 GCF_000956105.1 Propithecus coquereli
TAGCTCTTACTATGCAGCGCCATGTTATCTCCCTGTAAAAAAGGCTCCTGATGGTTACACCACGTGGCCTCCCTTGGGTGCTTTTCCCTCCTATGATGGCTCTACAAGTGATCACTGTTACCCTACCCTTCCAAAGCAAGAGAACAGGTTCTCTCCAGTGTAGTGGTGGAAAAGAAAAGCACTGATCTAGGAAGCAGAAGTGGTTCTTCCACTTATCAAAGGATCCTAAAGCAGCTCTCTTTACTACAGTGAACCTATTGTTCATAGCATATGCTTTTCTGTAGAAATGACCCCAAAATATTCATGGAGTCCTAAAATTTTGTCATTCTGAGGTATCCCATTTCATTTTTGATCTTCTGTTGTAAGCATTCTTCATACATATGTGGTCAATAACAGGAAAATGGCTTATTTTGGTATACCACTTTAGGGGCTATTGTGCAACTATCAAAATGATAAGTACAAATCCACATACAAATCTCAGAATATAATGTTAAATAAGATTTGCAATGGCATAATACAAACATTTCGAAAAACAGACCTGTCCGTGGACAAGATCATGAGAAATTATGCAAATACAAAGATGCATGTTACTTAGAATGAAGAATTATGGATTCCAGTTTCCCACATTTTAAATAATATTTCTATACTTTTTAAATAGCATTTTTAGGAGTACAAGGAAATAGACACATCTTTATATTGAGCCAAAATAAACACCCTGAAGCTTTCAATACCCTCCCCTATTCTTCCCTCCCCTCAAAGAGAATCTTGTCTCTCTCAGGTCAGTTTTCCAGTAACATGAAGGTAAATTTGATACTGGTCTATGCTTTATTCTTCTAAGATAAAAACTCTGAATTTCTTTGGTTATTTCTCCCAGGACATTGTTTTTAAACCTGGGCCACTGTGCTTTGTTTGATATCCTTTTAACATTTAGCACTTAAAAGTGAACACAGTATTCCTGTGGTGGTCTGACAAGTGTGGGGTTGTCATTATCCCAGTTCTAATGAGTATGCAATTTCGATTACCTAGTTGAAGACTAATTAGCATCTGAAGTAGCCACATCACATGGTTGACTAGCACTGGATTTACTGTCATCTTAAAAGCTCTATGTCTTTAAACATGCATTGCTTTTCTGCTTCCCCCCCCTCCCATATTCTGTTCTATTGAAATAATTCTTTTATATATATTTTGAGAACCATACATGCTTTTCTAACTCAACTTACCAATTTGAGTCAATAATTTGCCTAACTTTATACACTTTAGAAATATAACTCAAATGCAAAGCAAAATGTTTTTAAAGCAATAAAACAGAGATTATCAAATTTTTGGAAACCTATGCATCAACTAAGTGACATTTTTATAAATACAGATTTTTAAATTCCAGTTCAAGAAATCCTTATCAGCCTGACACATTGTGGAGCCCTGGAACTTACATTTGAAGACATTCTCAAGGTGGTTTTGAAGCAGGTGACCTAGAAATCCACTATGAAAAACTGTAAAAGAAATTTCAATTTTCTGAGGTGTTAGCAGGCACTAATTACACTAGTTATTTAAACAGTTCATTAATTTTCACCAAAGATTCTGCTAAATAGATACTGCAGAAGAGTCTTCTAGGTCCTAGATTGTAGGATAAATCTGGCTCACTTAGTTTTTTCTACTGCACACCTGAGCACAGAGAGGTCTGAAAGGATGGATTGCATCAAATACTAAGGCTTTTGCTAAATATCTATATGAGTGTGAACATCTATCAGTTCATTGATTTGTACATTTGTCTTACATTTATTTACTGAGTGCTTATTATGTGCCAGGCACTATTAAGGCTAGAAGATAGTATGACCTCTTCTTATTAGCAAACAAATAAACCAAAACAAAACAACCAAGCAAAAGAAGCCACAGCTAGTCACCAGCCATTCTTAGACTTTATCCCAGGAAGGGCAATGTCCACTCTCATTAATCTTTGGACATGACTACACATTCTGAGTTTACTCCTGCTCTTCCAACCCAGTCCTATATGCTACTTCTTTACTGTCACTTTCCTTTCTCTTTAATCTAATTCTGCCTTCTTGGGGCTCAAGTTATCATCTTTTAAATTTCTTTATGTATTCAAACAATGATCTATTCTCCCAGATCCACCATTGTCATCCCCATTCTACAGATAACAACACTTGGGTGAAGAGA
>NW_012152729.1:7507142-7509286 GCF_000956105.1 Propithecus coquereli
GCACTGTATTTCAAGAATGTTCCTCCAAATAGGTGCCTATGGCATATTTCAGATACATTAAAATTTGTCCATTGTTCTACATAAAACCACTTTCTCGTATTTATGAAATGTGTCTCTGAAAGTCATTATCAGTCACTGTCATCCCTTCTGACAGATCTTTGTCATCGCTCCACTGGCTCCAACCACCAAGAATAACTGGAAATGATAAGAAAATTTGACTACATTTTCTCTTTAATTTCCTGAAAAGAAGGCAGTAAAGTAAGACTCTTAAACACAACACTTTTTCTTTTTTCTTTCCTTTCAATTCCTTTTCTTTTTTTTTCTCTTTCTCTTTTTTCCTTTCCTTTCTCTTCCCTTCCTGTCCTTCCCTTCTCTTTCTTTCTCTCTCTCTCTCTTTTTCTCTCTCTCTCTCTCCCTCCCTTACTTTATATTGACTTCAGTTTTGGCATATTTTAAACTTTTGAACATGATGCATTTGCAGAACACAGTATATAAAACCAACTTGCTCATTCCATAGGTAATTTATTTTTTCCCTCGTTATCCTTGGGAAATACCTTTCTTGGAAACACTCACCTTCCAATAGTAAGATATACCTTTCTATTTGGGTTTTTTTGCAAATGGCCTAGTAGCAACTTTTCCAAATTTAAAAAATTAATTTATTATCCTTTAGAAAATTCTATATAGAGCTCCATTGCTGTTGCTGAATTGATTGCATTAAGTGTCAAGGAACAAGAATATAAATGTCTACACATATGGCTCCTTGCAGCTTAAATACAGAAGTGAGTGGAAATAATACAGATTCTCCATCCCTACAATCTTGCTTTTAAATTTGAATTTAATCACTCAGTTGAAGTGAGACGTTAGGTTATTTATTAACCTCCCTGAGCCATGGTCTCTCCATCTTGTAGTAGTAAAAATATCTCACAGTATTATTGAGAGGATAAAATTGGATAAATAGACATACGTGTCCTTAAAACATTTTTTGGTTCAGAAAGGATGATATGATTTGAAAGTCACTAAAAGAAACATATACATGTAAAAATATTCCCACACAAATGCACATAAATATACATACACACAACAAATGTAATGTGGTTCCAATAAGCGTTTGAAAAATCTTCTCATTGGTACTAAATTTTATTGCTTATACTTATATCAGTCTTCTTCTTTTTCATGATTACCTTATCATGTAACATTCAGGGGTCAGGCGTTTCTATTTTTCAAGGAGAGTTGGTTAGTACTGTAGTATTATTTAACGTTCAGAGTAAAATGTTTCCTTGAGGTCACTGTATGTGGAAACCTATGAGATGATGCTGAGCACTGCTGTGAGTAGAGATGAGCATTCTTCTGCAAAGACCTCAGACAGATAGAGACCCAGATGTGAATGTTTTAATTTAGGATCTTTAAGATAGAGAACACCCCTTCAATAATTATCAGAGATAAAAAATGAAAACAAAGATTCTATTAATTATGGATTGTGAGGGTTACGTAACATACGTGGAGGCTACGCAGATAGAGGACAGAGAGTGCATAGAGAGAGAGAGAGAGAGAAAGAGAGGGAGGAGAGAGACCGACCCTCATGGGCCAATGCCTTTATTGGGCTCCAGAGCACTAGACAAACAGGTTTCCTGTAGGGAGTTTTAATTGATGGGTTTAAAGCAAGCAGATGTGGGTTCTAGGAGGTCACACTGTAACTGAGAGGAGGTCATTGTAGCATATTTGCACAGTCCATGCAGAGTGAGCAGGACCAGTCAAATATGTTGTTTCTAGCTGTCCCATAGGGAGGTGGTCACAAGGAGGAAGTGGTATAAGACAGATATCTGGATTGACCATCTTGAGGAACTGGAAAGAGGCGTAGAACTAGAAACTATGTCAAGGATGACTGAGCATTGCTTCTGGGCTGAGAAAGTTAAATTTATATTTAAAATAGATGTTGGTGAGATGGGGGCAGCTGCCAAGCAAAAGCAGATCAAGGGGTGACTTAATTCAGAAGATGAAAAGAAAAATATGTTGAGGCAACATAAAGTTATAAGAATTCACTATAGTGGGTTTCAAGTGGAAAGTTTCAAAGTCAAAGAGGAGTTGTTACTCCTGTTGTAAATAGAGACTAGAATGATCAAAGGAACATATATTCGAATTAAAAA
>NW_012152729.1:7511644-7513005 GCF_000956105.1 Propithecus coquereli
TGTGATTCGGTCTCAATTGGAACTTTTTTCCCCTCTAATTCAGTCTCTTGCAAATGTCTGCCATTTATTTTTTGTCAAATTAAAACCAGTAATGAACATTTTAAAAATGAAAATGGTGTTACGTACATCTGTTACAGTATTCCCAAGCTTTTCCTGGAAGTAGGAGGGAATCTGGTACCATTTATAAGCTAGTGAAGCAAAACCTATTTATTTAGATTTAAAAAATGAAAAAACACAACTCATAAGGGAGATGCTATTAATAGTAATTGCCTAACTTAACTGGCTCATCCCTTGGACTGTGTCAAGGTGCTATTTTCTACTTTGCCAGTGCTTGCATGGAGTCTAAGGATATCTCTGAATTTCTTTGAGGTTTTACAGAGGTTCTCTCTGATTTGGGCTACTATGAAACCCACAGGGCCATATACGTGTCCTGTTGACATGCTGGAATAAAAGCCTAGACTCAGGGTAAGCACAAGCCTTTTAAACTCCTGCGCAAATAGGTTTACAAAGGCTGTCTTTGGTCTTTTACCACTGCTATATGTTTTCATAAAAAATCAGAGGCTAAAAGAGATTTCTTCTACACCCAATGTGATGTAATTATTTTCCCCTAGATTTTCCTGGTGATAGTTTGTCTTCTGTTCACTAACTTACAGCGCCAATTGTTTACCTGCTTAAGGATGTACCTTACTTTTCAAGGTAAAGAGTAAAACGACAGACACAGTGAAGTATTAATCATTTGCCCCAGGGGTCGATGCATGGGACATTTCAGGGCCATTAAATAATGTTAGCTGTATTTTTTGTGTGCGGGGAGTGATACTAATAAAGCTTATGATACATTCATAAATATCGAAATAATTCATTTTCTCATCAAACATCCTCAAAGACAAAGGACACTGAAAGCTAAATTCTGTACCATGTCATATTTACAAAATGTACTAATCATTAATAAATATCACAAAGACATGATGTTTTCAACAGTGAGAAAGTCAGCCTTCTATTTCTGTACATCTCCTTGTTTCTATATACATCCCCTAGAAAAACTTAAAAATTATTTGCAAGAATTGATTCCTCCATATATTATTTTTAAGAGAGAGTGAGATAAAGTGGGTTATGGGTTGAGAGTGGAAAGACATAGATGTGAGAACAAAATGTGCTGTGTGCCCTTGGGAAAGTTCACTGCCTATTCTGAGCATCATTTTGGTGTCATCAGTAAATGTGGAGAATTCAGTAAATGCTCTCAAAGATCTCTTCCCTATTTGAATATTTACTCTCCTTCTATTTATAAAAGCCTCAACAAAGATACAACCAGAGAAAAAACATAAGAAACTTAATTTAGATAAATGTTCTTATGAATTCAATTT
>NW_012152729.1:7519530-7521069 GCF_000956105.1 Propithecus coquereli
AATAGAAGCTCAATAAATATTTATTAGGAAAAACAATATTTAAGTAACTGAATAATTAATTAAATAAATGACTTGGATAATTGATATAAGGAAAACATTTTAAAATACATAATAATCAGAACACACATTTCTCTATGGATGGCAAATCAATTAAAATAACCAAAACAGCATGGTACTGGTGCAAGAACAGAGACATAGACCAATGGATCAGAACAGAAAACCTAGATATAAAACCATCCTCATATTGCTATCTGATTTTTGACAAAGCAGACAAAAACATATACTGGGGAAAAGAATTCTTATTCAATAAATGGTTCTGGGAAAACTAGATAGCCACATGTAGAAGACTAAAACAGGATCCGCACCTCTCACCACTCACAAAATTAATTCACGATGGGTAACAGATGTAAATGTAAGGCATGAAACTATAAGAATTCTGGGAAAAAATGTTGAAAAAACTCTTATGGATATCAATCTACGCAAAGAATTTATGAAGAAGACCCCAAAGGCAATCACAGCAACAACAAAAATAAATAAGTGGAAACTGCTTAAATCAAAAAGCTTCTGCACAGCTAAGGAATAATCACTAGAGCAAACAGACAACCCACAGAATGCGAGAAAATATTTGCATACTATACATCTGATAAAGGGCTAATAACCAGAATATATAAAGAACTCAAGCAAAACAGCAAGAAAAAAAAATCAAATAACTCCATTAAAACATGAGCAAAGGACATGAATAGAAGCTTCTCAAAAAAAGAAAGATTAATGGCCAATAAATTTATGAAAAAATGCTCAACATATCTAATCACCAGGGAAATGCAAATCAAAACCACAATGAGATATCATCTAACTCCAGTGAGAATGGCTTTTATCAAAAAGTCTCAAAACAACAGATGCTGGTGTTGATGCATAGAGAAAGGAACACTTATACACTTGTGGGACTGCAAACTAGTACAACCTACTAGATGTTGTACTAGAAAGCAGTATGGAGATACCTCAAAGAACTAAAAGTAGAGCTACCACTTGATCCAGCAGTCCCACTATTGGGCATTTACTCAAATGAAAAAAAGTCATTTTATAAAAACAACAACAACAACAAAAAACCTGCCCGGGAATGTTTATTGCAGCACAATTCACAATGACAAAAATATGGAATCAACCCAAGTGTCCATTAATACATGAGTGGATTAATAAAATGTGGTATATGCATACCATGGAGTACTCCTCAGCCATAAAAAAATGGGGCACTAATACCTTTTGTAACAACCTGGATGGAACTGCAGACCATTATTCTAAATGAAGTATCATAAGAATGGAAAAACAAATGCCACATATACTCACTATTAAACTGGAACTAATTGATCAACACTTATATGCACACATGGAAGTAAAACTCAACAGAAATCAAACGGGTGGGAGAGGGGAAGAGGGGTTAGGTAAATTCACAACTAACTGGTACAATGCACACTATCTGGGTGACGGGTACACTTATAACTTTGACTCAAACTCTACAAAAGCAGTACATGTAACCAAAAC
>NW_012152729.1:7524234-7525352 GCF_000956105.1 Propithecus coquereli
GGATTGTCTTAGATTCAAGTAAAAGTAAAACCAAGTCAAATTAGATGTATCGAAAAGCATAAACTAAATAAAAGTTTAAAAATATCCAAGAAAGGGTCAAGCCAAAATGTTGGACATCCAGAACAGCTGGAATAAAGATCTTGAATGTCACTAGATCGATTCCTGTCTGTGCTCTGTTTCTCCCTTCAGGTCACATGTTTTTCCTCTACAGATATTTTTTCATATGGTGGGAAATATGGTCATTGAACTTCTAATTTTTCTATTGTATGCTTTCAACTGTGAGAAGGCAACTCACACAAAGCTTTTTCTCATGCTACAAAAAAAAAAAAGAAGTCCTTTGGCCACGGGCCTAATTCTGGAACAACCAAACCAAATGCAACATAGGGTGGTGAAATTATTCTGCATTCTAGTGTGAACGAGGTGGGGAGGATGAAAAATCCCAGAGGTACCCACAGAAGAGTCAGTTTTACTTTTTAAATCTATCATATATTAAATGAAAAGTGGAATGATGCCCTTTTTAATGCCATGTTATAACTCTGAACTACAATAGTGAACTGTAAGTATTTCTGTTCCCAAGCTAAGCTGCAATTACCTACTCCAGTCTATGAGACATCTAGTCATCATTTCTCTCTCTTGGAAAGTTCTAAGATTAGTGTGATATGATAGGTACAGTTTTACCAGCCATCCAAAAGACTTTGGTTCCATAGATGGCTTAGTCACTAATTTGGCAGTTTTGCCATCTACACATCATTTAACCTGTCTGAGCCTACAGTTCCCATGCCTATAAAATAGCTAAAATAATGCCACCTTGCAAGGAAGTCAGGATAATTAGACTTAGCAAAGTAGTCGGCACAAATTAGTCTCCCTGTAAAATGAAGTGAGTAATAATCCCAACAAACCAAAATAAAAATTGGTTCAAATAAATGTGAGGTCCATAAATGCACCTACCCTGTCTACCTTAGTTATCACTGTACTCTAGTGCCTGACATATAATAGAAGCTCAATAAATATTTATTAGGAAAAACAATATTTAAGTAACTGAATAATTAATTAAATAAATGACTTGGATAATTGATATAAGAAAAACATTTTAAAATACATAATAATCAGAACACACA
>NW_012152729.1:7525402-7527167 GCF_000956105.1 Propithecus coquereli
CTTTTCATCTTCCTACTGAATTTGGTAGTGCTGTGTTGAAGATACTGAGTTTTCAGCATGATAAATTAGCCATGGAAACTAGAAAAAGGTGGATGTGCTTATATTTGTTAATACTAATACTAGGTCATCAGCATCATTTTTATTGTTTGTTTCTTTGTTTTAGATAAGAAATGTGAATCTCCAAACAACAAAAAAATGATTTGTCTAATATTCCATAATGATTAGGTAACATTAGAAATAATTTGGAAATTTGTGATACTATAATAATTTCACTGCACTAGATAATCTTAAACACGTGGCTCTTGCTGGGAGGAGCAAGCTGCAGTGTTGTTTTGGGGTCCTGTAACCAGCTCTTATTCCTCTGGAGAGGCCCTCTAGTGCCTCAGGTGGTGGGTTGGGCCCTGGGACTTCCAGGTGCATCCTTATTCTCCACGGGGGGCGGGAGGGGGGGGCGGTGTCAAAGGTCTATTCTCTGCTTCTGGGCAAAGCTTCCAGGGAGGGGCCGAAATGGCCCCACTCAGTCAAAAAGTCTGCGTGTGGGGCTGGGGCTGTCTGAGACCTGCAGTCTGGAGCAGGTCTCACTCCTTTCCATCCTCCCCTATTCTGCGGTTTCTCCCAGGCCTCCGCCAGCAGGCAGGACTTCAAGACAGTGGATCTCCCCTGGCTGTGATGCTGGCCAGGAGGTTCCCTGCCCAGGATCACAGCCAAAGCTGGGAATGTGGCCCTCCCATGGGAGGAGGGTTGCCCCTCAAGCACTCTGATCTGCCCCTGAAGGCACACACACCTCAGTAGACTCATTCACAAATATCCCTTCTGAGCTCCTGGTCAATGTGATGGAGACCTGGGTGTATGGGATGTGATCTACAGGTCTGTCCCTTGGGCCCCGGAGATCAATCCCTGACCCTACCAGGGAGAGGAGTGCTGATCTTAAGTCACCCATCGGGTGCCCAAGCTGAATCAATGTCTTTCTACCTTGGGATTTGCCCCACTCTCCTGCAGTCACCAGGCAAGCAGCACCTGGGAGGGCTGGAGGGTAGGGAGCTCACAGTCTGAGTACCCCTCAGTCTGCTGTAGGGCCACAGAAGAAAAGGTCCCATTCCCTGCAGATGCCTCCTCTCTGGGCAGCTGTGGGGAGGTAAGGGGAAGGGGAGAATGAAGCAATGTGGCGCCTGCCTATCTGCTCGGGTCTGTGGGCAGGAGGTGCCCTGAGGGAGCTGGGAGCCTGGTGCCCTGACCCCAGAGGCTCACCACTCAGTGGTGGCAGCCGTCTCTGGGCTGGTGTTAACAGGTCTCTCTAACCATTCAGGAGCCCACCAGCAGTCCGAGATGCAAGGGAGGGGAAATTTAACTGCTCCACCCACCCTTGTTGCTGGTCTCCAAGCCTCTCAGGGGCCTTTCTCCTTCCAGTTCTCTGCAACTTCTTCCCCTGGTGTCTCCTGTAGTTTCAGACACCCTTCCTTCCTATCCTCATCTGATCTATGTTTGTCTGCCTGTTTATTTTATTTTTTTTTCACTTTCTTCTAAAATTTATCTTTCTTGCAGAGACACCCTGGCTGGCGGTTTTCCTTGTCTGCCATCGTATACTAATGGCCAAGAAACATGAAAAAATGCTCAACATCTCTAATCATCAGGGAAATGCAAATCAAAACCACAATGAGATATCACGTATCTCCAGTGAGAATGGCCTTTATCAAAAAGTCCCAAAACAATAAATGTAGGCATGGATGTGGAGAAATAGAAACACTCATACACTGCTGGAGGGACT
>NW_012152729.1:7527217-7528503 GCF_000956105.1 Propithecus coquereli
AAATCAAAAGGTATCAATCCACCAATGAAAAAAGTATTGAATCTTGATGACTTACGGCTAGCACAAAATGGTTGGCCTCTTGTTGACAAAGCACTCAAATTTAGTTGTTTCTTAAAATACAGGCTGCTGCTCAGGAGAAGAAAAAATTATATAGAACAGTTTTACGCTGTCTATATGATATCATGTCATCTGTGTAAATAAATCTTCTTTCAATAATTTTAGGGCATATAAAATTTTTTATACTGCTTATTTAGGGTTAAAGAGTATAAGAACTCCATAAATGTTGTTGAAATCAGAATTAACAGCTTAGTTACCTGAAATATTGGTTTCTTTCTTGTTTACAACTTTAGCATTGATAATTGCTACAGTAATACAGTAGTGGTCTCTTCTCCTGTTACCATATTTCACATTATTTGTTTACTTAGCCTCACATTCTCTGTTTTCCACACAAAATACTCCCTCCCCCTGTTCTGGTTATTTTTTTGGTGGTCTGTCTTTGTAGTCTACTTTGTTTGGAGGGTGTATACTATGATATTGCATATCTAAGACAGCATGCCTCTTTTCAGAATCATTCATCTTCACAGAAATGTTAGGAAATGTACTTTCTCCTGCCTCTAAATCCTGCTGGAGCAATTCTAACCAGCAATGATTTGTGTTGTGAAAGCCCACCGAGGAGATTTATAGGGCCTCCTTCACCAGAGAGTTGTGTCAGGCATAATTAGGTGTCCTGGGCCTGGAGTACTGGGGAGAATGTCATTCAGGAGTCCTGATGCTGCTCCTCACATACAGGTAGCTGTGGTACTAGTCAGGCCTACTTTAATGAATGTCTGGGGCTCCAAAGGTTTTCAAATGTGCCTCAGGGCTCAGTGTGTAAGGTGGCTGGGAAACTTAAATGTGGAGTTATGACTCTGCGCCCCTGCCTAAACTGGACCATCCCTATTTTTCTGACCTTATGCAGTTCTAATTCACATAGAATTTTATTTGAACAAAAGATTTGTCAAACTTTGACATTCTGAGATTTGACAGAAAATACCAGATTTCTAGATGATTAGATCTTACAATGATCCTAGATGTAATTTAAACACGAAATGGAAATTATGATCTCTTTGTAGGTTCAAACTTTTCATCTTCCTACTGAATTTGGGAGTGCTCCGTTGAAGATACTGAGTTTTCAGCATGATAAATTAGCCATGGAAACTAGAAAAAGGTGGATGTGCTTATATTTGTTAATACTAATACTAGGTCATCAGCATCATTTTTATTGTTTGTTTCTTTGTTTTAGATAA
>NW_012152729.1:7532320-7533921 GCF_000956105.1 Propithecus coquereli
CCTAACCTTTACCCTAACCCTAACCTCACCCCAAAACCTAATCCCTAGCTCCAACGCCAAACCTAACCCCACAAACCCCTCTACCTAAGCCAGACAATGAGGTAGCCACTGGTGGCCTCACCACTTCTGAGTTTTCTGCTTTATCCCTCTGCTTAGTTTGGGTTCCCTCCTAGGATTCAAGTGCGAGTCATCCCAGAAACCCAGGAAGGGGAATGTAGAAGCCAGACAGAGAGAAGAAGGCCGCCAATAAAGGGGCATTATCAACAAGTTACAGTGTGCTCAACTGAGCTTAAACCTGGTGGGGACCTCTGCAAGTCAATGTAGAATGCAGGGACCCAGAGTTGTCCCACTGTGCGGTGAGGTTGCTGAGCTGTTTATACACCAATCCTCATCAGTCACCAGCTAAGGGTAGCCCTTGGGGGGACTCAATTCCCCAGCACTTGCTTCTGTTCTGCTGGGGCAGACTCAGAAGCTCAAGCAGAGCTGCAGATGCTGATGATTGAATGTCTTGTCTGGCTCTGGAAGGGCAGCATGAGGTGTTCTCTCAGCCCATATCAGAAGTTGGTGTTCTCCTTTCGTCATTTGCATAGCAAGGATAACACCGTCTGCCTGATAGCACAGCAAAGAGCCCCAACAGACCTGGTCAGGTGAGGAGCAGACTCAGAAGACTCAGAAAGCTGAAGTGGGGCTAGGTCGCTCTCGGTGCTGTGCACATGTACCCTAGATACACAGGAAGCGGAACTGGAGTCTAAGACAGAAGGTAATCTGTTTTCCCTTGTCATACACTCTCCTTCCCCCCAGCTGTGGTCACTGGTTCCTGCTGATGTGACGTTCTTGTTCTAGAAATAGACATGTCACACCTCAGGCAGATTTGCAGTCACTTGACAGCAACCTTCTCTGGCACATAAAGGAATTCTGCCTGTCTGCATGGCTTCCCAGGGCCCCAGAGAACAGTGAGGGTTAGTCCAAGCAGGCTGCTCCAGAGGGCGGAATGGCCAGCGACCCCCACCTCCCACCCCTACTGGAAGGAGGGGTTTCCTAGAGTGAGAGCTCAGTCTGTTTCAGAGTTCTGCTAACACATAATTGCAGCTCCTTAATGACACATGATGTGGATGAAGCCTCTTCATAATCTTAATTGCCATCTGTACATCTTCTTGGGTGAAGTGTCTGTTCATATCTTTTGCCTATTTTTTAATCAGGTTGTTCATCTCTTTATTGTTGAGTTTTAAGAGATTTTTGTATATTTTGGATACCAGCCCTTCATCAGATACGTTGTTTGTAAATATTTTCTCCCAGTTGGTGGCTTATCTTCTCATTCTCTTGACAATAGATTATGCAGAGCAGAAATTTTTAATTTTAATGAACCCCTGCTTATCAATTTTTCTTTGTGCATTATGCTGTTGTGTCTAAAAATCACCACCATATTCAAGGTTGTCTAGATTTTCTCTTATGTTATCTTCTAGGAGTGTTACAGTTTTGCATTTTATATTTCTACTTTGAGTTCATTTCTGTGAAAGGTGGAAGGTCTGTTTCTGAATTCAAATTTTGCCTGTGATTTCCAGTTGTTTCAGCATTATTTGTTGCAAAGACATTTCAGCATT
>NW_012152729.1:7535563-7536616 GCF_000956105.1 Propithecus coquereli
GTCAGTTTTCTCCTCTATGAAATGGGGACAATAATGCCTAATTAGAAAGGATTTGTCTGGATTTATGATGACATACTCGAAGTGCCTAGTACAGTCCTTCAGAAAGCAAATGTTTCTGAAAAAAAATAGATATTCCTAGTAATGGAAAGGTGGCATCTGAAGGAATGTCAATACATTTATTATAATAATACCAATAGTAATTCAAAGGCCTGTCTCACTTGGGGAAAAGAGGATTGCGGCCATACTGCAGTTGCCCAAGCCAATCACAGGATCCTTGCTTTCGAAGATATATAGAGTTGGGAAGTAGATTTTTCAGTGTCGTAATTGAAGAAAATTAAAAAAAAAAGGCATTCTAGAAATGTGAGAACTATCAAAAACAACACATTTTGGAGAATTTCTATTGCAAGACAAGACAAAGTCTTTTATTTAATCTTCATTAATTATTGTGAAAATATTCAAATACAACCCATTTGATTAATACCCCTGAGGCCTAAAACTCTGGGAAGTGGTATTTTTCTTGTACGATTTCAACTCAGTCTTCTATCGTCTTTATCTGAAATTGGATGAATTGCAGCAGCTGAAAAGATGAAGTGGCTGTAAGTTTCTGTAAGAAAGACTGATGATAAAAATTGGCCCGGACGAAAATACCAGTTATAATCATCAACCAACTGGTAAGGGGGAGGAAGTGCTATTCATCTCTAATTCCAACTGTTAATTACCTAAAAATATATACATTTCTTACTTACATTTTTGGCATATTATGATTTAATCAAAACATGGCCTGTCATAAGTTTAAGAAAAGCATATTCAACTCAGAGTATTTTTAATAATGTAATACTTCTGATGGCTTAGTAGCATAAGACATACAAGAATAATAGGGGAACAGACAATATTTAGTGTTGCAAAAACATTAACATCCCAAATTAGGTGCCAGATGACAGAATGCTATACTTATTCCTAACCTATTTTACAATTTACACAATGAAATCTGAGCAACTTCTTGGCAAGTTGGCAATAGCATTCTGTAGGTTTGGGCACAGTAATTAGAGCTTT
>NW_012152729.1:7538687-7539188 GCF_000956105.1 Propithecus coquereli
TAATACCTCTTGTATTAACCTGGATGAAACTGGAGACCATTCTTACAAGTGAAGTATCAGAAGAATGGAAAAACAAACACCACATATACTGACCATTAAATTGGAACTAATCGATCAACACTTATGTGCACATATGGAAATAACATTGATCAGAAATCAAGCAGGTGGAGGGGGAGGAGTGGCAGGTATATTCACACCTAACAGTTACACTGCACAGTATGTGGGGAATGGGAACACCTATAACTTTGACTCAAGCTGTACAAAAGCAATTTATGTAACCAAAATGATTTTACTCCCATAATATTCTGAAATTAAAAAAAATAAAGTACAAAAAAAATCTGTTAGTAAAGGGAATCATCTTGTCATCTGATTTCATCCATTTGTCTCTCCTGTCAAACAATATAGCTTCATTTTCTGTCAGTGGGGAGCTCTATTATTTTTAAGATCTCCCAGTGATAGCATTTCTTCTTGATTTCCAATTTAGAAACAGTTTAGGAAAAA
>NW_012152729.1:7540658-7543547 GCF_000956105.1 Propithecus coquereli
TTTTTTAATTTTTTTAGATATCTTCCATAAGTACAAACCTATAAAAAGTTGTATAAATAAAACATACTATTTTCACCAAATGTTCAAGTGATACCCAATTTCCATTCTGTAGTTAATTTGATAAATATTTATTGAGTGCTTTTTATATTCTAGGCATACTTCTAGGTACTAAGGGTTCACTTTTAAAGAGACATAAAAGGTCCTTCCTCTCTTGAAACATACTTTACAAGTAGAGAGTGACAACAAATGAGAATACATTTGAGTAGGGTGTCAGAAAAATCTATTATCATTGTCTGTTGATTGAGTGGTTTCTGGGAGGGATGTAAAAAGCAAGATGGTGAAATAGGATTTTCCAGCACTTGTCCCCTCACAAAGACATCGGTTTGAACTGTCCATGCACAGAAATACCTTCACAAGAGCCAGGATATACACATGAGAGACTAGAACATCTGTGTCTAACAGAGATAGCAATAAGAACAGAAACACTGAAGAAGGTAGGAAGGTCAGTTTTATATTACTCATATCACCCCTTCCCAAAGCCTGGGCAGTACAACCTGAAGAGATATATCCTCTGCTTGGAAGGAAGGAGAAGGCAGTGAGCACCTGAATTTGATGCAAACCTGAGCTCTAGGCCTGCCCCAGTGAAATCTGGTACTAGGCCAGCACACACAGCTCCAGGCTACAGTCTGGTTTCCATAGACTCAAGCTCCAGGCTTGCCAAGCTCCAGACTTTCCCCAATTCCAGGCTAGCTCCGATAGCCCCAGATGCCAGGGTGGCACCTGTGCATCCAGTCTACAGTCTCAATCCAGAGCAAGGATAGGCCCAACAGTCTCAGGCCCCAGGCAAGTCTCCATAGGCTCTTCTAGGGCTCCAGAACATCTTTAGTGCCAGGTGGTTCCCAGCTGCCCTAGGTTTCAGGCCTGTTCCAGCAGCCCCAGGTTTCGGGTCTGCCCCAGTGACACACTCTGTCTTAGCACCAGACTCTAGGTCCAGGTTCCAGGTCCATCCACTGCCAAGCTTTACTCAGTGGTCCCACTTATCCAAGGCTGCAGGCTGGTTGCCAAAGACTCGGGCTCCAATTGGCACTCACAGACCCATTCTCTAAGTCTGCCCTGCTGCCAAGCAAGCCTCCATGACCCCAGGCTTCAGGCCCACTCCCGGTTCTAGATCAGCCACACATTCTGTTAAACCCAGGCCCTGGGTCTGCTCTAGCAGACTCAGGATTCAGGCCAGCCCCAGTAGACATCAGCACATGGACCCAGTCTCCAGGTAGTCCCTGTGGCTCCAAAACACAGAACTGCTCCCATGGCTTCCGTGGTCCAGCCTTCTAGCCTGACCCAGTACCAGGCTGACCCCTGTGACTCCAGTCCTCAAGCCAAGCCCCAGGTCCTATCCTTCAGTCCAGTACCCATAGGCCCTGCTTCCAGGCTTGGCCCTCAGACTCAGGCTTTGGGCTGGTCTCCAAAGCCTCAGGCATCAGGCTATCACTCATGGACCCAAGTATCAGAACAGCCCCCATAGACCAAAGCTCCAGTTGACCCCATATCCAGACCCACTCCAGTGGACCCCTGTGCTTAGCTGGCCCCTGAAGACCCAGGCCCCAGGCCAACTTCTGTGTACTCAGGCTTCAGTCCTGCCCCAATGCCAGGTAAGCCCTTGTGGGGCTAGATTCCAGGTTCACCCCCGTGGAACCAGTCAATAGGTCCACCCAAGTGGACCTCAGTGACAGGCCAGCTCCCATGGACCCAAACACAAGGTTAGCTCCTGTAGACACAGGTTCCGAGCCCACCCACCTGCTGACCAAGGCACCAGGCCATCCAGTCTGAACACTCTAGCAGTAAGCTCAGTTACAGTTGCTGCCAGATGGCCCATTCATGATCTCTAGACAGGCTGACCAGTAATGTGTTCTCTGCCAAAGCCAGTCTGTAAAGATGGAAATAGTGCCTACTTCTTCAAATAGGCAGATGTCAATGCATATTCATAAGGATCATGAATAACCGGGAAACAGACCACCACCAAAGAAACAAAATATAGCACCAGCAGCCAACCCTAAAGAAAGGGAGATCTATGAACTGCCTTACTAACAAAGAATTCAAAATAATCATCTTAAAGAATATCAGTGAGCTACAAGAGACTACAGACAGACAAGTGAATATTAGATAAATGATACAAAAACAAAAATTAGAAATTCAATAAAGAGATAGACACCATAAAAAGAAACTAACAGAAATTCTACAGCTAGAAAACACAAAGACTGAAGATTGAATCAATAGCAGATTTGATTAAGCAGAAGAAAGAATCAGTAAGGTCAAACATAGGTCATTTGAAATTACCCAGTGGAACAAAAAGAAAAAAAAAAGAAAATGAAAAAACTGAAGAAAGTTTGGGGGACTTCTGAGAATCCATCAAGTGAACCAACATACACATTATGGGAATACCAGAAGAAGCAGAGAAAGCAAAGAAAGAAAATAGGCACAGAAATATTATTTAAAAGAATAATGAAAGAAAATTCCCCAAATCTGGGGAAGGAAATGAACATCCAAATCCAAGAAGCACAAGAACACCAAATAGAGTAAATAAAAAAATAAAAAGGAGAATTGTCTTGTTTTTAAATATATTGAATTTTAGAAAAGGCCCATATTAAGGTAAAGCTACAGTTTCAGTGCCATGCACATACAATTCCTTCACAAACATAAACCTGACTTTGGCTATGGTGTTGATATTTAACAGCCTTAAAAGCTGTTAAATATCTTTGGTCTTTGGTAAGCAAGAGATCACTGCTTGGGAATAGCTGAAAAGCTGTTGGTGGACAGAGGAGACATCACACTGAATCATGCTTAGGGAGGGAACCACATCTTTGGTATAACAGCTGCTATGTAGTTTCAAAC
>NW_012152729.1:7543678-7544854 GCF_000956105.1 Propithecus coquereli
GAATAGGGCTCTCAGGTGCTTCTAATTGTGATAAGCCCTTGGCCCATATTTAAGAAAATTTTATATTCTCCTTATTATTTTTTTTTATTTCTGCATATTATGGGGTTACAAACGTTTAGGTTACGTTGCCCTTGCCGCCCCCCAAGTCAGAGCTTCAAGTGTTGTCCATCCCCCAGATGGTGCGTATCATACTCATTATGTATGTATATACCCATTATTCTTTTAATACTAAAACTTAGCCACAGCAATGAGACCTTTGGATCTTGGGCAGCATATTCAGGACCAAATGGCAGTAGGTTGGAGGTAACTGTGTAGTGTGGTGGGGGTGGGGTGGTGGCATCTTATTTGAACTACACCATGCTTTCTTCTTTGCCCGGAACTATTTTAAGCTTAAATCTAAAAATTTTCACCCGGGGTCAGATTATGAAATTTTAAAAGAGCTCTTTCTCTCCAAAACAAGACATTTTAAAAAAAGAATCACTTATGTTAACATGAGTCTGGGAGCATGAAAAATTGATTAAACCTTCAAGAAGTTGATCCTTGCTTTATACTCAGAACGCCTGAACGATGACAGAGATCTCAGTGATGCAGTTGAATGTTGACAAAAAAGGCCTGAGTCTCACACCAGGCTCCCGTTCTGCCACTAGGAGCTCTGTGGAATTGTTAAATTAACAGAAAAGGCTATGAACAAAGATTACAGGCACTCTGACATGGAGGTGGACATAGCATTTGGGGATAATTACAGGAAAATGGTGAACATTGTTACTGAAGTTGGTCAGAGTCAATTCAAATTGAGTGAAACCGATCAAACTTAGAATCATTAAATGACACCTACATTTGTCTGTTGACATTTACTCTTCACTTGCCTTTGAATGTACTATTACTTGGCAGTGTAGAAGGCTTCTTTTGGTCTTCAGACTCAATCTTGTTAGCAATCTCACCTGGGAAGCTTTCTCTATATCCAGGCAGGATAAGGTAGTAGAAATTACATATTATTTTCTGACCAGTAGAACTGTGTTTGGGTTTCAGCTGGGCTGAATATGCAACATGATCTTATGAAAATTACTTAAATCCTCTAATATTCAGATTCTTTGCCTATAAAATAGGAGCAATGAAACTGTTCTTGTAATATGAATTTATTTTGTTAAAATATCATCTAATACTTAGGAACCTATT
>NW_012152729.1:7548189-7550750 GCF_000956105.1 Propithecus coquereli
TCTCTTCTAGCCACACTTAGCTCAACCTAGATAATATTCTTATGTCTATTATTTTCTGTTTGCCATTAATATCTAATTTTTCTGTTTTCTGCTCTCTGCTGCAAAAGTCTGACCTATATGAAGTACATCAATGTGCTCCCATGCCTTTGCATTGGGACTGGATTAATACAATAGGGAGTGCTGACAGGAAATTTGAGGAGAAAAGAAGTTGAGATCAGTGTATTTCTTTTTGTAGATCTTCTCTGGCTTGTTGTGCCCACCACTAGAGGCCATTGCTTTTCTCAATGTGAGACTTTTACAAATCACTGTAAGTTACTACTTGCTATTCTTGTCCCATTAGGGCCAGGGGTAATAACAGCTCTTCTATTACTGACCCAGGGTTTTGGCATCATTCACAATGCAATGCAATGGTAAGTTACCCTACCATCCACACTTCAATACATTTTCCCTTTTTAAATAACTTTCTTCAAATTATCCTAATTTCAGTGTATAATCTGTTCCCTTTTCCATCCCTACCTGAGACAACTATCACTAGTAAAAGTATCCATTCAAATCCATTAAGTGAGACAGTGTGGGTAGCAGAAAGTATGTTATTCTAAGGCAAGTTATTTGGGATCCCTGAGTTTTAAGTTTCTCATGTAAAATGAGGACAATAATTCCACAACAGCAGAATGAAAGTATGAGAAAAAGTTACTGTATGTAAAAACAATCTGCATGGGGCCTGAAACACAGTCAATATCCACAGTAATGTTAGTATTTATAGCAATGTTAGTAGTTGTTATGTGGCATACATCCTTGATTTCACCAATTTTATAATATTAAAACACTAACTGTTCTTAATTTGCATTTTGCCCCTATGGGTTTAATATGGAACATGTTGATATTTCTAAGAATAAGAGGATATGAAAATGCCAAATGCCACATAGAAACTGATTATGCACATTTACTATTTCTCAGGAACCCCTTTTACTTTTTTTTTTTGGAAATGTAAATTAATTAACATTCATAACATGTTCAAATGTCCCACTGAAAGCTGCAAAAGAAATGCTAGTGTTAAAAGTCTTCAACTTGGGGCTGACAAATTGCCCCAGGAAGACAACTGTCTCCAGTAAGGAAGCATCTGTCTATCTTGTAAAATATTACAAAGCCAAGATGTCCTGTTAAAATTTAATTAGTTTAATGTTGCAGGTCTCTCGACTTTGTTCATACAAAAGGTTGATTTTTCTTTTTTACAGATAACGTAGATATAAATCAGACCAACAAAATTATTCAGTGATGGCAATTCTGTAGCCCAGATCACCACCACCAGTAGTTTCTAAGCAACCTCCTTCTCAGAGGGAGGCAACCCAGTTGAGGAATTTGTTTATCTCCCAGAGATATTCAGACCAATGTTCTTACCCTGCTCCAACTAATAGACCCATATACAATAATACTATATTTTTTCTAACTTTGGGTGATTTTAACTCTGTGTTGTGTCATGAGAAATATGGTTGGCAAATTTTTCAAAATCATTTGGAGCAATAACATTGAAAAAACTAATGCTTATTGAGTATCTCCTATGTGTCTAAAACTATGATTATTTTACTCGAATGACTTTATTAAATGCTTGAAACAATCCTTTGAGGTAGGTACTAACTCTAAATTAGAATTCTAATTCAGGCAATGTTACACCTCGCTTGTGTTCTTAACCTCAAAGCTATAAAGGTATACCTACTTTTGTTAATTATATTCCCATCGTGTGCCAAGATAATATACTAAACTTTCTATTTTCAAAGAAATAGTGTGACCTGATTTCATTTTATTCATGACACCTGGCTTCTAGAAATGTCAGATATCTTTATTTGTCGGCATCAGATGAACCTGGGTCAGACTCCACTTGTTGTTGTTTTCCAGAATCTAATGTCACACATTATCAAGGTTTCTTCTCCCTTTGGTTGTGTTGTGCAGTGTTCCTAAGGCTCACCTAATTCAGGGTAAATGTAGGTAATCATGGCATGTAGTCCTGGGGGCTTCCATAATTACCTTTGATCCTTTTGCATAAAATTCATCTGCCCAATCCTAGTTTTTATACAATGATCAGCCTACCACTTCTGCAAAAGTTGGGCTGTGTGTATTCACCTCACAGAATTCTTTTCCTAACAGGGTCAGCCTTAGAGAATATTAGCCATTGCGTCCATGAATACCATCCTCCATGTCCCACACCTCACAGTCTTCCATGCAAGTATCCACTCTTCCCATCTTTGTCAGTGCTTGATATTTTGTCCAGGATCCCGCCATTCATGGAAATGTCATAAGCCCAACCCCTTCCCTTTCTCTGGAATATAATCTCTTATCCAGGTTGGGTAAATCCCACTTCAATTAAAAAAAGCAGACTTTATTCATGTATTTTTTAATAGGGAGACACCAGGTTAAATTATTTTGTGGGATAAACTTGAATTATGAAGGGTTTTTGGTGTCCTCTTTAATCTAAATTCTGAAATGCAAAGAAGCTGTTAACTACCCAAGGGTGGGGCAATTTGTAGAATGAGGAGAGCCCGGATCTAAGATCGTAGAAGCAGTAC
>NW_012152729.1:7550800-7552431 GCF_000956105.1 Propithecus coquereli
ACAGATAAAATCTGAATATGAACCCAGGAAGTCAGACACAGAATTCTGCCTTCTTAACCGTTAACATCATAGGATCTCTTCTACAGTGAATATATTCACAAGAGTAACTGGTAATTGTAACTATGGTTATTATTAACTAGGAAAAGAATGAAACATTGTTATTGAAGTCTATCACACAAATACAGATTTCTCTAAGACATATAAAACCCATATATACATTTAGGAAAGATTTCAGTCAGAAGAGGCATTTAAGCTGGACCTTGAAGAATGTACACATTTTGTAAGTGAAGGAGGACAAGTATGGTTTTGAGAGGAGGAAGGGAGGTGGAAAAGGAGGTTTTCAATTAGTGGAAGTACTTGCTGCTAAGGTACAGAGTTAGGAAAAGGCTGATGAAACTAGAAGGTTGAAAAACGTACTCTGGCAGATTATGTTTGGGTGTGCAGGAGAGTAGACTGTGTAAGTATTTGATGCCAGATACTAAAGTATCTTTCATATCAATCAAAAGCACTGGAGCTTTACCATCTTATAATGCAATAATCAACCAATCATTTTAATTGTAATTAAGGAGATTACGTGATCCGTTTAAATGTTTTAGAATTATAGGTTTTTCATAATTTGAATGTCAGACTAGAGGGAAAAGGATCAGAACAAAGAACTCAGATATAAAACCATTCTCACATTGCCATCTGATCTTTGACAAAGAAGACAGCAATATACACTGGGGAAAAGTATCCCTATTCAATAAATGGTGCTGGGAAAATTGGATAGACACATGTAGAAGACTGAAACAGGATCAGCACCTCTCACCACTCATAAAAATCAACTCATGATGGATAACAGACTTAAACCAAAGGCATGAAACTATAAAAATTCTAGAAGAAAATGTTAGAAAATCTCTTACAGACATCAGCCTAGGCAAAGAATTTATGAAGAAGACCCCAAGAGCAATCAAAGCAAAAACAAAAATAAATAAATGGGAGCTGATCAAATTAAAAAGTTTCTGCACAGCCAAGGAAACAATCATTAGTGCAAATAGATAATCTACAGAATGGGAGAAAATATTTGCATGTTATATATACATCTGGTAAAGGGATGATAACTAGAATCCATAAAGAACTCAAGCAAATCAGCGAGAAAAAAATCAAACCCCATTACAAGGTAGCCAAAAGACACAAACAGAAACTTTTCAAAAGAAGAAAGAGTAATGGACAACAAACATATGAAAAAATGCTCAACATCTCTAATCATTAGGAAAATACAAATCAAAACCACAGTGAAATATCACTTAACTCCAGTGAGAATGGCTTTCATTAAAAAATTCCAAAACAGCAAATGTTGGCATGGATGCAGAGAGACAGGAACACTCATCTACTTTTGGTGGGACTGAAAACTAGTACAACCTCTGTGGAAAGTAGTATGAAGATACCTCAAAGAACTAAAAGTAGAACTACCATGTGATCCAGCAATCCCACTACTGGGTATTTACCCCAAGGAAAAAAAGACATTCTATAAAAAGGACACCTGCACTTAAATGCCTATAGCAGAGCAATTCACAATTGCAAAGATGTGGAAACAACCCAAGTGCCCGTCACTACATGAGTGGATTAATAAAATGTGGTGTGTATATATA
>NW_012152729.1:7570303-7573391 GCF_000956105.1 Propithecus coquereli
AATAATTAAATATTCAATGTAAGCTATGTAAAAAAAAAGAATTTTCAGAAGTATCTTAGAATTGGTAAAGATACATTCTAGTTTCTGGCATGTCACATAGAATAAATTCAGAAAATGTCACAGGTAATTCCCACTCAGAAGTTACTCCTTCCCTAGCTGTATTACAGAGTTTCTGAATAATGATAGGAAAAAGTTTTAGAAGTTCTTGAGCTTTGGACTAATACTGGCAATCAAATTATGTTTCAAATTGTAAGAGATTTATGATTTTGAGCAAATGACTTCTTAGAGATCCAGTTTCTCCCTCTATCAGAAGCAGATAACACCTATCTTGCAGTACTTTTAAATTTAATTATTTTTTTTAAAGCTGAAACCCATTCACTCTGCCATCAGAAAACCAGAGCACTTCTTCAGCAACATTCTTTCTATCTCCCACCTCTCCTATAAACGTTCCCTTCTCTTTTGTGACTCTTGCCTCTAGTCCTCTCCCACCTGTCTCACATTGCTGGGCAGAGAGATGAGGTAGTCTGCTCAGTACCCTTTACAACTACTTCCTAGCAGCTTCTCTGCCTCCTCCCTCAAAGCCCTCATACTTAGACATGACCTTATACCTAGACATGCTCTAACCCTTTTGCTGTAGTTGTCTTCAGATTATCAGTCATTCCCCTTCATTGCTTGAAGACATTAATGACTCTCTCTCTCTCTCTTTCCTCCCCACCACTCTCCCAACACAACTGCTTTCAAAACCCTTAATGATTTTAATATCCATGTAGATAATTATTTTGAGATTCTAGCCTTTCAGTTTCTCTACTTCTTCTCCAGTGCTCTGGTCTTCTTACATTGGTCACCTATACTCCTAACGCAGACTCTGATATTACCAAAAGATATATATCTCCTTAACAGAAATGTCAAGCATCTCAACCTCCTACCATTCTAGTTCACTTCCTTAAATATGCCGACTTCAAAAATTCTTCAACCCACCTAGAATTTTAACACTCTGACACTGTTACCCTTTGTTTCTCATCCTCCCTCACATCCTCACTTCTTCCTAACCTCAGATTCCATTGTCAAACATTATAATTATGTTATCAACTACATTAGTTCTTCCTCCCTTTTTAATATTCTTCTGCCACGCCACAACACTGGGTAATTTGGTCTTTATTCTTACAGCTTAATGCAAATACGGGGAGAGAGGAGGCATGCAAAACCATGCTGAGTGGTCTCACTTTAAAACTTACCATACCACCTTTAAGCCAGGTGTCACTTCTGCCAGGCAATCCTACTCTATTTTCTAGTCCATTTTCTCTTTGATTTCCCATTTCACACCAGTTCTGCTTTTCTCTAACTTGAACATCTTCTATCTCATCTTAAACTAAGCCTATGCTCTTGTCTCCTAGCTCACTAAGGAAAAAGGAGCAGTCAGGAAATAATGTCTATATGCTTCAATTACTACATTTATCTAAACACTGTGTCCATATCATTGTACTTTATCTTCCCTGCTATTGCTTTGAATAATTCATCTTGGCTCCTAGCTAATGTCACTTTCTCTACCTATGCATTATTCCCCATACCCTACAGTTTACTCAAGGTTCTCCTCAGTCAAGCCCAATCTCTCTATTGGATCAGAAAATTTTTTTCGACAAAGAATCATAGCTCTCAGCAAATAAACATGGTGCTATTTCATCCATTTAAATCTATGTTTAATATATTACCCTCCAACTATTGCTCCATTTCTGTGTTCTACTTCAAAGAAATGATGTTCTCTTTCCATTTTCTCTTTAATTCACTCTACTCAGATTTTTGTCTTCACTTTCACCCTGATCAATCAACACCATTCTTGGCAAAGACCCCAACAGTCTCAGTGTTGCTAAACACAATGGTCAAGTCTTAATCCTCATTTTGCTTGACCCATCAGGTTTATTTGGCATACTTGATCAGCTTTTCTTCTTCAGTCATTAGAGCATGGTCTCTCTTCATTCTCCTCTCTCACTGGCTTCTGCCTCCACCATACCTTTTGCTATTTCTTTCACCTAACCAACCTGTCTAGGTGATCTCATCTAGTATGATGGCTTTAAATGTTACCTGTCTTGGATATCTGTATATTTCCCTGTTGGCATATCTTTTTTGACCTCAAAACAAAGAAATCCAACTGTCTATTTCTTTTAAAAGCTGAACACCTGCCTTTGCATCATCTCAAGTCCCATTTCTACCCCAGTAGCTCTCTCTCAGTAAATAACAGCTTCATTCTGTCAGTTTCTCTGCCATAATTCTTAGAGTCATACCTGATTCCTCTCTCTTTTTTATTTTCTTTACCCTCACATTTAATCTGTCACCAAACCACATCAGCTTTGACTTCAAAGTTTATTTGGTATCTGACTGCGTTTTCTCATAGTACTCTCTGTCCTCTAAATGTTTTTTTTTCATTCTATTTTTCTTCTCTCAATATCCCCAAGTCTATTTTTACCCCAAAGGAAGAATGATCTTTTAAAAATATAACTCAGTTAATTCCTCTACACAAACTTTCCAGTGGCTTCCTGTCTCATTTGGGTTAGATCAAAGCTCTTACAGTTGCCGTGCAAACATGTCTGATCTCTCACTACACTTTGACTCTATTTCCTACAACTCTCTCCTTCGTTCATTTATTCTAGCAACACTGGCTATTTTCTAAAAACAGAAGCACTTAATTCCAGGGCACATTCTCTAGATTTTCTTGTCAATTTTTATATAATCTGTCTCCCCACCTGTAACTAGAATACAAGGTCCATGAGAGCAAGATAAAGACAGTGCTATGTTCACTGCTGTATCTCTAGATCCTAGAACAGCGTCTACTACATAGTAGGTGCTTTATTCTAATATTGGGCCAATGAGTGAAAGTGTTAATGAATTACTTACTTCTAAAATGGTATATTATATACATGTAATTTCTGCGGTAGACTCATTTTCTTTTTGCCTCCTAGGAAAGCTATCTAACTACCTTCTGGAGATAGAAAAATTGGGAAGATCAGTTTCAATAATTCATGAAAGTTGTATTCACTTTCTCTAGTTCATATTAACAATCTCAGTCTCTCTCTCTCTCTCTCTCTCTCTCTCT
>NW_012152729.1:7573441-7579483 GCF_000956105.1 Propithecus coquereli
GGCCTCCTTCACAAAAATTAAGACAATATTTGCAAAGTGTTAAACTAGTTGTTCTTACAAATTTGTTTTTGGGGAAACTGTGATATGCCCCTGGTCCAATTCTGAACTTTTTCAGTTATCTGACAAGGATGTTACATTATTCTTTAATTTTACCCATTCCTTTTCACTTCCCACAGAATTCTTCTAAATTCTTTCCCTGCCCACTTTTTTGGATATCACAACCAACCTATAGAAATAAGCAGGAGTCAGTCATCTTATATCTTTAAAATTTTAAAGTCTAAAATACTAATGACTTATCAAGTCTAGTTATTGCTGCTCTGTATAGAGAAAGATGGATTTAGGTCTTGCCAGGGGAAGGTGAAATGATAAATTATTTCCCAATAGATGCTGGTAGTGGTGAGAATGCCATTCGTGAAGGGGAGGATGGGTTATAGGGGAGCTTCCATTTTAGGCTTCAGCTGTTTATTTTCTAAAGCATCAAAACTCATACTTTGCCAAAACGAGAAATAATTTTCTTCTCAAACCTTGAGTCTATATGAGCAATTCATATTGCTTCTAATAGTACTAAATTCATAGAAACCAATCATTCTTAACCCTGTCCTTATTATGCTAAGAAAAGCATCCCTGCCCTCTACCACCTCTGCCATCCTGAATTACTGCACAAAGCATTTTTCATTAACTGACAATAAATGGTTTTATGTCTAAATTGTTCCTTTAGAGACTCAGGGGAGGAGGTGTAAGTTTTCCCAGATAATTTTCATCATACTTCCATGCACACAAATATTGATAAAATGTTTATTCTTCCATTTCTTTTTCTAAGGCACATTAAGTAAATGATTTTAGATTCATTGAAAGAACTCATAGTCAATAAACAATAAGAAATGCTGCATGTGAGACTGCTGCCTGCCTAACTACCCAATATATCCAACACCCCACTTTGCTTTTGCTAACACTATGTCTGATTTTCATACTTTTACTTTGATATTGTCTGAAACTTGGAACATATTTAAGCAATGAGTAAAAATTCATTGACTTTTCAAATAGCACTATTAAAGGAAATGTTAGGTAGAATTTTCAACATCTTTGAAATGGAATGAATGTACATTTATGAAGAAAAAATTGCTCCAGTTAAAAAGACAAGAAAGATTTTATTTAAGGCTATTGTAATAAGGGAGAGACCCTGAACTCAACTCTGCAGAAACAAAAGGCAGGGGCATTTTTTTTAAGCCCTAGAGTAATAAAGTACTGGAGGAGCTTAGGAGGGGAGGTTGGCCAGTCTGGTTAGGCCATCTGTGTTTGCTAATTAGCATTAATGGAAGTTGGGATCCTACCCTGCCACAGAGACTGGGAGAGACGGGCGCTATCTTCCTTAATTATTACATTTCAAAGGTATGGCCCCCAAGTTCTAGAGAAAGACATGCCTTGGCCTGTAAAATAGACAAGACTCGGAAAAGACTTACATCTCAAAGGGGCAGAAAAAGACTACAATAACATTTTTACTAAAGTCAAGTCTCCAAGAAAAGTGAGATCATAAACCTATAGTCAGGAAGAAACCTATCTAATGTTCATTCAAGCTGAGGGAAATTTTAAGACCATCTTGGTTACATAAAACTATATTCCTGGAAAGTAGGGAATATAATGTATATATCATACAAGGGAAAACACACTAAAAGTCTTAAGTAGACAACCTCACAGAGAATAAGGATGGGAGGAAGATTCTCTCTAAGACAGTACAATAAAGCACAGTCTCCTTGGCCATCCTGGCTTAGGGTGTCTCCTCTCCTTTTCTCAAAATTGCATAAAATGTCTGTGGAAGCCATACAAAGCTCCTTGTATTGCCTCCTCAGTCAACTAGACCACAGTATCGACAACACTTTCTGAAGAACAAAAAATGCTTTCTAACTCTCCCTCAGATCCACCTCAGCTGATCCCAGGCCTCTTTCTCCAAAGGTTTGGGCCTCGCTGAATGTCCTCCCCACCTAGGAAAGATCTCTTTCTAGCCCCAGGTGGCATGCATTAAGCATTCCTTCTTAAATCTTAAATCCCAGCTCACTTCAGAGCTGACTGAGGGCTAAAGTGATTATCCAGGAAGTCACTTTGGGGTAAAGAGTTTTAGGGACCAAAAAAAGCTACATGTGACAAGGCCTTTTGGTTGGTGAGAGTGAGATCAAGGAGGAGAAAATTCAATTCTTTGAGTTGATGTGTTCCTCCCACAGCCACCTCTATCTAACTCCACCAGAATCTTAGTCTTCAGTGTAGGTGAGATCTTGCATACCGGGAAAATTTTTGCACAGTGGAAACATTTTCTCTATCCTTAAAAATTTCTAACAGTATAAATTTCACAATTTCTATTCCCAGATGAATGCTAGAAGAAAGGGCTTAATTGGCTAATTATTACCCTAGCTGTGTTAAGCCATGATTGTCTGCTAGGCCAAACATGTATTTGATAATATGTATATTTTTAATACTGCCTAAGGGTGTAGAGTGGGAAGTAAGCCAGTCCGTGCTGAATTTAATTGCACAGGATGTGATTCCATGTGATTTAGGTCAAAGCCCTGTGTTTATTCCTCAAGAGGAAGTATTTGAACCTGGATATGCCATACAAATGTGATTGCATATGATTGTATAAACTTGGCTTTCCTGAGAGTTAACAGGGTAATTCAACCAATATTTGTTGAACGTCTATTTATTTACCCCCTCTAATCCATCCTCCACATTTTCAACTAGAGTGATCTTTTTAAATTATAAATCTGACCATGGCACTCTTATAAAATCCCCAATGGCTGGCAGTTCTTTGTTTCTTTAACTGAAGGACACAGACCCTAGGGGTATAAATTGGTTTGCCGAGGGTATGTAAAAGTGTAGAATAAGCATGAGATGAATTTTTCTAAATATTTAGACACTGTAGAGCTTTCATAGTAAAATCAAATAATCATGGTTGGAATGTAACGGTATTTTAAAAAACAAATTTACTTATTGCTGGCTCTTTGAGCGATATTTGTAGTCTCCTGACGGGATGCCTTCTAGTTATCATTTATCAGGAATATTTGAATGGAAAAATTTGAGCATCATTGACCTGGGTGAAATCCGAATTTTTCAGAAATTCACACTCTCAGCCTTGCACTATCCAACATTATTCTTCTGGCACTGTCACCTTTTGTCACTTCTGAGTCATATTTTATTCTCCACCAATTCCCAGCAACCTCCAGTAGCCAGAACAGGAGTTTGTTTTCATGCAAACTATATTACTTACCTTACAGGCCCTCCCCTCATCCTTGTTCTTCTGAATATATTCCTATGTGTTCATCAAAGCCTTGTGTAGGAATCCTCTTTCCTTACAAGTTTTGGCTGAAAACCTCAAATATAATGAATTCACTATCACCTCTTTAAAAACACTATGACCGTCATATACTCCGCATATTTTCATTGTTGCCATTTTGAGTTACTATACATGTTTTATCTCCTTGATTCCCCCAAATCATAAGTGTAGCAGAGAGGGAGGTCAGTAATCCTCATTTTTCTAATACTTTCAAAGTACGCATGGAATCCTTTACCAGCCCACAGGGCCCGAGCCACCCCTCTGCCTCCACCTGGAACTTCTCTCCCCACTCCCCTCTGTGTTCAAACCCTACAGGCTTTTGCTTGGTTTCTTAACTGAACCATCATCTCCCCTGCTTCATGGATTTTATACATGATGCTTTCCCCACCTGGATGCCTAGAATGCTGTCCAATGTTCTCCAATGCCCAGGACTTTTTTTTGTTAACTTATACCCTGCTTTTGGATCCCAGGGCCACTATTGTTTTCTTGAAAAGCTCTTCCTGATGCCCCTAGCTATATGCTTCCAATACTTTATTATTGATTCAAAGTTATTTATTCATACAAATATTGAAATTATGTGCATTTTCCCTTCTGAAATCCACCCTCATAAAGAAAGAGACCACATTTGTTTTGCTTAGCATCAAATGCCCAACAGACATTTGATAGGCAAGACTTGTGAGTGTCTTAGATATAAGATATGAAGGGGAAAAAAAAGATTCAAAGGAAGTTCTGTTATTAACCAAGTGAGGGGTTTTAATCTCTTTTCTTAGATGGGAGAGTTGGAGGAAATACAGGTTCAGAATGAGTTGGAGGATTATAGGTCATGAGTACTATTTGTCTATGTTATATCTTCCTTTGTTTATATATTTAGAGACGTCAAGGAAGAAATGGGATATATGAATGTGTATTGAATAAGTGAATGATTTATTGAAAGCTTGGCCAAAAACTACATAAAGTCATCTTGAAGTTCAGTTCACAGGAATACAATTCTGCAAATGTCATACATTTTAAGTATCTCTCAATACTTACATTCCAGACCTTTCCCAACAATGATTAAAGCACAGTTGTCTTAACTAGAAATTGCAATATAAAGATTGAACATATAGTTGCATTGCTCTTATTTTTTTCTTCTCATCCCCTCTCTTTATATGTGCTTTGGGCCAAAATAAAAAAGTCCTGGTTTTCAGGAGAATCATAAGAAGCAAACCTGGCATGAGCTCTTATGTAGCACAATTGTGCTAACTGGAAGAAGCTTAAACTCAGCTGTGACCTTATCTTTCTCCTGTGCGTTGTAGGTATGTGTTGGTGTGCACACTAGTGATGAGTTTGGAAGCTCTTGTTTGATGAGAACGTTTGTGGGAATTCTGGCACCGTGTACTTCCTAGAGCACAGTGTGAGTCATCTTTGATGAGGCTGCCAAGATGACACAGATCCTAGATAACAATTGGCTGCAAAATCAAGTTGCAGGTTTAACTAAATCCTAATTACAAGGAAGATTATATGATATCTTTGTGATAACAGAAGGGCCTGTAAGATGGTACAAAGCATAAAGCAGATCTAAGTATGAACTCAAGAATTGCTGAGCACAAATAAAGGAGCATCATGCCAAGGAGGGAACTGCAGGGGACAAAACCACAACTGCATTTCACACAATCACCTCAAAGGAACAATAACAAAAACAATAATAGCAAAAGCAACACCAACAGAGAGACAGGCCCAATATGTTTCTTGAAAAACCCACTACTTTCAGCCAATGTCTGAGAGGTAAGGTTTTCTCCAGATTCTTTATTATCCATTTTTAAATTTTATTTTTAAGATCTCTGAGCAAATGTTAATTCCTTCCTCACATTCATCATTTTCTCCCCATAACACTGCTTCTCTCCTTGGTTGAGCTATATGTCTTCTATATTTGTATTCAACAATGTTCCCCCGTGACAGTCCTGTCCTTCCAGTGCACTCTGAACTTCAGACAAGAATGAGATGATTTGGGTGACAATGACGCATAAAAATAAATAACAGAAGCGGTATCAAATCAGTGATAGAGTAGTGACCCTTCAGTCATTAGCATTTCTTTTAACCATATAAAACATTTTTATCTAGCACATACTTGCTATCACCCAGTGCTCTTCTAGGTAGGTCCTTCCCCATGTCATTTTTGTAGTAGAACAATGAATATAAAAATTACCCAAATAATCAATAACATAAATTTATGCTATTTTATAAAAGCATAAAAAATGATGTAGAGGGTGTTATGGAAACTTGACCTTTGGCACAAACATCCACAGGACTGGGTGTAGATGATTTCTCACTGTCAGTGTCAATGGACCTTGGACAGAGAAAATGAGAAGAAGAAAGCTGGAGGATTCACATTTCCTGATTTCAAAATCTACTACAAAGCTGCAGTAATCAAAACAGCATGTTACTAACATGAAGTCAGACACATAGATCAATGAAGGAGAATACAGATCCCAGAAGTGAGCTGGCATTTAAGAAAGAATGCTCGATGCACACCACAACATGGGAGAAAAAATGTGTAAACCATATATCTGATAAAGGATTACTATCCACAGCATATAGGGAACTCCTAAAGCTCAATAACCAAAACAACCTTATTCAAAAATGGGCAAAGGATTTGAATAGAAACTTCTCCAAAGAAGAGATACAAATGGCCAATAAGCACACGAAAGGATGCTCAATATCACTAGGGAAATGCAAATCAAAAC
>NW_012152729.1:7581359-7583860 GCF_000956105.1 Propithecus coquereli
GCCTTGGCTTTTAGCCAGGTAACTTGGAACTAATGATAAAGAAGAGTTTAAGTAAACTTCTGCTTCATCTCTTTCCTCCTCCCCACCTCCTTAGTTCTCTGGTTAGGATGTCTCAGCCAAGGTCTTAGACGGATCCAGGAAGGAAGCAACACTTTAATCACATCTTGACTGTGTGCAAGATACTCCACATACATGACCTCAATTAAATGTCAAGGTGCTTTATGTATTATTCACTTGATTACTGCACTTACTAGTTACAACAGTGGAAAGTCAAGGAACCTAAATAAGTGGCCCAGGCTAGAGTGGCTTAGTCAAGACGGTAACCTTGGTCTCTCTGTCTTTGATGTCCTTGTTCTCTCTAGGTTATCATTCTTCCCCAGAGTTTGCCATCTGTCTCCATAACCTCTGCCCAGGCATTACTAAGTGACAATTGACCACATGGTGCAAGGAATATAAGGACAAGAGGTCTTGGATTCCTTTGCTAATAATATTTTCCATATCTTTTAGGTATCCAGCCATGGCCTCTGACTTATCCAGAGGGTGACTTTGGAGAAGCAGAGTTTTTAGTCCTTCATTTCCTGAGGAATGAGGATGACTCAAGAGCAGCCAGTGGCTTCAAGGGGACTAGCATGAGGACTGCTAGAATATATCATTGAGTCTAAGGCTGGTAATAAAATGAACTAATTGTAATGTATCATTTAGCTTCTGTGGACAATATTCCTGTTCATATGAGTTCTCCATAAAAATAACACAGATGAAAAAGAAAATAATGTCATTTTTTGTTTGTTTTAATTACCAAGACATATTTTAGCACAAATTCTGATAAAATTAATATCAAGAGTAGTATCAATATGAAGACTCTGACTATAAATTAGATAATAAAATTAGGAGCTTACGTGAAAAAGGAAGGTTCATGGAGAGGACACTGAAATAACCTCACAAAATCACCAAGCCATGTCAGGACGGGTAGGCTTGGCCTTGGGGGCCACAGTTCTGGGGACTTAAGCCTTTTTGGAGCTCTCAGTTTTGTGCCTAAGTGTCTCTTTGTAGTGAAGTTTCATAAATCTTATTTCCTCTGCATAATAGTTTTGTTTTTTTTTTGCCTTTTTGCTTTAACATGATGGAAAACACAGTCCCTGATAATTCTGACAATTCTGAGTAGTATAATTTCAGCCTCTTTTTCCCATGTCCAATCAGCCTGGCGGGAAATTATCGACCCAACTCATGTTTCATTCTCCAGTAAGGTGGCTGATGGGAGGCAGAAGATTATGATTGGCCCAATTTGGGTGAGGTGATCATTTGTGAATCATTCAACTACAGAGTGGGGTCTTGTAACTTCCTACCTCATCTCCCGAAAATTATACAGACAAGGTAGGGTGGAGTCACTAAGGTGGTATCTGACAAGAGGAGCAAAAGAACATAGGCAGTGCAGGGTACTACAGGATCCTGAAATTTTATCAGAGATTTAAAAAACTGTTGGATATCAGGGTGGAAAGAAAAATAACCATTTCAGATTCTCTATGTCAGCCACCTTTTCACATTTCATCTTGCCTAATAAGGATAAAAAACGTGCTGCTGCTAAGCCAGTACATCAGATTAAAGTCTGTGGTACCCTAAAATTGTTCTTTGTGCATAAACAGTAGATAAAGGCATACCTAATACAATATAAAAGTGAATGCTTTATACAATGTAAGTTCTCCACAATTGGTCCATCTTCTGTATTTTTTCCCACCAATCTGAGCTCATATTTGGGAACTGTCTAGATCCCTATCATTTGAATTCGCACACCCAGAAAAAATTTCTAAGAATTCTTCTTCCAGGTTGCATGTGAATGCATCCAATGACAAGGAGCTATCTCTTCCTAGAGTCAGACTTTTCCATTATCAGACTGTTTTGAACATTAGAAAATTATTCCTTGTGGTGATACAGAATCTGCCACCCTTTAACTTTCTTATGATGTTATTGTTCTGTTTCCTATGGCAATCCTGGAAAAAGAACTTCTCCTCCATCAGATGGAAGACCTTAGAATGTCTGAAGCTAATCTTGCTCATCTGAGTGATAGTATGTCCACACTATTTTGAATGTTTGAGACTCTTCACACTTTGTTAAGTTTTTTCTTCTGATATGAATTTTATTGCACCTGTGTTTTTTCTCCATGCCACCTTATCTTTCAGTAACTGACATTCCCTCTTACTATAATTTATATGCATGTTGTAATTGTATGTTTAATATCTAGCTTTCCCATTAGACTATCTATGCCAGGTATGGATAGGGTCTCCTTTTCACTACTGTTATTGAGTGCCTACTGCAGTGCTTGATATATTGTAGTTGTTCAAGGTTTTGATAATGAAATGAATGAAGAATAGGTCTTCAGAAGCACTATATATGACTCTCACTTATCATGGAAATGAGAAAATATTAAATTGAAAAACATGCTAACTTTGTTGAGAACTTTCTAGTCTATGCCTACAAATTGAATATAATTTTTTTTTTTTTTTTTT
>NW_012152729.1:7583910-7585789 GCF_000956105.1 Propithecus coquereli
TGAAATAAAAGTAAAAGAAAAAAAAATAAAAAAAATAAAACACACACACACACAAAAAATGATTAAGATGAAAAATTTTGCCTTGTGCATTTTACCAAAATGCAAAAAACAGTAAGAAAAATTAGCCAAATAATCAATAGTATGATTGATTTTTCACAAAAGGGGATGTAGAAGGTGATATGGAAACTTGACCTTTGGTAAAAACATCTTTGGGACTGGGCTTTTGAATGTAAAGGTCCGGATGATTTCTCACAGTCAACTTCAAAAGGATGCAAAAACACAGGCAGCCTGGCATAGGGCAGAGGATCCCCTTCTCCTAGCTTTTATTACCACAGAGGAAACTAGAGCCTCCAAAGCACACACATGCACACACACACACACACGTCCTCTCAAATGTGCCCAATTAAAACTTGAACATGAAAGCTTAAAATACGAAAACAATGACCAAACAAATATTGCTTTTTGGTATTTGGAAAATTTCTTACCTTTACTCCCCTTCCTTTTCTTCCCTCCCTCCCTTCCTACTTCTCTCTTTCCCTCCTCTCTTCCTTCCTTCTTTCTTCCCTCCCTTCCTTCCTCCATTACTTCTTCCCTCTCTCCCTCTTTCTTCCTTCATGTAAAATGTGCTAGGCATTGTGCCAGGAATTGGAATACAATATTAAAATGAAACAATATTGGGACTGCCTGATCTCCTTAACATTCCACACTTACGGACAGCATACATTAAATATTACAATTTCATAGCCTTTAATGTTGTGAATCTGCATTTTAAGCATCAGCAATTCTGACATTGGCAGTAAGCAATTTGTTCTTTGAGAGAAGGAAACAAAAATATCTATTTGGTAGGCAGCATGGCTAATTCTCAAGTTGCCTCAAATTGCAAAGGGAGGTATCCAGGTACTTTATTTTTGGTTTTGTTTTTACTGTTCTTTTTGGCCTATACCTACTGATTGCTGTAAAATCTTGTCCCTTTACCACATTCTTCCACCATCCCTACTCCAGATGTGCCCAGACAACTTCATCTAGATCAGAGCTTTCCAGGCTCTCCAGAGCTTCTGCTCCAAACTAAATCTCATACTCCATTCCCCACAAGTCTAACAACACTGCTAAAAGCCAAGGTTATCTGGGAACTAACAGAGCAATTGAAGAGGAATAGCACATTAAATCCTAATAAAATAAAATTGTACATTGTAATATATATTTCCAACATATTGAAAGAAATACAGAACTATGTCACATGGCTTTACTCACAAAGAAATCAAACTCAGAAGAATAGTTTGTCTAGTAAGTAAAAGTAACCTGGTTGAGAAATGCTGGTCCTAACATATCAGCATGAACCTGTGCCTCTTATGTCTTTTTTGGCTTTGGTGTCATTTTTTTCACCTTTCCAGATACCCTTATACAAGTAGTTTGAGTGCACTATGAGCATCACTGGGTAAGCAATTCAGAAATTTTGGTTTTACTAATCTTACTGTCCTCAGACCCTATTCAGCAAGCATTTATTAAGGAGCTACCAAGAAATTATCAGGGGTTGAAGAACTAACTTCTCAGTGGCCAGGGATGACATATAGAACAAAATGTTTAAATCCTTAATGGTATACCTATACCTGGCTTGGTATCTACATGTCTATATTTATATCTAATTTTCGTATACTTAAAATGGCATTACTTATGTATATAGGATTTAAAAAGAGTTAGTACATTTATCATATTTTCTGCATCTCAGTTTATTTTTCTATAAAACAGGGAAATATGAAAAACATCCCAATAGGTTATCTATATATTTACATAATAAACAGCAGCCTCTATTATTATTATTTTATGATCATGTTTCTACATTTCCATCTCCTTTATTTTACGTCTTTTGAGGTCAGGGACA
>NW_012152729.1:7597588-7600413 GCF_000956105.1 Propithecus coquereli
AAAACATTTATATTTTCCTGTTTATTCATAAATGTTTCAATGATTTCTTTTACTTTTTTCTATCCTTTGAAAGAAAAAAAAGGCAACATAAATTTTCTTAGTCAATATGTCCCATCTTCTTCTTCTTGTTTTGTTTTGTTGTTTTTTTTTTTCTGACAAAGGCACCAGAACATATGCTGTCACAGGGAGAGGGTAAAGGCTGGGAGGGTGCAGCTTTCACGGAAGCAGCCCATCCGGCGGCATTAGCCATTTCTGGCAATGAGACTTTCTGTGCGAAGAAAACCCAAAGGCTAAACTGACACGTTTCCATATGTAATCACTACCCAAACACATTATGATACACACCTCGAGATGCTGCAGAGCACTTTCTAGCAACAGAGATTGTGTACATTTTAGTGTTCTTTACATTTGTGTGTGTGTGGATGGAGGGGTAGAATTTAAATGGTAGTTTTAACTTTCTATGATGCCTTGGTGTTGACAAACAACTCACATTTGCAGAAATGACGTGTAATAAGAAGTTTATTTAGTTTGCCTGTGAGCCTATCCAATAGTATCATCATTTGAAACATGTACTAACAGCCAGCCAGCTGCTGAAAGAAGGCTCAAAACTACTCTCATTGTTTAGCAATGTGTCAAGCATAGGTTTGCTCTTTGTTTTCCAACTAAAAAGTCATATATTCACCCTGAAAGATGGATTCATCCAAGATAGAGCCTAAAATATTTGAAAATAAGTAACGTGGGAATAAATGAATAAATAAACTTGGAAATCAATATCACCATCATCATCACCACCACTGGAAACCATTTTCTCCATAGTAATACTTAATCTGATTTCAAAGACGAAGGGTAACTGAAGAATACCATTACATTTATGGTTAGGACTCCTAACTTTAAATCAGAAAACTGCCTACCTGCATGATGAAGGAAACAAATAAACAATTAACTCTCTGGAAAGGTTTTCTGATTAAAAATGGGGCCAAAGAAGCCTATACCACTTCCTTTTCCAGGTGGTGCTGAAGCGCAAATGAGACAATGTAAATGAGAAATTTTCAGTATCAGGAAATATGATGCAAACATAATCCACAGTAACATCTCACTGAGAAACAATAAGCTGAGGTGTGGCCAGCGATCAGCCTCACTGGTCTGTCTCCTCTAACTGTTTTTCATGCCTTCCAGTCTCCTAAAAGCCTACGATGACCTAAACTTCACCCTACTTGTTTCACTACACCCACTCTAACCACATTCAAAGACTCTTGCTGCTTCTTGAACATTCCACATGTTTCCCAGGGCCCGTGTCTTGGTGCATATTTTTTCCTCTGCCTAAAACACTCTCTGTTTATTCTTTATTTCCGGTCCACTCTGTGAACTTCTGCTCATCTCTCCAAACACAGTCAACTTCTCTTCTTTCAGTAGCTTCATCTGAATCCCTTTCCCACTCAGGCAGAAGTATGACAACTGCTTCTTCCCTTGTGCTTGGTAATCATGTTGCTTATGCTTCTGTTACAGTATTAATTAGTTATTTACTCATACATCAGATTCCCTAGGTATTTTATCAGGATTTTAATGGAATTGGAGAGGTCCTAACAGGCATAATGAAATGAATCCTTAATCTGTGTTAGGTGACATATCCACATAATTATATCATATTTTTAGAAACAACCAGCTCCCGGCTGCAGGTCCTTTACAAATCTTACAGGAAGTGAATTTAAAATGACTCCATGATATTGAAATTGGCACTTAGACATTATTTTTGGAAAGTTCAATGAGATGAGTTTTCCTCTGTCACTTATGAGTACCACTGAACTCCAAGTTCCTTGTGGGCAGGCTCCACAATTACACTGGACTCTTTCACAACTCTTAGCTTATAGCATGTGGCATATGCTCAAACAGTCGTGATAGATTGTGATGATTTGTGTCACATTTTGTCCCTCTTTTGCAGAATTCTAGAGTTGAGGTCAAGTCATTGCATTGACACATCTTGCTGTTTTACCACATCACACACTTCTCAGGGTATGAATTCCTAGTGTCTTGTCTTTAGAACATTGCCAACATAGCAGATGTGACAACAGTTCATAGCTCTTTCTTGTCCCCAGGCCACTCTGCTTATGTGTAGTTTATAATGATTAGTTTGATAAACGACATTAGTTCTTGGAGGGCCAATTGCTCCATCTTCTCTCGAAGACAGCATAATTATAATTCTGTATGAGGAAATAATGTTTTATTCATAAAGTAATGATCTACATGTTCTTAGGAAGAAGCTTTTAATTTGGGTATCCAGGGGACCACAGGTGATATCTGGTGTTCAAGGATCTGTGAAGCTTTGAATGGAATTCTGAATACCTTTTTTGTTGAGGTGCTTTTCTGTTTCTCTGTGAACACGATCTAAATGCATTAGGTTCCAAAAGATTTATTCATTTGGAAAAAGTAAAGGGGCCAATGTTTACAACAATGTTAATCCTGTTAACTTCAGACTGGACAAACAAAATGAAATACACCCGTACAATGGAATACCATGCTACAATTAAAAAAAAAATAAGCTACAAATACATGCAACAACATGGACCAACCTCAAAAATATGCTAAATGAAAGAAGTCAGACATGAAGGACTAAATACTGCAAGGTTCTATTTATATTAAATTTCAGAAGAGGCAAAAGTGGAGGAGAGAAAGCACATAAAGGGTTGCTTGGGGTTGGGGTGGGAGAGAGAAGTAATGTGTAAATAGACACGAAAAAACTTTTTGGGGTGATGAAAATATTCTAAACCTGGATCATGGTAATCTATAAACTTACTGTATTTAAATTTCTTTAGAATCATCAGAATATA
>NW_012152729.1:7600463-7601603 GCF_000956105.1 Propithecus coquereli
ATTATTTTTATAAGAATCTAAGAAATCAAACTAATATTACAAAAATCTAAACATCAAATATAAGTAGAATTAGACAATCACTTATTGAAATTTTCCTATGAATTGACAATAATACACATTTACAGTGCTTTAAAAATTAGATTTATAGATCATAGAGTAAGTGCAGAAAGCCCACATTGTAATACCCACAATTCCATGTCATATCTGGGCCCTGATCCTGAAAAGTCCCAATTGCTGTGTGACACTTTATTCTTTGAGGGAATGGTAAGTGTAGTTGTTGGTAAAACTATGTTCTTCTGATCCTGATAGAAGGGAACCTATCTACTTTATATACATTATCACAACAGCTCATGAGCTAATCCCTGCTTAGGTTTAACAGGAGCAACTCTTAAGCACGTTAGACTCAGTCTTGCATTGCCCATGAAGGCAATGACCTTGTATGTCTTGTTCTTATTTGAATCTCTAGGCACTAGCATCATTCCTGGGATACAATTGAGACTTAATTATTTGTTGAATGGACAAATGAATGAAAACATTGATTAGAGTGAAAGTTCCATTTTGTAAGCACTTGTAATGCTTTCAGTTAAAAGTACCAAAAAATACCAAGTCAGTTGATACAAACAATAAATTAAAGGGTTATTAACTCACATAATAATGACTCTAAAGAACAGGAGCCTGGCTCACATGTGAGTTACATCAAATATGTTTTCAAGAACCCATAATTTTCTGTCCTCCGTATGTGGACTTTCTTCTCCAGCTAGTGCTCTCTGTAGTAACCAGTCAGTTGCAGTGGTTTCATAAACAGCATCCAGCAAGGCGATGCCCAAAATCAGAAGAACAATATTCTTTATTTTGTGTCTATTTTTAAGAGAAAAGGAAACCCTTTACCACGAACTCACGACTAGGCCTTACCTTATATCTTATTGGCCAACATTTGGATACATAATCAGCCCTGTAAGCAGCCTTCTCTAGCAAAGAGAAGGGACTTACTATGATTGGTTTAGAAGGTTTAAATAGGTTCTGGATTAAGGATAAGTTAATTCACCTTCTCTGGGAGAAGCAGAAGGCACAGAATGCTTGAATAATACTGGGCTTTTTAAATAAGGATTAGAAAGGAAATTCACATTAACTGTACTAAGA
>NW_012152729.1:7601653-7604151 GCF_000956105.1 Propithecus coquereli
AATTTTATTTGACATATGCTTGGTAATTTTCAGGTACAGTTTAACATTTTAATTCACTCAACAAACATAATATTAAAATTCTAATATGTGCCAGACATTATGCTATGTATTTATTTATTAATATTTTATCCAATTAAGTAATTTAAATGGATTCTCTGGAGTTATTTTCCAGGTTTAATGGCAGGGAGTGGGAATATGCAGTATTGGTCTAGATTTTATAAAGAAGGATTTGATTGTCAAATTTACATTGACAAATCATGTGAATGTGTACAGATATCAGGAAATAAAAGTGGGCAACCTCTTTCAAATAAAAATAACTAACCCTAATTTAGTCAAGAGTTGTTTGTGGGGTTTTCAAAGGCCATTCAGTAGTTCTGATCCTTGTGTAATTCACACCTCCTTTAGGGAACTTGATTCTCAATTGTAAATGAAGTAAGATATTGAAATCAATGAACTAGCTTTATGTGAAATCACAATTTATTTCCACATGAGGAAGTCAAGGAAACATAAACTACACAGTAGAAGTAGAAAATATATGTGGAAGCACTTCCCTTTACTGTAGTGGCAAGGAAGATTAACTTATAACATCACTATCTCTAAATATAACAGCTATCAAATACCAAGTTTAAAAATAAGAATTAAAAACCAAAACAAAAGCAGGATCTGAAAAAAATACTGCAGAATTTCCAGGCCAATTTTGGGAAGAAAGCCTATAATCAGAAAAATATGCAAAATATCAGAACACCGAAGCTACATGTATCCTGAAATACTCATTGGAAATACTTAATACAAAATAAAACAAAATTTAAAAGGAACATTTTAATACCACTAAAATAAAAAAAAAAGTTATAGTAAATTTAATAAAATGTGTGCAAGAACCATGTACAATTTTTGAGAGATATTTGAGATGACCTAAACAAATGGGAAAGATGGTCTATGCTCATGGATTGGAATACTCACTATTATCAATATATCATTTTTTCCTAAATATATTTAAAGATTCAATAGAAAACCAGTCACAGCCCTAATCTTTCTTGGTTGTTTTGTTTTGTTTATTTTCAATTTGACAATCTGTACCTGAAATGTAATGGAAATTTTGGGTGCGGATACAGGTTATGTTCCCTAGGTAGATGGTGTTTTTGGCTGTGCTCTGCATTCAGGCAGTACTGAGGCTATGCCCTATAGCTGAGCAGGTCTACAGGCTGAGCTTCACCATCAGGCAGGACCTTAGGTGTGCACTGCATAAGCATGAGGGTGCTAGCCAGCCTCCCTAGTCGGCTGGGCCTGCAGGCTGTGTGCTCCATAGCTGGGCATGGTACTAGCTATGTTCCACGATCAGTTGGGTCGTTGGCTGAAGAGACCACACGCTGGCCATCTTCTGAGATCAGTTCTCAAGACAGATCACTGGTTGGAGATACCAATCAGGCAGAACTGCTGAACATTCTCTCTTGCCAAATGGGGCCCCTGGCTAGGCTCCACATGTTAATAGAATTTCTGGCTGGGCTCTTGGATTGTGAATGCCACCAATAGGGGTACACACTGGTCATGGTGAGTTCTGTCCTCCTTCTTTGCTCCTACATGACCCCAGATTTATGTAGCCCTGCCATTCTACCAGTGTTTCCCATTTGACAAGACATAAAGTGGGTCTCCTGGGAAGTCAATTATAATGCTAGGGAAGTTGGATGTATGTTTCAGGCTCTCTTTTCCCCACTGCAGGAACTTCAGGCCCAGAAGACCTTCTCAGGGGCACTGTGTAGCCTGGTGGATGAGTGATGGCTTTTCTTGGTTTTTGAGCTCTAAGGGGGTGCTTCAGCCTTATCTCCAGATTTTGGGACTTTCACGAAAGCGTTCTTGCCTGTGGATAGCTAGTTGGTATTTTTATGAGGGGCACTAGAGCTAAGGACTTCTACTCCACCATTTTGCTGATATCTACAATTAATTTAATTTAATTATCATTAGTGACAGTAATTAGGTCAACAATAATTTGCATGCAACAATATGGCAATCAATGAAGTTTTTGAAAATATTTAAAAATGTTTTGTAAATAGCTTAGCTAGGAATTTCTTATATGTTATAATTATACTTGTCAAACATTCTTGGCTATTCATATGTATATTCTTCAGAGTTTCTTTCAGAATTCAATAGATAGAACATCATTTTTTTTGACCTGTAAAGTCTTATAAATATGATTTACTTGTATGCGGATATCACATAAAAACCTCCATTTTTGGCTTCCCTTCAAAAAGTTGAAATCTGGCAACAGTGAGCTGTCATTTCCTTATAGCAAAACTTGGCTAGTGTTTATGTTCTCCAGTTAGCTAAGATCCCCACTTCACTGTTTTGTGTACCTGACTAAGGCTCCTTCATGCATTTCATATGCTTTCCTGCCACTTGTAAGAATTTAAGTTCATGATTTTGCCTAGAACCTTCCTACTGAGATTTCAGTTATGCCACAAATCTTTTTCTTTCTTATTTTCTTTTTGTTTCCCACAGATATG
>NW_012152729.1:7604201-7605583 GCF_000956105.1 Propithecus coquereli
AAAAAAAAAAAAAAGAGCGAGCCATGTAAAATAGTCTACAGAAATCCTTGGAAGTTTCTGTTCTTCCATTTGGTTAACTCAGTCCCTTCTCCCTCAGGCTGAAAGCAGTCTCATTAAGAAGGCATGGGTATATCGATCGAAGGTTATAAACAGTATTAGTTGTGCTTGTCCGTGATCCATGCTGGCCCAATTACCATTACTCTAAAAAGATTTCAGTCACCAGTCAGGCTTTATAGAAAGAGAAGATCACAACAAGCTCGCAATTAGATGTGTAATGTTAGAGCATCTTCTTATATTAACACATTACTCGTGCCTTCTGATAAATTTTCCCTCTTGGATCTGCATAAAGAGAAGGAGTTGTCCTCATTAATAATGGCTTCTCTTTAAAATTCTTTAATGTCCAGAATGAGATGATCATGTTTCAAAGAAATTAAATACCTATTTTGCATCACAGCTAAGGTGAAGATAACTCTATGGAGGAAGAAACTGCTATTATTTCAGCTGCAATTAGGGTACCTTTTAAAGTTGTGACAGCTTAAGGTAAATGTAATCACAGAACAATTAGCAGGTAATTATGCTGTTACTACTTAAATTCATTTCTGGAGTGAGCAAAGATCCTGAATTTCAGTCTGTGACAATTTAGGTGAATTATTTATTTTCATTGAATAACTATTGAGGAAAGCAAATGAGGCAAGAACAGAAAATCACCCATTTACCTGACAAAGCTAAGTGTAATAGTCAGATAGACTACCTACTAAATAGGTTGAAGTCCATTGGAAAAAGATTATTTACATAACTGATCCCTTGGAAAACAATTATGTTGTAAGAGATCTTTTAAAAAAATATTTTAAATTATAGCTTGGCAGTTTTATTATAAAAAACTAAGTTTGTGTAGCCAATATACCATTTATCTTCCACTTTTTAGCCCTTAACATATTATTTTGGAACTCTGTAACAGTCTTTCTATGAGGTGTGCATTTAACTCTTGGTTTCCCCAGAGCCTAAAAGATTGCCTAAAAAATAGTGTTTGGTGAATGTTTGTTGAACAATTGGTCTACATATCTACTGATTCTCTCAGCTATAATCTCTAGTGTTGGCTTCCCAACCATACCATTTGGTGTTGGACAGTTGAGTATTCCTGCCTTCATGAGGTTTCCAACCAGGTGAAGTCAAGTGATATTAATACATATAAACACTTAAATGAATTTGTTCTCAATAGATGTATATTAAACTATTACTGTGTTCCAGATACTGAAATGGCTACACATAGGAAAGAGATGGACTTCCGTATATGAACTTTATGTCCTGCAACCTTTCCTGCAATCAATTTAATTTCTGTTCTAATTTCTATTATTTCTTTCCTTTTATTTTTTTCAGTCTTA
>NW_012152729.1:7610175-7611439 GCF_000956105.1 Propithecus coquereli
TAAGAGCTTTGCAGATAAAAAATGTAAACAAATGATCAAGGGAAGGGAAATGTGATTACGTGCATTAGTATATTAATAAATCTATTGATATAATTCACTAAAATATTTGTTTTTCTATTTGGACTAAAGGAATGCACCTTAAATAAAATGCATCATAAGTACTATTATTTATCTGTGTTATCTTATGTGATCCTTAAACCAATTCTACAAAATATGTATTAATATTCCCTTTAAAGATGATACACTAAGGATCAGAGGGGCTAAGAAAGTTATCCAAGGTGCTAGGCAGTGAACAAGATTCAAAGCGTGGTTTGGCTAACTCCTGCCTAGGTATCATGTTTAGGTAATATTTTTATTTTAATATTAAATGTAGGGAATCAGTGGCCTGGAGCTATTTAAGTACTTCTGGCAATGAGTTTTTGTTCCCCACAATACTAAACTAACTACATGACTTTCGGCAATTGCTGTGTGTTCAGGGTAACTGACTCAAGATAGGAACAGGAAACAAATAGATGACTCAAATTAGTATAATTGGTGAAAAATTTAATAAAGGGACTATTAATACAGGTATAGATAGAGAGCAGGGGAGACCACAAAAAAAATAAGGTGGAAACCCAAGATTAGTGTAAACAGTGATTTGACTACTGCTAGGCCTGAAAAATTGAGAGGGAGAGTGGTTACCCAGACCTAGAATGGGAGATGTGAAGGGAAGGTCGCCCTGCAAGGAATAGTGACCTTCTTTGGTTGAGGGATGCAGCCCGGAAAATCTATACATTTACTGCTTTCCCTCCCTCCACTCCTGCCATTGCTCCATTCACTCAGCCTCTCAGAGCATAGAGCAGAGAAGAAAAGGGAGACACATAGACATAGAACACGAAATGGGAAGTGTCCAGTATACCAACCTCTTCTATTTTATTTCATTTCATTTACTTATTTTTTAATAGTTCCCAGTGACTTTAACCCTTTCTATTTTAAAAACCAAGCCTAAAGCAATGAGCGTGTTACTGAATTGGCCTTTATATCATTTTGAAATAAATGTATCAAACACACATACACACATATACATAAATGCATACACACAGATACACACCTTGGTGCTCCCCAAGATAAGGTTAACATTCCATTTTAAAAGCTAAGGATTTATAAGAAGGGTAAACATACTCCCCAGAGAGAACTCAATTTTCTCTTTAAAAGAATCACATTTAGTGTTAATTTATGTATTGAAGAATGCATGTGAAAACAGAACAAAACATTGCCAAAGACT
>NW_012152729.1:7611489-7614622 GCF_000956105.1 Propithecus coquereli
TTGTCATTTTTGCAGTATAGATCATATAAATACCCCCGACCCCCAGCTTCTTTCAATACTTTTTCTTTTTCTTTGATTTTCCGAAGTTTGACGATGGTAAGCCCAGTAGTAGTTTCTTGGGTATTTATCCTGCTTTGTGTTCTCTAAGCTTCCTGGATCTGTGGTTTGGTAACTGTCATTAATTTTGAAATGTTATCTGTCATTATTAACCAAATAGTTCTGCTTCTCTCATTCTTCTCCTTTTGGCATTCCAATAAGATAAGTTATAGCTTTGAAATGTACTATGTTTCTCGAAGGTTCTGTTACTATTTTTTCTTTAATTCTTTTATTTCTTGGCATTTCTGTTGGGAAAGTTTCTATTGATTATGTCCAAACTCACTGGTTTTTTTCTTGGCTGAGACCACTCTACAATGAATCCACCAAACACATTACTTCTGTTACGTGTGCAGCATTTCTTTTTGATTCTTAGAGTTTCCATTTTTCTTTCTACATTATCTACCTGTTCTGACATGTTATCTACTATTTCCGTGAGAGCCCTTAACTGTTAATTATAGATATTTGTAAAACCTCATTTGATAATTCTAGCATTGATGTCAGAGCTGAGTCTTGTTTTGATGCTTGCTTTGTCTCTTCATTCTGTTTTTTTCTTGTTTTTGGCATGCCTTGCATTTTTTTATGTAAAGTCAGATAGAATGCCCTGGGTAATGGGAACTGGGATAAATAGGTATAACTTTTGGTATAAAGTTGTATGTTAATCTGACTGACAGTTGGGCTATGTTTAATATTTCCTGTATCTCAAGGTGCCAGAGGTGTCAAATTCCTTTAGTGTCTTTGTTTCATCTCCCTTGTTGGCTTTGAGTTTCTCTAAGGACTTCTTCTCAGAGGGAGTTTATATCCTGCAGTCCTTTCAGCTATACTCTGTTGTTTCTATACTAGAGCTCTGCATGGTGGTAAACTTTGAGGGAGACAATTATTTTATAATCTTACAATTAAATCTCAGTCTTTAGTGCACTTGTGCCCTGGCTGTGATTTACACAAGTATTTCTCACATTTTTCCACCCTTAGTAAGACAGGAAGACTACCGTAGACTATACTGGTAGAAATGCCTTTCACCAAGCTGGGAGAAGGCTCTAGTAAAGTCTTTGCCTTGGAGAATAGCCCTTCGTTGTAGACAATGCTCCGGAAATATTTCATAATTCTACTCTTTCTCTCTCCTTACCAGAATCACGAGGGATCATTGATGGCTCTTCACCATGAGAACCTGGTAGGGTTCCTGAAGGTAAAACCCAGGAAAATTGGGGGCCCTCCTAAAACTGCCTCTCCCAAGAGTTTCTCAGTCTCATCCTAGTCTACACTCAGCCTCCAACTATTAGTCGAAATGATCATAGAAGTGTTCCCATCAGTTTATGGCTCTAGTGGTGTTTATTTCAGATAAGCTGATATTTTCTGTGACTCCCTGGATTCACCTGTCTCTCCACAATTCAGGTTATCGGTTTGTCCTGTATTCTCAGTTCTATGATCAGTCTGAGAAAAGTCATTGATCTTCAGTTTGTTCAATATTTTCTTTTTTTATGGATGGTAGTGAGGACTGTCAAACTCTTTACACATCAGGGATAAAAGCAGAAGTATTCAAACTACTGACTTGTAAAATAATAGATTTATTATTGTTCTGTCATAAGCTTAATGAATATGAACAGAACTTGGGTTTGACATTAAAAGGAATAGATTTTGTCTTTTTACCTATGCCTTGGGAAGCTCTTAACTCTTTCCACATGGTATTTGGAAACTTAATTGATACTTTGCCCAGAAAAACAAGCAAGGGATCTGACCCCAGAGACTTAATTGTGGTACCGAAACACATCAAAATGAAATTAGTGGAGTAGAATTAAACTGTTCCATAGCTAAATATCATATAGAGATGTGTTTAATAGGGGCCATTTGTCAAAAAGAATGTCCAAAATAGAATGAACAGTATTTGATAGCACAACGAAGTGACTATAATCGATAAGTTAGGGTACACTCTAAAATAATTAAAAGAGTGGAATTGGAACGTTCCAAACACAAAGAAATGTTAAATGCCTGAGGTGATGGATACCCCAATTACCCTGATTTGATTAATTCACATTGTATGCCTATATGAAAACATCACATGCACCCTATAAAGATATACAACTATTATGTATTCACAATAATTAAACATGAAAAAAATAAAAACCCACAAAATCCAAAGAATTTCCATGTGGCAGGCATATATTTTTTTGTGTGTATATATACACATAGATATACATATATCCACACATATAAATATATATAGCCAGCCTAGTATCCTTCTCCACCTCTTTGGTTATGAGATTGTTCCTAAATGTAGGCAAAGTAAGAGTTCCTTTTCTCTCTGATCAGAGCCCAACATGACACTAACTGTGTTTCAAGGATTTAAATACGGCATAAGCCTGACTATTGATTATACTATTGCACAAAAGACGCTTTCTTCTCCCTAGCAATGGTAAGAAGGAAATATAAAAACCTTCAGAGAGGATTGTGAGGAACACTCTTGCTTCTGCAGAGGAAAGGCTTCCCTGAAAGTCAAGCAAGGGCAAGGAAAGCAGAGCCAAGAGATGGATCAAGACAAATCCTGATGACTGAATGACTTCAAATCAGTCTTGCCTGAATCCCCTGGAAAATCCATTGTATGAATCCATGAAGTCTCTCTAGTGCATACGCAAATTTGAGTTAGGTTTTTATGATAAATATATATTTTGAATCCATAGCAGTCTCTGGATCTTGAAGATGGTCTCCTGAAATTAATTTTGTTTTATAAAATTGCCCTTGAAATAGTTAAAAACAAACAAACAAACCTGGACATTGTCTGGACTGAACAGGATTCTTCACATGGATGAGCGTGGTAAGGCCTCTGCCTTCCAAAACATTCTTAAAGTGACATAATGAAAATAGGAAGGATTCTATTCATGGAGGAGCAGGAAAATTGTTCAAAAAAAAAAAAAATAGAGACTCATGTAAGAGCTTTGCAGATAAAAAATGTAAACAAATGATCAAGGGAAGGGAAATGTGATTATATGCATTAGTATATTAATAAATATATTGATATAATTCACTAAAATATTTGTTTTTCTAT
>NW_012152729.1:7624682-7665976 GCF_000956105.1 Propithecus coquereli
CTGATCATAAAGAGCTTTCACAGAATATGAACAATATCCCAACAGGAACTGTGTAACCATGATAAAACAAGAAAGGGATAAGTTCCTTCTAAAATTAACACTGAAAGGAGATAGGACAAAGATATCACGCAACCAGAAAACCAAAAACAAAGACAAAACTAAGCATCATTGTTTTTGATTAAGTAATATTGTTTCTTGAAAGAAATTCTATAAACTCCAGGAATATAATTAAAACTCTAGCCTCATTTTAATCCTCCCTGCTCCTACATAAAAAGTAAAATGTGTCCAATCACTAGATCCCTCGCCCTTTTTTTTGACCACATGGAATTCAAAACTGGCCATTCCTTTCCTAAATCTTTCTCAAAGGCACTCAGCAAAAGACAGGCTAAGGGTCCTTCCTCATTACTATTGCAGCTTTATGTATTGACTTTGTTCATGACACTCATCGCACAATTATTAATGCATTTTTGTGTTTCTGTGCCTACTGCCCCTCAAGACCTGAGTCCCTGGAGGGAACAGACCCTTGTTAGTTTGGCACCCTGTGCCCAGTGCAAGGACTGACACTCATGCTCAAGAACCTTTTTAGTCAGTGAGTGAAAAAAATAATGGATTCATCAATGCATTAATAACCAAATAAATAAAATCACTGGGAAACACTCTGCATTTCATTTCGTGTACATAATGTTGCATATAAAGAAGATATTATGTATTAGTTAAAGACTAATTAAAAGTAATTGTTTTTTCTGACACTTCCTTCCACCGTCTCACATCTCGCTTCTCCATAATCCCACACAATGAACAGGAGATAAAATACAAAAGGATGAGAGACATCTCAGTGTATCAATTTTCAAACATGTAGCCTCTATTTACAACTTCCAAAGCCCAATTTTGAAAGTTGTGTGCACAGTAGTATATTAATTATGGGTATTATGAAACCCTGTGGCTCAAAGTATTGAAATAGAAGAGAGTTTTAATTTTAGGGGAACTGTCTCTAGATTTTGATGTTAAATAATATTTCTTGCATCGACCCCGCACTAATGAAGATCAGAACGTTCCCTTAGTGTGATCAGAGCTACTCCCATGTTGATTACCTCTCAGTGAGTTGAGAGGAAATGAAAAAGCAAAAGCATTGATTTTGAAGAAATTTCTCATCTTGCAAACCACATATTACCCAAATAGATTTACTCTTAATCTTTTAATAAACTGAAACAGTTAGTGATTTCTGCAAATGGTGTCTCAGCCTAATCTCACAGAAGACTCTACAGTTCTGCAGTGGATTAGAAAAGTCTCCTATCTTTCAATATTTGTCTTTGTTCCTTTCAGTAGCTGAATTTAATTCTTATTATCCTCAACCACAAGGTAATTTCAGATGATGAAATTTATCATGTGAAACCTACACCTTTCAAATAATAATTCACAACTTCAAATTGGATTTGTATGTGTGTATGTGTGCATGCGCACACAGCTTACCTGAAGATGGCAGTCTCATTTTTGAACATATAATTCATTTTATAGATTAAAATGTTTTTAGATATATAAAATGAAACACTGTTGTAAGAAAAGATTAAATTCACATTATCCTCAGATTCATAATAAGAGATGAAGCTTCAAAACTGGAAAACAAAAACAACCTCACTTTCTAATCAATGTGGGTGAGCAAATAATGTTAGGTGAGTTTGAAAGGACAATGCTTTCTTTCCTGATACTTCTTGCACCTACCCAGGTTCAAATGTGCATCATTTCTTTCCTAGATTACTATATCATCTTCCTAATCAATTTCTCCATGAAATTTCACCCATGTATCTATTCATGACATTATTTCTATCAGAATGATCTTCCTACAACCGTATTAAAAATAAAACAAAACAAACATGGAATTTTCCTGCTTATATCTAAATGTTAAAGCTCTTAACCATGTGCAGTCCCTGTTACAGATGTCATGACTTATTTTGATTTTGACTGCCCTAGCTGTTACATAACTATGACTATCCCCTTTAACAAATTATGAATCTGAGATTCAGAAAAATTGAGATAATTAGTATAAAGTCAAGAACAGGGCTTCCCAATGGCAGCATTACTGACATTTTAGGTTGGACAGTTCTTTGTTTTGGGTCCTCTACTGGACACTGTAAAATCTTTAGCAGCTTCCCTGACCTCTACCACTCTATACTAGTACCATGCCCGTGCACCTAGATGTGAAAACCAAAAATGTTTCCAGACATTGCAAAACACCCCCTGGCTAAATTGACAAAATGGCTTCCACTTGAGAACCACTGATCTGATGCTTCATCATTACCAAATATTTATTAATTCATTCTTTCCTTCATTCCATTTTGGGACATGTTTAACCACCACTTGGGCTCAGTGCTAGTCTACCTGAGTTTTTGTCCCAGCTCTGTCCTTCACTGGTTTTATGACCTTTGGCAAGTTCTCAACCTTTCTGTGCTTTAGATGTTTCACATGGATTTGGGAATGACAATCACACTTAACTCACAGGTGTGTTATGAGTGCCAAGTTTGGTTTTCTACGTAAAGATCTTAGAAACAGTGCCATTCTGAATTGGTCACCATAGTGATTAGGCTGGAGTACATCCACATGTTCTTTCAAGCCACTTTTCATCTACTCTTACCCTGCACTAAGCACATCAAGAGAAAAAAGCCAAAACCAGTCCAGTGAAGCAACCCATTGCGGAGAGATATCAGAAAGCCTCTTCCCTGCCTATACCTCCTCCCATAAACATGCATTCATTGCAATGTCTGGTAACCATATAACCTACCATAATTACTCTTTTCTCATACTGTTCACTGCATTTTTGTCACTGGAAGAATTGGCCAGAGCTGTCACATTCCAAGAAATAGAAAACAAGAATCTGATATCATATCTTCACCGGAGACTTTTAGATAATGTCTTCTTCTGCGTAGGGGAATCATTTTCCACTTGATTATTTTGTGTAAACACGTGTGATGATTCTTTCCAGCTCCAGGTAAGCTTACTACTTTGCCTGGAACTAATGATCTTCTCCTTATATCTTTATCAACCCTTTCTTACTTATTTGGAGTGATGATACACATTTATCTATAGATTAAGTACAGAGATATGCTTAATAAAAGACAAAGAAGATCCATATATGCTTATAGTCAAGTCTTCCAGAGTATATGATGTTTGAGCTTAAATCTAAAAGGAAAAGTAGATATTAGCCAGAAATAAAAAAGTGAGCCAGTGGGGAAATGCTCTAGCAGGAGTAAGCCAACAAAATACCAAGTGTGTGGGTCTAGAAGAACATGCATAATAGTCAAGAAATTGAAGCAAATTCAATGTACACATGTCTGTGGAAATAAATGAATGTTTTGGCCTTTGACTTATAGAAAACTCTTGGTTGAAGAAACGTCTGATTTATGCACTGATCCATCTTAAATAGTTCACCTTCACCTTCCCACCTCCATTCTTTGTTCTTTAGATGGTTAACTCTGTCTCATCTTTCAGTTGCCAGCTCCAAACTGACCTTCCCGGAAAGTTCTTCCCTAACTACTCCAGCCAAGTATAACAGTCTTTAGTAAATGTTATGGAGAAAATTTACAAATATGAAATCTTCCAACAAGAACTCTTTACTTCACTCTTCATTGTTTCCCAGCCAATAAATGCAAGTTTCCTGAGGGCAGGGTACTTGTCTGTTTTGTTCACCTTTGTGTCTCCAGTGTTTAGAATATTATCTGGCACACAAGGGGTGTTCGAAAATATTTATTAAGTGGATGAATGAACGAGTAAATGTTGTCCACTGCAATGTCACTCACTAGTTGTATTCTAGCAACCTGAGGCTTTGCCAGCAACTCAATATCTTGTAATGTTAAGGATATCGCTCTGCTCAGAAAGTAGGGTGGGGAGAAGACTTTCTTTTAATAATCTCATTTTTTTTTTCCTTTTTACTGACTAGGCCCAGACTCTGGCTTTTCCATCCTTATCCAAGGCCAAGAATATGTATGCGCCAGACCAAGTGATTGTACAATGGGCTTGATTTGGAGTTATCTCCCATTTCTGGAGGCTAAAACAGGAGAGCTACCCAAATTCACTGAAGTCAGAGGATTGAGAAAAAATATACATTTTGAACAACAAAAATTGTTTACACACTTGATTTTCATTAAAATACCCACAGGTTCTTTTGAAAATAAATTACCATTGTGGAGGCAGGGATTCTGTGCTTTAAGTTTTTAAAAAAACTAACAACAAGCAAAATAAATATGGAGGGAAATGTTAGCTCTGTTTTAAGCATGGGTGGGAAGGAAAATTAAGTCCTGTGCTATGAAGGACATTTTGGCTATATCAATTTGCTCAGTTTCATGGGCCTCATTTTGTTCTAATTATCATCAGGGGTGTAAAATTAGAGTACATTTCACCACGGGTCCAGATTTCTAAGGGCCTAATATAGTGAAATATATAATTTAAAATGTATTTTCAATTACAATAGTTTGAAGGCTCCATGAATACAGTACAATAATGAATTTTGAAAAACTAAAAACCAGCTAAAGTCTAGCTCATTTATTTCCCATTTTCATTTGTGACCTCTTTCGGCAGCTGCACATCCAAGAAGTTGTGGTTGTGTTGAATTCATTTTCTATTATGCTTCCTAGTACAGTGTTTTGACCACATCTGATTATATAGCTCAATTGGAGTGAGGGAAATTACCTGATAATTTAGAAAAGAATTCCCTTTCAATACCTGCAGGAATCTGCCCTTCAGTTTAGAAAGAAATTTACAGGATCAGGTTGTTTGTGTGAGCTGTAAGTATTGTTTAGTGTTTTGACCCAGGGTTGCTTGATATACCATTCAACCAAATATGATTTTATGTCTGTCTCTTTTTCCTTCTCTCTGTGATACGAATTCTGATGAACTCAGAATATTTTCTCTGCCATCAAGTCTTGCATCCCTTTCTCTCTGTAGCTCTGTTATATATTTCTAGTAAATGTATTCAAGCTCTAACTATTTTAATGAGGTTCCCTCTATAACTTTGCTTAAAATAAGAGATGGGAGCATTTTCTATTTTCTGAAGAATGCCTTCTAAAGGTATTTCCGTTTTTAGAAAAAGACATAAAAAATTACTAATGCATATATTAACAACCTGTGTTGATTGGAAATGCCCAAAGGTGTTTGTGAAACTGAGTTTTTGTGAGATCAATCTTTCTTCCTTTTATGTCCTAAATTTCATCTTCATTGCAAATTGTCTGACCCTTGTGGAAGATTGCTGTTGGGCACGCATATGAAGAGGTTAATTACTACCTCATCTACACATTCCTCTATTTTACAGCATCCAGGCTTTTTTTCTGTTATTCAGTGGGGATGTGTTAGATTTTGCCCTTCAGTTGCTGAGAATAATTCTGGTCCTCTATATACTTAAAATAGACCTTCCACACAACATAATCACATATGTTACTTTAGCCATGCCCTATATCAACCTTTTAACATGAAATACTAGGCACTATGTGTTCACCAATAGCTAGAGTATGCATCCTGTCTAGTGAGACAATCAAGTAGGTACATGGGCAAAATGAAACATAAAAATGCAGTATCAGGAAGGGGCACTAGGCACAGTACACAGGAAGGAGTGTGGGAAAGGAGGCGACTGACTTTCTCAGAATTTATGACACAGGACTTTGAAAGGCAGCAAAGGGAGGAAGGACATTTTGCAAGGAGGGAATAGCATATGTAAAGCCATGGAAGTAGGGGAGATGTAGGGGTACAGTTGGGAAACTACAAATATTTAATATTTAAGAATCTCAGGGCTCATGTGGGGAAATGAGAGTGTTAAATTTGAGAGCAAGGATGAAAACATGAGATGTGTCATAAAATTTCCAGATCTATCCATAACCACAGAGTAGACTCCCCCCAATATTCTAATATCTATTTGTGTTGTTGTTGTTGTTGTTGTAATAGAAAGAACATAGGGCCTGGAATCGGATGTCCTGTATTCCCACCTGCCCACTGAGTTACTTTGGGCAAGCTGTCCTCTGTTGACCCTTAATCCTTTCAGCTGAATATTTAGGACAATAAAGTATTAATCTCTTAAGGCTTTTTGAGAATTATACATGTGTCGACAGAACTTTGAAATTTGAAAAACACCATTCCAATGAATGTCCTTCTTTCATATATTCAGTCATCTATTTTTGAGAATGTAAAGGTTTACCATGTATCAGGCAGTGGGCTACCCATGGGCAATTTATCAGTAAGCAAGACACACAGGTAAGGCCCCTATGAAGACTACAGAGAAAAAGTATTTCAGGCTGAAGAAACAGAAAATATAAAGATCCAAAAACAGAAATGGCATTGGTATAACACACAACACACCCACATGTGCATACACACATGTGTATGCACACACACAGACCCTTACAGAAGATGAGAGGGACTGTAGTGCCCCTTTGACTTTTGAGTCCCTGTGGCAAGGACTGGGGCAGTGAAAGCTTTACATCCAGGACACCAAATTCTCATAATTGTAGCCATAGGGCATGTGGGCCATGAGGCCAGCAGCATATGTGCCAGACTTTAGCCTTTGACACCCTCTCACCAAAAAAGAAGAAAATCTTTTTCCGTTGCTAGGATACCTCAGCATTCTAGATTCTGCAATGCCTTGGGCTTTTGACTCTTGCCCTTTCATGTCTGTTTTCATCTGTCAAGGTTCTCAGATGAGAGGAGAGTGTCAGGAAGCCATGCACTGATATCTTGCTTTGCAAGATACAGACTGACTTCTCCTATTGCTCCTCCTATGTGCACATTCTCCCTTCCTTTCTTCTAATTGATCATAGAAGTTCTTCAAACTGTCAAACTGGGACAAGAATGGCAAATGTATGCTAACCCACGTGCCGTTTTCATCTGTCAAGGTTCTCAGATGAGAGGAGAGTGTCAGGAAGCCACGCACTGGTATCTTGCTTTGCAAGATACAGACTGACTTCTCCTATTGCTCCTCCCACGTGCACATTCTCCCTTCCTTTCTTCTAATTGATCATAGAAGTTCTTCAAACTGTCAAACGGGGACAAGAATGGCAAACGTATGCTAACCCATGTGCCAGCTCTGATCCATTGGTGGAAGATGCCTAGAATAACATGTGACGAAACATTCTATGCTAAGGTGAGGAGCTCAGCAGATAGTGGGAGAGAAAACTGGTCAACAGCTTTCTTGGTTTGGATGAATAGCATAAATGATAGACTTGGACTAGACTTTACTTAAGGAAATCTTGATTACTCCTTTAAAGAGGGAAATCACCATTGGATTGCTCTTTTCTTTAACATACTTCATTTTCAACTTATTTTGTTAGGTGCCAGATAAAAGAAAATTTATCATAGTTGCCTTAAACAACAAATATCACTGCCAAGAATGTAGCCCAAAAGACTATAGATATCATTGCCTATGGCAGTTGTTTCCCTTAATAATAACTCTACATGGACTGCCACTGATATTCTCAGCTTCTTACACATTATGCAAATGACTTAACATTTCCCAGCCTGTTTGCTTATCTGTATCATGGAAATAATAAGAAAGCTTACCTCCTACATTTGTGCAAATTCAATGAAAAAATTTCTTTAATGTACTTGCACTAAACCTAACGCATAAAACATTGTTAATAATTTCTTAATAAAAATTTAGTGATGGTGATGATGACAATCATGTCTCTGATGCTTCTGAAAAGAATTCTTCACAAATTTAACTCCAAAGAGAAGGATCTAGCTAATTCCCAAGTCCAATCTCACACAATGGTGTAACTGTATATCCCAGTCACAGTCGCTTACTCTAAAGACTCATTGAACAGCTACACCCAGCCATCATGAGAAGAAATTCACAAGATAGACACACATCACTTCGGCCACTGTCTGTTCATGTTTTCTTTTAATCTAAGTTCAACTTCCACAACATCACCTTGATAATTTTTACATGTGCTACTTTTCTCAATTCTAGTAGATGAAGCCAAGAGAGTTAAATCATTCAGAATTAATAGTAACAGAGGAGAAAAAAAATAATAAAGCAAAATCTAATTTGCAGTATAGTCAGCTTAACTTTGTGGGGATACAGGTATATTTCATCTGAACTGAAAATAATACTTAAGAAATGGAGAATCTATTTTAATGTATAAATTATCTAGGTATCGATTGTCATATTTTCATTTAGCTGTTTTGGTAGTGTCTGGACCAATGACATACAATGAAATAATAATGCAAAATGCATATGTAATTTAAATTTTTTAGTAGCCACATCAAAAAAGTAAAACAATATAATTAATTATAATAATATATTACATCTAATTGAACATATCCAATATATGATCATTTCAACATGTAGTCATTATGTAAAGTATTAATAAAATATTTTAAATATTTTACATTCTTTTTATATTAGGTCTTTACTATACAGTTATGTATTTTGCACATACAGCATATCTCAATTAAGATGTTAGAATTTCATCAGAGAAACTTGATCTGTACTTAGATATTATAACATTTATAGTTGAAAAAGTAAATCTACATTACATAATATTTCAAGCATATTTAAAGTTTTCCAATAGCTAAGTAGAATACATCAAAATAATTTTCTTTTAGTACTCACATTGATAAAACTGATTCATCATTTTCAGAACTGATTTGGCTTTGAAGAAAAACATTAATTTCAAATCTACATCTGTTCTAGTTAAGTAAATTGACTAAATTTTGGGTCAACTCATTATTTTAAACATCAAATTAAAAGAAGTATTAGATAAATTGAAAAGTAACACTAAATTTATCACTATCAAAAAGTATTATTTATTTTCTCTTGTAGTTTTGTAGTCAATTTACATGATGCTATTATGTACAAATAAAGTCTTTTGCATTTTGATTCTTATCAGAAAATGTAGTAAATAATAATTATTTGTTTTATAAAGAGTTTCAATTCTGACATAAAGTCTCTTACATAGCTAAGTCACAAAAAAGCTTATTTTTTCCTTGGAGCTTCAATTAGCTCTTTCATATGCAGCTTAATAACAATGATAAAATATGAAATACACTGCAATTTTTATCTTTGATTATTGAATTTGTCAAACATTCTATTATTTGAGGAAAATCTTGCATTGGAATTAACAATACAGTAAAAATTTGTGAAGCTCTTTGATATCTCAACCAATGAGCATTAGCAAAGACCATGAGACCAATAAATTATTTTTTTCAAGTATTTCTGAAATGTTTAAATAACTATATCAGTGATATTTTTCAGAAGATTTTTTTCAGAAAACTAAATCTACTTTCAATTGAATATTATACAGTTGAATGAAGCAATAAGAGGAACATCAGTGTCTTTTTATAATAATTCTTGAGTTTCGGTTTTTGTTTTAAGAGACAGAATCTTATTCTGTTGCTCAGGCTGATCGTAGCCCATTGCAACTTTGAACTCATGGGCTCAAATGATCCAACTGCCTCAGCCTCCTGAGTAGCTAGGACTACAGGCATGCACCACCACACCCAGCTAAGTTTTTAATTTTTTTGTAGAGACAGGATCTCCCTATGTTGTTCAGACTGGTATTGAACGCCTGGTCTCAATCAATCATCCTGCCTCAGCTTCCCCAAGTGCTTAGATAACAAGCATGAGCCACTGTTCACACAGCCCAATAATTCTAGTTTATAACCTAACAAAATTGGAACACCATATATAGTCATAGAAATTTAAAAAAATAAAAATTTAATTGAAATTCTTTTTCAGATGCAATCAATTAAAAAGTTTGTATATCATGAGTTAAATTTTTTAGACTATAAATTGACAATATTTCTATGTGTATTTTGGAGTCATTTGATTAAAATGTACTCAGATATTAATTGGGCAGTGTCTCTTATAGCAAAACTAATTTTGAGTCAAGTGATAATTGATATTGTTAGAAAATGTTTTGATTTTTACAGGTAATTACTTGCTGGCTTAACTGAGGATCTTTCATTTTACGTAAAACTTAAAAAAGAATTTTATCATAATAAAATTTTCAAAATAATTATTTTTTTTGCCATTGGTCTATCCAAAAAAATGGTTTTCTCTTTTTGAGCATAAACCTAAGCATTTTTATGGTTCATCAATATTGTGAGCTCATATCATGTTAAAAATTGTTAAGATTTTTGTTTGTGTTGGACACTTATTTCTGATTTCAGGCAACTAAGTTTGTCAATTTTGTTTTGAGTCAAATTGTTTTGATTGTTAAGAAAAAAGTTGTAATTTTGTCTAGTTTATTATCTTAAAATTTTCTTTTACAATAAAGACAAATGAAGTTTCTTTTTCACTCTGCCATGATAAACTGCATTGGATATCCAATGTGAAGTTTTTTGGCATAGTTACTTTCAGTTTTTTTCGTCTTCTTCACTCTCCTTCTCCTAGCTCTTTTGCTACATTTCCACTCAATTCTACATTATTACTGTGCTTTGGTTTTCCATATAAAAATTTGTACATACTTCTTTTGTACTACAGAAATTTTACTTATAATTAAAATAGTAAGTATTTTAATTACCAGTTACATTTGCATTGGTGCCATTGTAACTCCTGCTGTCTACATAAAACATTCAAGTTAACAGGTTACAACACATTAGATCTACAAATACAAAAAGTCATTTGAACTGAATCAATCTGTTGACAGTGACTAGATTAGTAATATGTTTTGTGTGATACTTAAATTATCACGTGTGTTTAACATGCACACTGCAGTGCAACATTATCTTATGTGATACATCAAGTAAAGTGAAATGTAGAACCAACGAAACAATAAAGATATGCTCAATGGATAAATAAATCACTCTGCCCCCATTTTTAAATGTAAATGCAAATTAATTAAAATGAAAATAAAATAAGAAATGGAATTCCTCAGGCACATAGCCACATTTTTAGGGCTTTATAGTCATCTCTGGTTAGTGGCTACCTTATAGAATACTGCAAGTCAATACCTTATCATAGTTAAACGATGAGGACTTAAGAGAATGGCTATGAAAATTAACCGGGTGTGATAGCGTGTGCCTGTAGTCCCAGCTACTCTGGAGGCTGAGCCAGGAAGATCACTTGAGCCCAGGAGTTGGAGTTTGCAGTGAGCTATGATTATGCCACTTCACTCTAGTCAGATGACAGGGCAAGACCCTGTCTCAAAAAAAAAAAAAAAAAAAAAAAAAAAAAGACAATGGCCATAGGTGATTAGTCCCAAGGATATACTTTTCAAGTATTTATAATTAGAAAATATTTGCCTTCAACATACTTTGCTATGAAAAGTGATTGTAATCACTTAGAGTGAAGAAAAATCTCCAATCTATCATGTTGGAAGAGCTCACAGAGAAGCAAATGCCTACCTTTAGATGAACTTGCTAATCTGAGTGCTTTCAGGGTTACAGTGTCAATTAGAATAGCTAGAAGTTAGGAAAGAATATCCAAGGATATAGAGGTAGCTGGGGGTAAAATCTCCACAAGGAAGCCTCTCCAACTGTATTCAGATCTATGCTGAAATGTATCATCTTAGAAGCGGTCTCTCTGATTACCCCATTCTCTTATGTGGATTGGTGTTCTTCATATCAACAATCTATAAAATTTTAATATTTATATATGGTTTTTCTCACCTTCACTCCTATAAGAAAAATAAGCTCCATGAAAACAAGGAGCTTGTGCCTTTTGTTTGTGACTGTCTTTCTCACAAATGTAAGAATATCAGGCATGTATTGGGTGATCAACACATATTAATATTCAAATAACCGTGGAATGAATTAGCAAGTCTGTTAATAATGAATCCTACATGTTTAAAGATTAAATATTAAAGAATCCTACATGCATGCTTACATACATACAAATGTTTATATACACATGTAAACACACACATTTGTGTGTTTGTATAAATTTATATACTCATTTCTTTATTCATCAGAGAATCCACTATGGGAAAACACAATGAGATTATAATGTTGAGCAAACACAGATGAGATCCATTGCTTTCAGGGTACTTAGAGTCTAACTGGGGAAATATATCTTAAATTACTACCCAAAATGATAATTTCTAACTATGAAGAAAATTGCCATGAAGGAAAGTCACACAGTATAATAAGGCTACAAAAGGCTTTAGCTTTATCTTGGATGTCAAAGAAGGCTTCCCTTATAAAATTATAGGTGATCTGAAATATGAATAAAGAAGATACGTAACTAGACAAAAGAGAGAAAAAGTTCCCCCAGAAAGGGAACGACATTAACAGAGGCCTTATAAAGTGACGTCACATGGAGTTGTTCAAGTACTGAGGGAAAGTGGTGGAAGAACAGAAACCAATAGAGCTTATAGAAATGAAGCTAGGGGGCTACGCCAATTGTATAGGGGCTTGCATGGGCAGCAGTAAGTATTTTGATCTTTTCCCTAAAAGAAATGGGAAGCTATTGAAAAATTTTAAGCAGTGGGTGTGTGGAGTTTATGAAATATGGAATCAATATAGATATCTTGGATTGAAGCAGTGACAGCACAGACCTTTTTTGCTTTAAGACCATGGGGATATGGAATAGCATAGACTGCCTCCATCTTCCCAACAGGATGTTCACCACATCAACCTGGAATTTTGTTTTCCTGGCCTCATTTTCTACTTGAATCATTAAAATAAGAGTATCTCATACCCCCCGAAACCACCCTGCAAATGGCAACGTGAGCTCAAATCTTAATTGTCCCCTTCTTAGTACTCAGCGTTGATCTGAATTCAGACACAGACTTTCATTTACCCTGCATATAACAATCATATTTAATGCTATGTGGCACTAGTGTAAAGCTAGTGTTCTCAGATCTTTATTTCTATTAATTAATTCAATTTTCCAACCACCTTATGAGGTAGGTGATGGTATGCTCATTTTTCATATGATGAACTGAAACATGGCGGGGTTAAATAACTTGCCCAACTGCAAAGAGCAAGTAAGAGTCACAATTCAAATCTTGGGACTAAGTTTCCAAAGGATAAGCTTTTACAAACCAAGCTTTACTGCTTTTTTTTGTAAACCATCATTGTAAACTTGTGAAATTGTAATATGCGTTTTGTTATCTTAATTTAACAGATGGAAGAGACGTACTTCAAAACAATAAATTACTTGTCCAAGGCTGCACAAATCGTAAGTGGCAGGAATGGATTCTACGTTTTCCTGATGGCTACGTTCATCCACCTGTCCCTAATTAGAAGGTGACACTCACTGTCCAACACTGTGATCATTCAAGAGTGGAAACCACAATATACAGCACTTCCTTACTCTCACCTTAAAGACACAGCATTTTTGCAGCAATCCCCAACCTTTTTGGCACCAAGGACCAATTTCATGGAAGACCATTTTCCATGGAGCCATGGGGCAGGGGAACATACGATACTGATTCACCCGGGTTGGGGACCACAGTCCTATAGGAAAAGATATCAAGACAATGGCTGGTCAAAGTCCACGTTTCATAAACTGCATGGTGAAGTGAAGCTGTAGATGAAATTACAAACTACTTTAAGGATGTATTTTATCAAGCCAAAGCCTTAGGATGTAATGTAGTCCAGCTGGTGGGGCCAGCCATCGGATAAGAATAGGAAACAAAACATTAAAAATACCCATTTAATTCTTCAAAGACATCTCTTTTTTAGTGACCATGATATAATCTAGGACTTGAAGGTAATTTTAGATGGGGCAATTTCATCAACAGTAGCATAAAGTTTCCCGGCTATGCTTAAGAAAGGACTAAAGAGACTAAAATAAAAAATAATTATAAGTAAAATAGTTTTAAACTTAGGCATTAACTGCAGTTAACTACAGAATAATTGTTTCAGAATTACAGAGGGAGTCTGTGCCAGTGGAAAAATTTAGACTATAAGGTCACAAGGCTGTAGTCTGCTTTCATATTCTTTTCTTCTTTGACTTCTTTTTTGTTTTCACCTTTGTCTTTTCAGAGGGATTTAAAAAAAACTCATTAGCACCTAAGCAAAAGGCTGGAGCCTGACAGAACTTTGTTTAAATCTTGGCTATTCTGTAAAATAGTGTGACCTTGAACTAGTGGGTTAACCTTTTCATTCCTTCCATCCTCAAATGAAGATGAAGAATAAAAAAAACAACAAAAAAACCCCACTACTGTTCAAAGTTATGAATGTTAAATGAGATAATGCTTTATCAAGATATCTGACATATAATATGTTCATCGGTAAATGAATGATTGAATGACTGCGTGTTATTTCCCTTACATTTTTCATTCCCATGTTCTTTGCAGGTGGAAGCTAGGAGAAAGATTAGCAAAATGATGAAGGAAAGAAAAATAATGTAACACTTGGGAATACCATCCTTTTGCTTCATTGTTCTTGGGCATTGCTGTCTTAATTTCCAAGCTATGGAAATTTAAGTAACATTGTTATTATTATTTTTTTAAAAAAAACCAATATTATGTATGAATGTGAGCTTGTCATATTCAGATACTTAATTCAGATAGGAAGTATCTGACCCAAATCTTTTGCACGTAATTGATGGGTTGAATAAAATGCCTTCCTATGTGCGATTTTTCTTTAACAGCAGGTAGCTGGGTTTTGGATTCTGTCCCATGTCTAGTTTTCACTTCTAGGCTGAAGTTTTGTGAGCACTAAAACCTCCATCAGGTAAAATTATAGTTATTATGTAGCATTAGAAAAAAAAAATTAAGTATTTTCAACTAAAAATTTACATCAATTGCTAATGGCTCTTATATCCTTAAAAAATAGACATATACCACTTTCCATTTTAGGATTTTTATTTCTAGTATGTAAAGCCAAATACCAGATTCATTTGAAGAGCTATAGCCTCAAAAGGACCTGGCTTTTATTAATTAGGAGGAACAAATTCTGATTAGTTTTGATTAAATTAGAAATATTATATTGCTTTCCTGAGACATATTAGAAGGACGCCTTTTATACGTAGTGTGACACTTAACTCTACCCTTAACCAGCTGCTTCTCATTACTGATTCTGATGGAATTTAGCAGTCCTTGGAAACTTACAGGGCTGGCTGAAATTAAATACATTTTCTTAAGGGAAAAAAAAAAGAAATATGTGTGTGTGTGTGTGTGTGTGTGTGTGTGTGTGTGTGTGTTTGTGTATAAACCTAAGGATGGAATTTTCACAGTTCTTCCTTTGGTATAGGATACTTCTTGGCAGTAATTATTACTCTGTTGGCCCAGAGGCTCACAGAATTTTAATTCTTTCCCCCCTAGCCCTTAAGAAATAATTAAAAAACTAAACCATTCACATACTGCTTTATTAAGAAGTACTAAAGTAAGGTTAAAACTCTCATAAAAAGTGAAAATTTAGAGGCCATTCTGTCCATTGTCTCAGTTGAAGCTTGAATTGCCCCAGAACACCTACAGAGGTTGGTATTGAACTTCTTCTTCCCCAATGTGACACTGCTCCTGTTTAAAACTACCAACTGAACAAAAGCAGTGCCCACTATAACTTTCCCATGAGGTCTTACTTTTGTCCTATATGGCTACACATAACAATCTAAAACTCTTTCAGGCCGGGCGCAGTGGCTCACGCCTGTAATCCTAGCACTCTGGGAGGCCGAGGCGGGTGGATCGTTCAAGGTCAGGAGTTCGAGACCAGCCTGAGCAAGAGCGAGACCCCCGTCTCTACTAAAAAATAGAAAGAAATGATCTGGACAACTAAAAATATATACATATATACAGAAAAAATTAGCCGGGCATAGTGGCATGTGCCTGTAGTCCCAGCTACTCGGAAGGCTGAGGCAGAAGGATTGCTTGAGCCCAGGAGTTTGAGGTTGCTGTGAGCTAGGCTGATGCCACGGCACTCACTCTAGCTCGGGCAACAAAGCGAGACTCTGTCTCAAAAAAAAAAATAAATAAATAAAACTCTTTCAAAGATACCCCAGCCCTGTTTCCTTAATTCCAAAGGAAGGTCAAACCTATGGGAGGTGCCAATGGGCAATCCATCACTAGGAGAAAGTTGATTTTGCTTTCAGCTAGCCATGAGCACTCATGGTCCGTAAGATGGTGCACAGAATAAATCGCCTTTAAGTGCATTCACACTGCTTAAGAGGAATGCTTAAGAGGACCATATTCTCCGTTCCCTCTCCTGTATCCCTCTCACTTTGCTCCTCTCCACTTTTCTGCCATTTTCTAGCACCAGGCTGCTCCTTTCTCGAGCGAATTCTCGAGGTTCTTGGCTCCATCATGGAAGATAGAACAGAAGGGTCAGTTATTCCAGATTCACTGGAAGTGCTTCTTCGTAAGACACAGACATTTCTTCTTCTGACATTGGTAAACTCTACTTCAGATTATAATAATTAAAGATTAATTATGTTGACAATATTTTTGAATCTTATTCTATGTACATACCCAAGAACTGTGGTATTTTAATCATGTTTTGTTGGATTTTGTATGTGCCTATTTGGCGACCATTCGTTACAGGGCTTTTTGTATCAACTTATTTTCTTATTTTCTGTATCCTTGAATCTCTGGTATTAGTGGCCTCTCTGACTTGGGAAAGACTGTCCTCTACCCTCTAGGGCCAGCCAATTCTTAGAAATAGCGCAGTTCTCTGCAGAAGCATACATTTCATATATTAATCAACCAATCCTTAGTCTCTACTCCCCAACTACTCTCTTTCTTTACCTTGAACACACCAAACCAATATTTTTCCTGCCCTAAATCAATCCAGGGCCAGGTACCAGACAACTGGAGACTATTCCTATAGCCCAGAGACTGCTGACATTATTCGAGTTGGCCAATTCTAAGCTATTTTACTCTGTCCTGCCTTGTCTTTCCTGTAGAAACCCCAATATAGCCTCTGGCCTAAGCTTTCCCCTCACTCTTACTTCTTCCCCCAAACAGGATACTTGCCCTGAGGCCCTGCATAGCATGGTATGCCCCCTCTTCAGGGAAATACAAGCAATGAAGATCGTCTTCCAATGGCACTAGCCTTTCTATGTCATCCATCAGTCACCTTTATGGAGTAAGACTCAGGCACAGAACACATGGACAGGAAAAAAAGGAATGGAAGTTAGGGATGGAGAAAATCTAGTTCTGCTATCTTTATGCAACTGACAGGACATCAGATTACATAACTTCTTGTCCTACAAAGGCCACTTTAAGATACTTCACGTTCCACTCTCATGGATATAAGGAAGTCCGTTGCTTGTACATTTTTTTTCCTCAAAAAATTCCAGAATTAGACTATCATACTTATATATTTGACACCATGATCCTGTGGTCACTATTTCTCCTCCGTTGCTGAATCATCCTGTAAAATATCATAACTTATTCTTGATAGACCATCTTTCCTCAGACCATATATGTCCCTAACCCCTTCCCTGAATGAAAAATATAATATAATACGCATCATATAAATATATAATAATTCTCTAATACAAATACTCTTTTCCCTAAAGTATATATTGACCTGAAATGTGTTCTTTGATATTCTGTTTTACATACTTGTAAAAAGCCTTGAGCTATTTTTCAAAATGATTTGGTGAGTACAAAAAAAAAAAAAAGTCTTCCTCCTAGAAGATAAAAATCTAGAATGACCTTCATCCACCTTTCCTAGCTAAACACATCAAACCCAGGGCTGCACAGGTTCCTGGTAGCTAAACTTCTATTTTGTGCTAATTGTTGTGCCCAGATGGTTGGTTCAGTGAAGGTGGGAGAGGGCTGGCCTGTAGGGGGTTTTAAATGCTCTGCTATGGGGTATAGACTGTTCTGTCTTCAGAGGGTAGCTGCTGGAAGGAACAGTGTCCAAAAGCATTAAGAGATTATGCCATGAGAAAAGGCTCATTTAAGAATTAATTACTCTGATAAAATGTTGCTGAGGCATGGGGAAAGAGATTTCTGACTTGAGGCTTGTTAACAAGAATCTTCTGTAGAGACACAGAAGATCAGGGCCCCCAAATAATGAATATCGTAGCAGGGAAGTGGCATGACAGGTTCCTTCTTGTTCCAATTGAGCCTGCTTCTGCGAGAACAAAAGGTCAGCTGTGCTGAAGATATTGAGAAAAGAAGAGTTTGGACATGCCTTTCAGTGCACCAGAGTTCGATGGCTGCTGTGGAATTGATTTCTTACACCAAGGCGAGATGGTTGTAGGAAAAAAAAAAAAAAAAAGTCAGAACATGCTACTCTATTCTCCAAGAAATATTTAAAACAAAATCACTCTCAAGAGAAGATGTGAGTCTTCAGAGGGCCACAGAGGCAGCCTTTTATTTAAGAACAAAATTGGCTCCATGAAATGCTGATCAGCCTATAATTGATAACTCAGTGTACCAAACACAGCTTTTTAATAATAAATAAATATTTAAATCAAGTGTATTCGAATATAATAAAGTGAATCACTTTTAATACCTAATTGATTTTTGGCATTCTAAAGAGATTTTTCCCCCTCCACTTTGAGTATTACGTATGGTATGTATATAAGTGTATATAGCTTGAAATACCATTGCTTCTTCAGAAAATTTTTAAAAACTCAAACAAATAAACAAACAAAAAAGAAAACATAGTTTCACCACCCTCTACATGCCAAAGCAAACACTGTAAATTGTCTACACAGAGCTCCTGCTTTTTTTTTTTTCTTTTTTCTCTCTTATGTCAATCCATATAGATTTTCTTCTTTTTCCTCTTTCATGTTGGTGAGGGAAAATAGAGTTTTGATATAGATACTAATTAAAATAGGTCTTATTTTTCTCACGTTTATAGAACTCTAGGAAACTAATTTCCCTATTTTCATGCCCTAAATTTTAACATATCTCTTGCCTTAATAGAAGTTATGATGTGCCTCATCTGCAGGTCCTCGAATAATGGTGTTTTATTTGAAGTTGTTTTGTCATAAAGTTGATGAGAAAAAAAAATCCATTCCCAGCTGGGGCCACTGTCTGTGTGGAGTTTGCACATTTTTCCTATGTCTGTGTGGGTTTCTTTCAGGTACTTAGCTTCCTCCCACATTCCCAAGCTGTGCACATGAGGTTCACTGACACGTCTATGTGGTCCCAGTGTGAGCGAGTGTGGGTGTGTGTGAGCGTGCCCTGCGATGGGATGGTGTCCTGTCAGGGTCGGTTCCAGCCTTGTGCCTGAGCTGCAGGGCTGGGCTCTGGCCACAGCAACATTGAACTGGAATAAGAGGGTAAATAATTATCTTACTTGTTTTTATTAATCTTTCTTAAACCTATGTAGAGCTCACATTTATTTCAATGTTTAATATTAAAAGTGTTTTGTGTCTTTATTTAGAAATTTGGTGACGTCTTTATGACTACAAATATGTTGTAGGAACTTAACTCTTGTTTATATGCACTAGCCTATAGTACAATTTGGTTTTTTGTATGTGGTTTTGGTTAAAGTCACAGTTTCCAATAACCAATGCATGAAGTTAAGTGAGGACTCACTGTATTTATGTGTGGTGTATGTGTTTGCAAATGCAGTATTTTAGGGCTCCACTGCAACATTAGAAATTGTTTAGTCTAAATTCTCATCTTACAGAAGAAAAAAATAGAGGACTAAGTATATTAAATCATTTGTTTGCATTAATGTTTCTATTATAGTAAATGGAACTGGATATTCTCTTTTGCTTTCTTCATCTTCCTTCCACAATCAGCTGAGAGCACTTACCTAAAATTACTGTGTAGTTCACCACATGTGCAAAGTCAACTTCCGTGTGTTCAAATGTATTTTTAGAATACAGCAAGTGCCCTGCTGAGTTAGAGATACTCTCAGTTCACTTTGGACCCTACATATATCACCATCTGCAAACTGTGTGGTGTGAACAATATCCCAAAGGGAAAAGGTACAGATTGAAAGGTCGTAGTTTTATAGAATGTCCTATACAGTATATAGCCTTGTACAGTTTGTAGATTTTTCTGACTGGCTTCTTTGACTTAGCAATTTTGACTTAAGGTCCCTCTATGCCTTTTTCTGGCTTGATAGCCCATTTCTTTTTATTGCTGAATAACATTCCATTGCATGGATGTACCACAGTTTGTTTATTCATTAACACATTGGAGGGCATCTTTGTTACTTCCAAGTTTTGGCAATAATGAATAAAGCTACTATAAACATTCGTATGCAAGGTTTATGTGGACATAAATTTGGGTGAATACCAAGGAGCACAATTGCTGCATCTTATGGTAAAAGCATGTTTAATTTTATAGGAAGCTGCCAAACTGCCTTTCAAATTGGTTGTACCATTTGCATTTCCATCAACAAAGAATGAGAATTCCTGTCGCCTCATGTCCTCCCTAGAATTTGGTTTTGTTGGTGTTTTTGATTTTAAACATTCTAACAGGTGTACAGTGGTATGTCATTGTTATTTTTATCTGCAATTCCCTAAAGATTTATGAGGCTGAGCATCTTTTCATATGCGTATTTGCTATCTATTTATCTTCTTTGGTGAATTGTTTGTTCAGACCTTTTGCCTATTCAGTAATTGGGTTGTTTCTTATTGTTGATTTTTGGGAGGTGGGGGGGTCTGGGGTTGAATATTTCCCTTGATCATTCTCTGGTAAAACCCAATGCTGTTAGGCTATGGTAAAATACTTTCTCTTGAGGGCAGGCTTTGTTAAAAAGAACAGAATGTTCCGGACCTCTACTTGAAAATGATTACTCTTCTCTTACCTCTGAGAAGCACAAGGGGATTTTTCTCCATCTTATACACTGAGAACCTAGAAGTACTTCTGGAGGTAAAACTTATGAAAGTGTGGGACTCCCTTAAGACTGGGCCCCTGGAGTTTTTAACTCTCAAGCTTGTTCACACTGAGCCTCCAGCATTTCATCAATTATAATTTAAGTTTTTCTACCCCAGTGCTTCAGTGTAGCACTGACACAACTGGGTTTCTTCTCTGGTAAGCTACGATTCTCTATATTTAACCATTTCTCCAACTCTGGGTGGGGGTTGCTGCACTTTTGCCCTGGGATTTCAATTCTCTCAGGTATCTAAGGAAGAGTTGCCACTTTTCAGTTTGTCAAGATTTTTTCATGTTCTGATAATGGGAGTTGATGACTTCTAAATCCCTTACATCCTAGAAAGAATACCATAAGTCCATTATTTTCTTTTATTTTTTTTTCTGTTCTTAAACTTAGTTTGTGAATTTTTGAAAGAACATTGTAGTTGATTTTTTTAATTTAATTTTTCTAACAATTTTTATTTTTTATTGAAGCATTTATTTATTTACATTGAATGTATTGATCTATTATGAATTAAACATATTATCTAAATTTTTATTTTATCTCAGTCCAATCTTTCTTTTGCTTCTTCTAGTTTTTGAATAATCAAATCTATATTTTTCATTAACTTTTTTCTACTAGTTTGCTAAATTCGCATGCTTTTACCAAAGTTTCAGTTGTATTTTCTATAAATTACACTGCATATTCTTGATCCATTAGAGTCTAATATAAATTCATATTTTTAGTATTAATCAGAATACATAAAGATTTTAGACATTTATGCTCCATTTAAAATTCTCTTTTGTTTTGTATTAGTGTTGTCATGTATTCTGTTTCTACTCATATTTTAAACCTCACATGACATTAGTATAATTTTCTGTAAAACGGATATTTAAAAAATATTAGCAGTATATTTAACCCTTTAAGATGTTCTCTTTTTTCCCCTTCATTTCTGATTTTTTTTAAATGTGGGATTATTTACTTCTGTTTTAAGAAGTTTTTTTGTTTTTTTTTAATAATTCATTTTCTATAAGTCCGCCGTTTTCAAATTCTCTCAGGTCTTATTTGTCAAATGTCTTTATTTTGCTTTCATTTTTAAAGAACACTTTTACTGTTTATAGAAATCTGAGCTTGCAGGAATTTTTTTCATCACTTCAAAGATACCATTTCATTATGTCTGAGCTTTCATCATCATTGTTGAGATATCTTCTTTGAATCTTAAAATTGTTCATTTTTGATAATGTATGTTTTGGCTATTTTTAAATTTGATTTTCCGTAGAGTTATATCCCTAGGTTTTTTTTTTTCATTTGTCTGTTTTGGTTTGGTTTTGGTTTTGGTTATGATTTTGATTTTCCCTGCTTGGTGTTCCCAGAATATGTTGAAACTATGAGTTTGGGTTGTTTGCCAAATTTTGGAAAGTTCCAAGGCATCATCTGTTGAAAGACTGCTTTACCACCATTCTCTATCCTCCTATCTTTTGTGACTTTAATTAAACTTAATTACTACCTATAAGTATTACCTTTTTGTCTCTGACACTTTTTTCTATGTTTTTTGTCAGTTTTTGCCCTTCGTGATTCAATCTGGATATTTCCTTTTGGCCGATATTTATATTTACTATTTTCTTTATTTCCTTGTTTTTGTTTTTTTAATGGGCTCAAGCTTCTGTGACCTTTGAGAGGCTGGCTGAGCTGTTGGCTTCAGAGGGAAACTCAGCGGGGCAAGGGCCTGTTGATGGCTTTTATCATCCTGCTGAGAACTTGGAAGTATGTTTATTATTTATAGGGCCATGTTTCAAAAATGCTGTTATATTTATTTTTTATTAAACTCTAGTCATTAAGGTGATCTAGATCCCCTTCTTGATTTTTCCCCAAAGTTTTTTATTAATCCATATTTATTCTGTATAGAGTAAGAAGGTAAAAACATGAAAAGGAAGGAACCACATAGAGGTTGAGAAGCTAAGCAGAGTTTTAAGCAGTGATCTAGTGTTGGGGAAAAACATAAACAGAATCCAAAGCCCACTATTGAAGCGTCCTGATATGCCCAGACACTCAGGTGTAACACTGAACTGTGCTAATACAAGTAAGGGCAAGCATGACTAGACCAGATCTTTCAAACACTAACACCCAGCTTTGAATTAGCTTGATATTCAATTCTAATAAGTATATAAAATATCTTCTTCTATAAAAGAAGATAACGTCTTATAGAACCATTCCAATTTTTCATATACCATTTTTAGTAATCATTTTTTTAAATCAGGAAAAGGACTAAGAGGGGATTAAAACAAATCAAACAACCCCATTAAAAAGTAGGCAAAGGACATGAACAGAAACTTTTCAAAAGAAGACAGAATAATGGCCAAAAAACACGTGAAAATATGCTCAACATCTCTAATAATCAAGGAAATGCAAATCAAAACCACAATGAAATATCACTTAAATCCAGTGAGAATAGTTTTTATCAAAAAGTCCCAAAACAACAAATGTTGGTGTGAATGTGGAGAGGTAGGAACACTCATACACTGCTGGTGGGACTACAAATTAGTACAACCTCTATGGAAGGTAATATGGAGATACCTCAAAGGACTAAAAGTAGAACTACCATTTGATCCAGAAATCCCACTACTGGGTACTTACCCAAAGGAAAAAAAGACATCTGCACTGGAATGTTTATAGCAGCACAATTCACAATTGCAAAGATGTGGAAACAACCCAAGTGCTCATCAATACATGAGTGGATTAATAAAATGTGATATATGTATACCATGGAATACTACTCAGCCACAAAAAACAATGGTGAACTAATATGTCTTGTATTATCGTGGATGGAGCTGGAGTCCATTCTTCTAAGTGAAGTATCACAAGAACGGAAAAACAAGCACCACATGTACTCACTGTTAAATTGGCACTAACTGATCAACCCTTATGTGTGCATATGGAAGTAACATTCATCGGGTGGATGTCGGCAGGTGGGAGGGGGGAGGAGGGGATGGGTAAATTTACACTTAATGGGTCCGGTGCGCACTGTCTGGGGGATGGGCACTGTTGTAGCTCTGACTCGGGCAGTGCAAAGGCAATATATGTAACCAAAGTGTTTGTATCCCTGTTCTAAAATGAAATAAAAATAAAATAAAAAAAAATAAAATGTTAAAAACAGGTCCAAAGGTGATCCACATGCTTTAGTAATCAATTTGATGAGCAAATATGTCATTATGGGCAGAAGATCTCAGGTCATATCTGTGTAAATTCATGCAGGACCACTCTCTTTTACAAAACTATTTTTAAGAATTCTGCTTGATATACATAGTAAACAGCAAATACTTGTTAAATCATGAGCAGAATTGCATTTGCTTCAAGGTAATATAGGTCTTCAAAATGTTCATAAAATTATTTCTCAATTCTAGTTGCAGTTGTAGAATATTTTGATTTTGTTTTCAATGGCTGGTTCATATTTGTCCTGAACCTCCAATGAGTGGAGCTATGATATATTAATGATTTGAAGGTATTTCTTTGGACCTGACAACTATGTAGATTCTATATTAACTGAAAAGCAGATAAACTATTTCCATCAATAGATGATGGAATCTATACATAAAGATTTAATCGACAGATATTCTTTGGTTTGTTTCTTGAATTGGTAAAAACGAATGAGAAAATATTGTAAACTTTTCTTGAACTTGAGACTGAAAAAATGCCATGTCATGTCTTTAAATGTAATCTCTGCCTTGGTTCTGGAAACTTAAGTACAATAGTATTCTTCCCTGAAATAAACTTTTACCAAAAAGAAATATGAAAATGAACTTCCTTTCACTGCCTATGTTTGACATTCTATGTGCAGGTTGAAAAAAGAAGTAACAAAATCCTACCACATAATTTTTGTGAAGTATTATTACATTATGAGCTAAAGAATTCAGAGTCTGTATGAATTTACCCATAATTTTTTTCAAAATCTAAGTAAACTAGATATATCTTACAAAAATGTTTTATGATATATATCAAAATTCTTAAAAATGTTTATGCTTTTTTATTTACTAATGCTGCAATTAAGAACTTACACCATCAAACGTGAACAATTTTAAAATAAGGACATTTCCTATAGCCACAATTAGAATTGTTAAAACATGAATCAACCTAAATCTCCAATAAGAAACTATGATGCATCCAAGTGATATCTTTTCATATAGCCAGCACAATATCTATATTAGAGAGTAATTTTCTAAAGATAAAAGCCTATGTAGTAATTTTCAGTGAGCAAAGCAAAATAAATCAATATAATTTATGTAGTAAATGAAATTTAACATGGAGTGATTGATTATTTGCTAATATTACCAATAATTTGTTCAGTGTCTTTGTGCAGAAAAGATCACTTAGCATTGGGAAAAGAGAGAAATCTACTTGTAGTTTGGAAGCAAGAAAGAAACTATTGTTTCATCAAGAGAGATTTAAAATAGTTTCTACTCTTACAGTGGAGAAAATATAGCTGTTATAGTTACATTTTATAATAACCAACATAGCTTTGGGTTGGAGGCAGATCCTAAATGTCAAAGTATCTAGCTATACCTACACCATATAACTCAAAGCCGGTGTTCTATAGCCATGGATTAAAGCAATGTTTCCGCACACTTTAGGTCCTCTTGGATAAAATTAAGTGGCCTCTGGTCATGAGAACCACATCATTTTATATAATTCAGTACAGGCAGTCTCCATTTTTCATGGTGGTACAGAACCATATATGTTAATATATGCATGCAAGTAGAAACTGCAAAGTGATCTTAAACATTATTTGGGAAAGTTGTGATTATTCTGTGATCTTAAAAAAAATAGTCAAAATGTTAAAAACTCTCTTATTGTCAATCACAGATTTATGGGGAAATGAAAATAAAGTAGTAAAATTGAGGTTTATTCTGTGTACTATAATTAAAACACTAGGGATTTATGCATTAAAATATTTTATTTCTTGGTACCAAAATAAAACTAATCAGGCATAGTTTGAACAGTGTTTGTTTTCTTCTTCTTGTATAATTTACTGTAAAGAGTATCTTTTCTATGCCTTACTAAAATTATGATAAATCTTTATGTGTTTGGATCAGCTTTCAATACTTTATCCTTCATGCTTCCAATGTCATAAAATATCTCAGAGAGTTCCTCTAAACTGAAGTGTTTGCCAGTTCACTTCCTCCGAGTTAGCTTTATCTTTTTCATCACAACCACTTTCCTCGTTGATGTCCATAAGTTCACCTTCACTAAGTTTGTTTGGCACATATCTGGAGTCTCTTGAACTGTAACAGTGTTAATGTTCCCATGGTCAACTGTTTTATTATATAACTTCACTTATGTTCAGTTCAAATCCTGAAAGTTATTTGCATAGTGTGGTAAACGTTTCTGTCATCTTGTACACATATGGTTATTACTTGTTACTTCCTCCCAAGATGCTTATAACTTTGCTGCTACCATTTTCAAATGTTCTAATCACATTCAATTTCACTTTCAGTGTTATCACTTTTCATTTCTTTTTTGCACATTCATCTTTGTTGGCTAATTCTCTCTGTTAGTGATCAAATTTTATAAAATGCTATAGGGGTTCATAACTTGGAGATAAGGAGACAAAATATAGGCATAACTTGCTTTCTCTGCATGACTTGAAAAATAGATATACAGTGCCCAATCACTGCTAAATATTGAAAGAATATGATTGACACTGATAGTGATGCACATTTGTCATTCATGTAGTAATTTGTGAACTCAGGAGTTAATAGTGAGGTTTGTACTTTATGCGATTGTTCACAGTTAACAGATCATGGTAACTGACACTTGAACTGTGTTTTCGGGGGACTGGTGTAACTGAAAAGTCCCTATTGAAACCACACAGAGCAAGGTCTGCCTTTAAATTAGTTCTGAATGGTAGGATTTGGCTTATTATCATTTTTATCTTTATACATTAATTCATGTATATATTTTTTAAATTGGGCACTGACTACTCACTTAAGAAGAAAAGAAGTACATTATCAAACAAAATTCTTAAATAAACAAACAATTCCTACTATTATTTTTCTGATAACCTTGGCTAAGTTTATTAGAAATAAGATGGTATAATCTTACCATCAGCACATTCAAAGACCTCTTCTTTGAAAAGCTTACCCATAATTCAAAAGCATGCACTTTGGAACCTGTCACATATTATCTGAATCACTTAACTGGGTTATTTTACTTTTATAAGAGAGTCTGGATGACTTCAGCTGGATGGTGGAACAGGAAGTCTCAAGGTCCACTCCCCCTGTACTCCCCCGGAAAGTTCAACTAGCAACTATCCACAGACAGGGACACCCTTGAGAAATATTAAGAGAAATTTGTCAGCGTCTCCTCTTCCCATTTTGTTGTGTAGTGGCCTCTACAAGGCAAAAATTAAAGGTCTTCTCTCACTAGACCATGTGTGAAATCACCACTGTAATAAAAAGCCTTGGCTCTTACACAAAAATCCCTTTGGCAAGTCTTCTGACTGTCTGCAAAATTCAATAAAAAAAGGTCTTCCAAGTTATGTTAGTTTAGTCATCAAAAACAGTCTAATGGAGCTCCAAAGCACCAGATAGAAATTAATCTGTGTGTGTATAACAGTAACGTGAAGAGAAGGCAGTACCTTGCTGCCTCTAAGCAGGCAAGCAATTCTTGAGAGATTCCACATAACAATAATACTAACAGAGATATCCTCTTTTCTTCCAGTGCTTAAAAGCTAATAAATGCCAGCTGGTAAATGTCACAGTAGCCACTTTCCCTGACATATTGTGACACCTTTATGAACTGGATATCTATTCACTTTATTGAGCAGTGCAGGTAACCTTTTGCATACTCTGTGTGGTTTAACATGGGAAACAGGGCCAATAAGACTGTCTCCTCTTTGCTTCTCTATGAGTTCGAGATTAATTGAGGAATACAGTCATGCATCAGATACGTCCTCAGAAATGTGTCATTAACTGAGTTTGTCACTGTGTGAACACCATAGAGTGTACTTACACAAACCTATGTGGTATAGCCTACACATACCTAGGCTATATATTACAGTATAGCCTATTACTCCTAGGCAACAAACCTACACAGATGGTACTGTACTGAATACTATAGGCAATCCTATCACAATGGTAAGCATTTATGTATCTAAACAGAAAAGGTACAATAAAAATATGAGATAAAAGATAAAACACGGTATACCTGTATAGGGTACTTATCATGAATGAAGCCTGTAGGATTGAAAGTGTCTCTGGGTAAGTCAGTGAGTGAGTGGTATGTGAAAGTGGAAGCCTAGTACACTACCGTACAGTGCTGTAGATTTTATAAGCACAGTACATTTAGGCTGCATAAATTTGTAAAAAAACAAATTTCATTCTTCAATAATAAATTGACCTCAGCTTACTCTAACTTTTATACTTTATAAACTTCTATATTTTTAAACTTTTTGACTATTTTATATTAACACTGAACTCAAAACACAAACACATTGTACAACTGTACAACAATATTTTCTTCTTTATATCTTTATTCTATAAGCTTTTTTCTATTTTGAAAATTATTTATTTATTTATAACTTTTTAAACTTTGTTAAGAACTAAGATACAAACACACACATTAGCCTAGGCCTACATAGGGTCAGGATCATCAATATCAGCATCTTCTACCTCCACATCTTTTCCCACTGGAACGTCTTCAGGGGCAATAACACGCATGGAGCTGTCATCCCCTATGATAACAATGCCTTCTCCTGAAGGACCTGCCTAAGGCTGTTTTACAGCGAAAACTTTCTTTTATAAGTAGAAAGAGTATACCCTAAAATAACAATAAAACATATAGTATAGCAAATACATAAACTGGTAACATAGTTTATTATCATTATTATGTATTGTGTACTGTACATAATTGTATGTGTTAGACTTTTATTTGACTGGCAGCACAGGTTTATCTACATCAGCATTACAGCAAACACTTGAGTAATGCATTGTGCTACGACATTATGATGGCTACAGTACCACTAGGCAATAGGTATTTTTCAGATCCACTATAATCTTATGCAAACACCATTTTATATGTGGTTCATCATTGACTGAAACATTATTTTGCAGCACATGACTGTACTGTTAGGTAAATGATATACAATATAAGGTAAATATGAAAGAGTCAGTCCTACATGAACAAGAGGCAAGAACTTTAAAACACTCACATGGAGGATTCCCCATTTCAGAGTGAGAGAAGACAGAGAACAAAAGGAAGGTGAGACTAAAATGATCTTCAACAAGTTAGTGGGAAATAAGAGCAGAAAAGACTATGAAAACTGAATGAATGAAGATTTTGGAAACATCAGTATTTAGTGTTTGCTCCAGGACTTACTTAGCATGGTATGGTTGGAGTTGCAATGATACAGTGGAGAGAGAATGTAAGTGTTGTGGCCCTAGAAAGAAATGCTACTTTAGTCATTAAACGTTAAACATTTATGCATTAGTGTTGGATATATCCAAATCTTAGCACCAAAAATATCACTAACAGTATTATGATTATTTGAAAACATATCCCAATGTATCCCAAATATTCCATGATAGATTATTATGATCATTACATATACATATGCCTTGCTTGGTAATTACTGAGTATTATCAAGTTAACATACATTTTAATATTGTTCGAATGCATGACAATACTAGATACTTTTTAAAGCCCTTTAATAGGTATAATCTCATTTTATACTTACAAAACCCCAAGGATTATGTATAATTGTAATCTCCATTTTACATATAGAAGATTTGAAATACTGAGGCTTAAGCAAAAGTAATTACCCAAGATTCACACAAGTGGTAAATATTGGAGTCTTGATTTGAATTCGAGGCATCATGAGTATAAAACTTAAAAAAAAAAGACAAAAGAAAAAAAAAGAAACAAAATAAAACTATACCATATTCTAAGGATCCCAACCATGTATTAAGCATGACTGCCTCTATCATTTAGGAGATTACTGTTTATCTGGAGAAGCAACACAGACTTCAGAATGACTAACAATACAAGAAAAATAGTTGCCCTGTGCAGTGGCTCGTGGCTATAATCCCAGCACTTTGGGAGGCTGAGTCAGGAGAATTATTGAGGCTAAGAGTTTGAGACCAGCCTGAGCAACATAGCAAGGCCCCATCTACAAAAAAATAAGAAAAATTAGCTGGCATGCACCTGTAGTCCCAGCCACTCAAGAGGCTGAGGCAGGAGATCACTTCAGCCCAGGAGTTCAAGGCTGCAGCAAACTATGGTTGTGCCACTGCACTCCAGCATGGGCATCGGAGTGAGACCCTGTCTCTTAAAAAAAAAGAGAGAGAGATGTCAAGTTCACATGAGACAGAGATTGAGATTGCTTCCAACGGTGTGGTGAGAATGAACTTAACAAGGCAGAATCTTAGTAGGAAGTTGAAGGAGATGCAGCTGTATATTCAGTTTCTTAGGAGAGGTCAACAAAGTACCAGAACAAAATAATGCTAATATGGCAACTTTGCCTGCCTTTGTTTCTCCAACTGCAGAAATATCTTGAATCAAATGGGCTGCAACAGTACCTGTCTTGCCAATAACATTTATTTTATCAGCAACAATGAGAGACACTTAATAGGCACTCAGTTTTTTGTTTGAATGAGAAGATATATTCAGTAAAAACTGACACGTTCTTTCTGCAATATTGTATTTGTCATTTTCTTAACTTTTGAAGATATAATTCCTCTTCTTCACAGAAGAGCTCCTATGTTCACTATCTTATTTTTTAATAATGTTTGAAACCCTAAAATTCACCCAAAAGAGAATCCGTGCAAATTGAAGTTGCAGTTTTACCTTTGAATTCTACCATGGCTCTGAAAAACTTTTCTTTTGTACAAACAAGGAAAGTTAGATGAATTTAAGCTCTCTTCTTAAAAACCCAGATGCTTGAGTCCAAGTCCTAAATTAAATACAACTCACTCAGCCTCTTACTTTAATAGAACCCTTTCGTTGGATTCTTTCTTTAATGGTAATAACGATTCTGTAAAACTTGGCATCCCTGTTGCGTCCATTGCAATTGGCTCTTACTTTCCTTCTGAAAGGAAGATTTAACAAATTGGACTTTAGGCTTAATACACTTCAGAAGATATATTCTGTGTATTTTTTTTCTCAATAACTATTTCAGAACTACTTAATATACCATAAACCAACAATCATTAGTATTCGTTTTACTGTTACGGAGTGCCCCAAAAATAAAATGGTTGCATGCATTTAGTTTGAAATATTTTACGAGTTGTTTTAATAGCTTTTGAGTAGTTTCACAATATAATTCTTTTAAAGAGGATAGAAAATAATATGGTATTAGAGATACACTGAAGTTATTTGTTCAGAGAATGTTAACACTTGAAATAACAAATTGACCTGGTGAAAATATATACTTAGTAATTATTCCCTAAGTCGGGTAGCATCCAACTTTCTTCACTGGTTTTCTGTGAGCTCCTGAAGAAGCAGCCTTTTGAAGATGAATTTCATATTGGAATGCCAGAGAATGAAGCTGCCCATGTCCTGTCTGGGTAAGAACAAGCTAGAGCATGCAAGGCTTCTGTGCTCTCAGAAGCATCCAATGTTTAAATCACAAAGCCACTTGCAGGTGTTTCTCTGAGTCCCTAATGGAAAACTCTTCATTTCACATTATTGCTAATTTATTTTTCTGTTGCTCCTTTGTTTACTTTTGTCATCTTTTAATGTTTCCTTTAGTAGTCATCTAAAAGATAGTCAATTCAGTTTTATTTATTATGATATCAAATATTGTTCATTCCATCTAACTACCTAACTATATTTTGTGCCCATTAACCATTCCTACTTTATCCCCCACTTCCTGTTACCCTTTCCAGCCTCTAGTAACCATCATTCCATTCTCTGTCTCCATTAGATCAATTGCTTTTAACATTTAGCTCCCACATATGAGTGAGAATGTATAAGAATTGTCCTTTCTATGCTTGGCTTATTTCGCTTAACATAATGTTCTCCAGTTCCACCCATGATATTGCAAATGGCAAGATTTCATTCTTTTTCATGACTGTATAATATTCCATTCTGTATATGTACCACAATTTCTTTACCCATTCATCCATTGATGGACACTTAGGTTGATTCCCTATCTTGTCTATTGTGAATAGTGCTACAATAAACATGGGAGTGCAGATATCTTTTTGATATACTGAATTCCCCTCCTTTGGATATATACCCAGTGGTGGGACTGTTGGGTCATATGATAGCTCTATTTTTAGTTATTTTTGAGGAATCTCCATAGCGTTCTCCATAGTGGTTGCACTAAGTTACATTCCTACCAACAGGATACAAGTGTTCTCCTGTCTCCACATCTTCAATAGCATTCATTATTGTTTGTCTTTTCAACATGAACAGGAACATGCAGTATTTATCTTTCTGTGCCTGACTTATTTCACTTAACAAAATGTCCTCCATGCTCATCTATGTTGCCAAGAATGACAGGATTTCATTCTTTTTTACAGCTTAATAGTATTCCATTGTGTGTATATACCACATTTTTTTTTATCTGTTCATCTGTTGATGGACATTTAGGTTGATTTCATATCTTGTCTTCTGAGTATTTATCCAAAGGAAAGGAAATCAGTACCTCAAAGAGCTTTCTGCACCCCCAGGTTTACTGTAGCACTATTCACAATAATGCATGCTTTTTATTTAATGTTCTGGTAAAGGGGATATAATAGCCAACCAAATAACTGTCTTCGAAGATTACAAAATGCCACATGTAAAAGAGAGGTAGAAACACAGTGTGAAGAGTTCAGAAAAGATAAATTCTTCAGGTGCACTGAACAGGAGGCCCCTAAAGAGGAGGTGGCGTTTAACCTAGAATGGAAAGACACTTTAGTATAGAGCTGTGTTGTGTGGTACTAGTGACATAAAAACCTTCCATTATTATAAATGCATGTGCTTGTGGGAATAAGAAAAGCTATTATCCCCAAGGCATAGGCAAGCACAGTATATCTATAGAAGACAACTGGATGAGGTTTAAGTCCATTTTTCATTAACAATATTTAGAGATACTGCTATAAAAGTTCATGCTTCATTTTACAAAATACATTGAACCCTATACTTCCTTAACAAATTTTTAAAAATTCAACATATATAACCTCTGTGTGCATTGCCCAAGAAATTAGCATATTGCTATATACCCAGAAATAGAATTTAAATAATGATTGAAAAAGCCAAATGAAAATCTGACAGTCACAAATCCCACTTGAGCCTATTTAATATAAGAAACTGTTTACATCTGATAAAGTGATGAAAACTGACAGAGTTAAATATTTTCAAAGCACCATAATTTGGTCAGTGGTTCAGCGATGATAAAATCTAACTTGTGCCTTCTGATTTGGAAAATGATATAGCAGTATTTAGAGAGAACTCTTAGTGTATACTGCAAATAAAATTGTGGATTGAGCAGTTATATAACTATCTAGAAGCATTTTATTTTCAAAGAACACTAGGCCTTGCCAACTTCAGTTGTAAAATGGATTTAAGTACATATTATCAATAGGCTGAAATGGAGTTGTAGTAATTATCTGAACTGTAGAATTGTACTCTTTACCCCATGGATTTAGCAATGTTTCTTCCTCCCTCTGTCCACAAAATAGAGAAAGAGACAGACTTTAATATTACCTCTTTTTTGATATTAAAAAATTTAGTTTCTTGACACTAGAAGATCTAGCTTCTAGATCCCAGATATATTTATTTGTCCAGAACATTAGGGGGAGGCTGTTATCACACATGTCTCAATTTCATTGATTTCCCTACCCCACATTTATCTCTACAATAATGAGATAGACTTAAAAGGGGTTTCCCAGTGAATAACCATGAACTTTCCAGAAGTATTGCAAGTCAGGCATTAAAGCAACATTTTCATTCACAAGTACCTTTGGCTAGTAAGTCAGCTAATACAATAAAAAATCAGGTTCATGGATTAAGTAGTGACTTTATTTGATTTTCTCTGACTACCCAGCCATTGCCTATCTTTGTACTGTGAGACAGATAAGAGAAGATCGTATTATGCTCTTTCCCAAAAGCTGTAACAGAGCAGTTATTAATAATAACTCTTCCCCATGAAAGATTAAGTCCATTTGAGTGAAAGTTGGAAGGACTGGGTACGAATCTGAGAAGTCCTTCTATTTCTTTTTACAATAATGATCTATCGAGTGCATATTATGTGCTAGACATTGTTACATGCTTCAGGTACAAAAACGGAAAATGAGCACATCTAGTTGAGGACCTTTTCTTTTGGGAGGTTACAGACTAGTGGGGGGAGACATATTTAATATATATTCATATTAATATAGAGTTAGAATTTTTATAAATGTTTGAAGGAAACAAATCATATTATAAGGGTATACAATGGATTCTTTGACCTCATAAGAAAATTCCATAAAGCTTTCTTAGAGGAAATAACATTTCTGGTGAAATACACAAATAGAATACAAATTAATTTAGTGATGGTTAAGTAGAGCCTTGCAATGCATATTAGACTGAAGATACACTATATATAAAGGCCCTGCCAGAGGGAGGGAACAAGGGAAAGTGTCAAGGAATCTGAATGAGGTTGAGTTGCGGGGAAACTTAACCATTCAGGTCAGCATGGTGGGAGTTATTGTTGGGCTGGAGGTTGGTGCAAAGAAAACATAAATTGTTGACTATTTGTTGTCTCCCATGCCTGAACATTGGAAAGTTCCTTTATAACCGGTGGCTGCCTTTTTGTTGAGTCCTTGCTTACCAAGTACTAAAAACATAATATCCATTCTCTACATCTATCACACATTCTGCCTCACTGCAAAGCCCATCTTTTCCTTTCTGCTGCAACATTTCTTATTACCTGTGGATTTCAATTCTCTCATCTGTTTTCAGAATCCCTGATCATACCCAATATGGGTACCTAATATACATTATGGACCAATTATGAGCCAGGTACTTTTATATACTTTATCCCATTTCATCTACATGTCACTCTTTCTTAATGTAGGCATTATTGTTCCAACTTACAGAAGAGCAACTAAAACTTTCTTAAGTGTATTAATGTAGATGGAGTTATATGATATACACATCCATGAACTTTCCAATGCCTCATTTGCAAGCTCAAAACAGTCCTATGAATGTTTTGGAGGAGGTACTCTATAAATTCAACAGCTCAGAAAAGCACATGTAACAATGCATGTAAAATAGTGTATGCAATAGATTAATTATATAGTATATATTTAGTACATATGAGGATTTTACAATATTATATTTATGTCACAGACCAAAAACTTCAAAAATTTTGAAGAGAATTTCACCAGTAATCTTATTTGGTCTTAAACAACTAAGAGACATGTACCTGTATGTATTCTCTCCTTTTAAGGCATTTTGAATCTAAATAAGTAAGTGTTGCCATGAATTTACATGATATATGAAATGCACTGCAACTGAACATGTTATAAACTAATCTAGTGTAATATGCAACTAAAAAAAAATGAAAACTCAATGTTTCCCCATTGTGTGAAGGTCATGGGCTATAGAATCATGTAGATTGATGCTCTATCCTTGCCTCTGCCACCAATTATGTTACCCTGCATGGGCCAATTTCTCAATCCAAGACTTAGCTATTTGTCAAATAGCTAAGTAAAGTTAAAAAAAAGGACTATTTTTGAGCTTATATATAATATATGAACATCAGCCATAAGAGTGTCTACTTCTAACAGAGGCTTTTAAAAACTTAGGAAACACTATTATTGTATAGTATTGAGTTAGTCTTATTACCAAGGTCATTTTCTTTCTGAATAGAAAGCCCATGTACATAATTACATCACATGTCTGATTTATCAGAAAACCTATCAACTGAGAGAAATTTCCCTGTTAACTCTTAAATTAAAAAAGAAGAGCACAAAAGAGCAGAAGAACGGGATCCATTTGTACTTACCGTCAAATTAGTACTAACTGATCAACACTAGGTTGATCACATGGCAGAAATACTCTCTAGGGATTAGGGGGATGGGGGGGCAAATCTACAACTAAAGGACACGGGGAGCACTAAAGGGAGGGAAGGGCATGCCTTTAACCCGCATTTGGGTGAGGCAAAGACATAAAGTGTAACTATAATGTTTGTACCCTCACAAAACCCTGGAATAATAAATAAATAAAAAAAAAAAAAGAAGAAGAAGAAATGAGCCTACTTTCCTCCAAGCCAAGTTGTAGTTGAACACTTTTTTTTTTTTTTACTACACGGTTTATTGACTCGATGTACACTACATTTTGTTTGGTACTTCTTTCTATAACGAACACAGACATTGTTATCCACGATTTGTTAATACAGCAGATGGCTAGGAGTTTTCTCTGATGCCCAAAGGAACTAAAGTCTGAAGGTCACCACATGCACTTTTGTTCCTAACATTTATTTTGGTCTTGTAACTTTGTTTTAAATCCTTTCCTTATGACTAGGAATCAGGAAGTCTATATTCTAACTCTGGCTCTGCTTTTGTTGTTGTTGTGTTTTGCTATTTCCCCCTAGGGAATTGATTGCTTCTCCATGTATTGGAATTTTCATCAGCACCATATGCAGGTTGGATCAGTTCATGATGTTATTTGTATGACATTCTAAAGGAGGCTATGTTGCCTGAACCATTAAATGAAGAAGTAGAAACTAACTGTGAAGGAAAGTACCCAAAGATGGATTAGTTATATCTTCCACGAGAACAAGAAAAGGAAACAGCAAGGGGTATACTGTGCATTTTCCACATCCTGCACTAGCCGCTTTTAAGGGTCTTTCTAACACAGATATTTTGTGATTAGGTTAATATGTGAAGATGGTTAGCGCTTAATTACATATCCAAGGGATTTTAGTGTAAATAATACAAATATTGAATATTTGTAACTTTGTGTTCTAGATGAATAAAATCAGCCCTTTGCATCATTTTTCCTCTTGTCTCCCTTTCTGAATCCATTTTGCTCATTTCCAGAAAAAGAAAAGAGATAAAGAACATTTGTACATCTGCACTAGGAATACCAAGTTACTTGAGACATAAAAAAGTAAGGAAAGGCCGGGCGCGGTGGCTCACACCTGTAATCCTAGCACTCTGGGAGGCCGAGGCGGGCGGATTGTTTGAGCTCAGGAGTTCGAGACCAGCCTGAGCAAGAGCGAGACCCCACCTCTACTAAAATTAGAAAGAAATTAATCGGCCAACTAAAAATACATAGAAAAAATTAGCCAGGCATGGTGGCGCATGCCTGTAGTCCCAGCTACTCGGGAGGCTGAGGCAGAAGGATCGCTTGATCCCAGGAGTTTGAGGTTGCTGTGAGCTAGGCTAATGCCACAGCACTCACTCTAGCCAGGGCAACAGAGTGAGACTCTGTCTCAAAAAAAAAAAAAAAAAAAAAAAAGGTAAGGGAAAAGATGAATTAAAATTTTTATCCAGGATCTTGATATTAATAAAAATATTAATAATCTATACACACACACAAACAACATAATAGTAACTTTCACTCTTTTAATGCTACTAGATCTTGGTGATAAAAACTCAATTAGTCAAATTCTATTATCCTTGTTTTGCTGATGGAGAAACTGCATTTAGTGAGGGTTAAATGATTTCTCATGGAGCCCATAAACAAAGCCACATGCTTATAGCCAACTGATCTTTGAAAAAGTTAAAAAGAACATACACTAGTGAAAGGACACTCTATTCAATAAACGGTGCTGGGAAAATTGGATTGTCATATGTAGAAGAATGAAACTGAACCCCTCTCTCACCATATACAAAAATCAACTCAAGATGGATTCAATATTTGAATGTAAGTCCTGAATATACAAATACTAGAAAAAAACCTTAAGAAGACTCTTCTGGACATTGGTCTAGGCAAAGATTCATGACTAATACCTCAAAAGCACAGGCAACAAAAACAAACATAAACAAATGAGACTTAATTAAACTACAAAGCTAAGGAGCAGCACAGGAAATAACCAACAGAGTAAACAGACAACAGGGAAGATTAGCAGGATAGAACGCTGGGGCACCGTGCTCACCCGGCAGGCTCTGTGGTCCAGCTGTGGGGGACTTCTCTGGAGTCTGTGCAGAATCATTGCACCAGACAGCAGGTGTGGGGAGGACTGGGCAGCAGCTAAAGCCATCCTGAGCTCTTGGCTGCACAGTGCCGGGTCACAGGGGACTCAGCTTTAGCCTTCATATTGCCCCCACCAGGTCGTGGAGGGAACAGGCCAATGGGGAGGTTCCACTAAGGTGTACCTAGTGACTGGAATCCAGAGCCCCTCCCCAACAGTGCAACAGGATCTGAGGCTTTGGGTGACTGCCTCAGTGGGTCCTGGGGAGTTCAGGGAGAGCTCTACAGTGACTGGCTCCTGGAACCAAACTCCGCCCACTTGACATGGCATCAGTCGGAGCCAGCCGAACAGCCCACCTTCTGTGTGTCCCCGACTGCACCCACCAGGTCCCACTGCCTGCTGCCTGCTTAGCCCTGATCGCCCCCACAGTTGGGATCAGCCTGAACCTCCCCACGGCCCAGCTCCTGGCTCTGAGGCCCTGTCAGAAGCCGTATCCATGGCTCCTCCCCAGTCTTGGCTCTGAGGCTCACACGCCAGAGCCTGAAGCTCCGTCTCTGTGTCTCAAGAGCTGCTGCTAGACCTGGGACACCACTGGGAGAACCCAACGCTGCACCTGGTCTCCAAGACCCCACCCCGGATCCTCCACCATGAGTGGCTACTTCTCTCCAGCGCGAGTGCGCTCCTGGCTGAGGTCCCGTCTGATAGGGGGGTCAATTCCACGTCCTTTGAGGACTTGTAGTGGAAGAGAGGTGCACAAATAGGGAACTCCCTGCCTGCCAGTGTTCCACAGAGACACACGCTAGTGGGTCACACAGACCGGGGGGAGGTTTGAGAGCTGGACACAGGTGGTGAGGGAACACAAATGGACTCAACTGATGCAAGTGCGCTGTGGGGGTCCAAGGAGCAGCGATTTGGGAGAGTGCTCACTCCTCCGCGCAGAAAACCTGGCTACTGAACAAGGGCAGAAAGATCCGATCCCAATCCTGGGGCCTTAGCGCTCAAGAGCTTGGGTCCCTCCTTTGTGAACAGCCTTCCTAGTTTGCAGAGCTTGCTCTGATCTTCCTACCAGCAGCTCCCTCTAGTGGCAGGAAAAGCAACTTCTGAGCCCCGCCAAGGCTTCAAAGTCGTTCAGGCTCTTGCAATCCAGCCGGGACCTCCCTTGCTCCTCCCCCACCTCAGTAGGAGTAGGGATCAAGCAACCCCCTGGGAGGTACAGGGTCCCTCCTAAAGCTGGGGGCACTCAACTACCCCACCTGGGGGACCAGAGCTTACCATGGGCAGAAAAGAACATCTCAACAGCTGGCTCTTTTACATAAACATCAAACAATGACAGGGAGAATAACTCTACAGCTCATCATAGCACCTTCCAACTCAAGCAAACAGGATGTGGATAATTTGTACCATCTTGGAGTAAATAATAAGAAAAGGAAAAGTCAATATGCTCTATATATACTTAGAATCAACTGCTCTCCTGGGACGTTCACTTTAATTTCAGGCTGTTTCCCACTGAAGTAACACAGTGGTAGTTAATCAGAAGACTGTGACTCATATTTACAATATATACATCGCACTGCCATTCGGGAGTCTTAATGGTATCTGTGGTAACTACATGGACATCTGATGGATGTCAAGCATCTTATATGGTGAATGAATAGCATGGGGGGCTGGTGAAAAGTTTCTAAATTCAGCTCAGCATGCTGATTCTGGTCTCAGTTGTCTGACTTAGGAAAACTTGCTATGCCACTTTAAGACTCAGGATCCCCCTCTGGGAAATTTGGATACAACAAAATAACTATATAAAAGATTATAGTATGGCGATGCCCCTACCACTCAAGCACCTGGAAATAATTTTATTTTCTGAAAATTGCATGCATATATTAATAATAGTGGAACTTGGTACCCCACTCAGACCACGTGAGATTCATTTTAGCACCTCTTTAGATCCATCACTCAGCTTCTCTGCCCTTTGCCCTTAACAGCTTGAGCCTATGAACTTCTGAGGCTGGCTCCTTGGGCACTGGAGCCCCATGGGAAGATCCAGAAACACCTGAGGATTTACTATACTCACGACCCCAATTCCAGGGTAACCCACAACCCAGGGCTGGTGGGGGAGTACAAACCCAGCTCCTTTGTCTCCAAAGGGGACAAACTCAGGTGTAATTTTTTCTTCAAAGCTCTACTGGGGTTTAGGTTGCATCCAGGACTTCACCTGAAATCACACCTTTGTTAGGCTTCTCTCCTTCCTAGTCAGGCTCTTCCCACTCCCCTACTAGTTTTTCCTAGGAGCATTTCCTTAATACATATCAATTGTACCTAAATCTTTCATCCAGGCTCTGCTTCTGATAGAGCCCAATTTAAGACACCTAGAAATGTTCTATTTAAGTCTTCCACATGGCTTTTGTTAAGCAGTTGGCTGATCATAGAGGTATGACTACAGTATTGGAACATAAGTGACTAAATGTTAAATACTGTCATTCATCCAGTATCTTAGAAGATGATGCTGGACTGGAAAGACATTGTGAGTAGGAAAGCAGAAAAACAATTGCTTCTGTGCAGAAAGACTCCATTAACCATAGGAAACTAGTCAAGTGGAAGTCAAAGAATAAATATCTGTTAGTGGTCACCCAGGGCCTTGCAGAGAGAACATGAGCATTGGTAGAAATGAACATTCCAAAAACAGTCTTATTTAAACAAGCCTCACACCTATCTGGATGGATTATTACTCAAGATAGGACATTTTTATTCACATTCCATTATTCTCAAACAGATGCCTGTGAAATATCAGGAAAGGGGTGATGGTCTGGGGAAAAATAACAATCGAGGGACCGGTTCTATCTGATTCTAAGATATAGTCTTTGTTCCACATCTCCAGTCTTGACACTATTTTTGGGAAATCCTTTAATTTTTTGTTATAATTTCTTTGTTTCATCTTCTGAACAGAGGCCTTTCACTTACCCTTTTCCCTCCAAATCTTCTATCCATGTTGCCTCAGTCAAGATGCCCTGCCCTAGTTCTGGCTCCCAGGACCCAGACTTGAGCACTAGACCCTTCTATCTACCTGTGTCTGGGAGAGTCCTATTTTAGGAGGACACTGTCAGTTACCAGAATGTATTATCATAACTATTTCACAGAGCTTCATTTACATGTTCTCTTGGGAAAGAAGGCTATTCAGCACATCTCTCTGCCCTAATATATGCCCATATATAAAGCAAAGACAAAAACAAAACATGACTTGCAGCCATACAACCAAATGGAATATTCTGAGCCAAGCTGTGGTTTGCCTTCTTTGTAGGCTCAGGCAAGTCTATTCCACGGTAAATTAAAAACTTAAATGTGTTAATTAGCATGATTTAATCATTCTACAATGTAAACATACTTCTGAACAATTGCATTGTATTCCATAAATGTATACAATTCAGAATGGGAGAAAATTTTTGCGTGCTACAAATCCGACAGAGAGCTGATAACCAGAATCTATTTAGAACTCAGAAAAATCAGCAAGAAAAAATCAAACAGACCTATCAAAAAGTGGGCAAAGGATATGAACAGAAACTTT